>NW_027176240.1:4085142-4207642 GCF_023055335.1 Clinocottus analis
AGACCGGTGCTCAGCTGGTCTCTGCTGATAAAAAACAAAGAGAGAATCAAAGATTTTACGGCTTGAAAGTTGAACGAATTCTGTATTTTGTCAACTTGGATCATAAGCTGAATGCAGCAGGGAGATATTTCCAAAAGGTACCAAACCTTTTAAAATTCACTCTTAAGATTGTTCATCACAGGACGATGAAACTAAAACTGTCTGGAAGGACACACACTTCATTTTGCTGTAAATATCCTAATGGGAAAATGTGCTAAAACATCTTTATTGCTGTTCCTGTTTGTGAGATTCTTTCTGGATGTTTACCTTCTGATCTGATCGTCATTACCACATAAAGAGTTCCCCTTGTGCATGAAGCGTCGGACTCGCTGTCTCCTCTCCTCTCGGAAAAACAGGCGTCTCTTTTTAAAGCTCGAGTGGAGCAGAACAGTAGCCCTTGTTCCCGGCAGAGGTCGCGACCCCCTTCGCCCCGGCCCGAACCCGATACGCGGGCTGCCAGCTCGGCGGGGCGCTCCGCCTGAAAGATAAGGAAGTGGACCACCGGTAGTCCTGGTGTTGCCCCTCTCAGCCTGGGGCTGCCCCGGGGGTCAAACCCAGTGCGCCTCACCTTACTCACCCTCCTCTCCTTCCTCACCTTCCTCTCTCCTTTCTCTTCATCCACATTGCTCTCTTACATTTCTGGTGCAATAACGCATTTATTTTGTTGTGTTGAAGTCGTGGTTGTTGCTCAATTTGCTTCTCCTAGATGGCGTGACCCTAAAAAATTGTTTTTACACTCATCAAGTATTAATGAATCAAAGGTTCCCAACTAATTAACCCTGTTTCTTTTTACATTATGTTAGTGACGACACGCCAGCTACGTGTCATCTCCTGACATGTCATGAATGAGAGAGATTGGCAGCAAGAAAGTGAGCAATGGAAACACATCTTCACATTATTGTCTTCTTGTTATAACTCGGTGTCTGAGGGAGAGGTAGAGGAAGTCCTTCCTTCCCGCTGCTGCCAGGCTGCACAACAAGCTGAGCTCTCAGTCCACCACAAAACACTTAAAACACTTTATCAACTTTGGCCACTTTGATTACATTTATCTGGTGCGATGTATAAAACATTTAAGTCCTTTTATGGTCTGTTTTTATTCCGCCTGCATATTTTATATTGAATATTGCTACTTCTTTACTGTTTTTATTACTGTTTTATTGTTTATTGACGTGTCTCTTGTGTGCTGTAATCCTGCGATTTCTCCACTGCGGGACTAATAAAGGATTATCTTGTTTTATCTTATAGTTACATACTAATTCAGAAGAACAAAACTCATCACCTGTACTTTACAGACAGGTGTCTTGAGACTCAAAGCGTCTTTGTGTAAAGTCCAGTTATCAGATGTCTTGCAGATGTAGGTGTAAATATATATTTCAGCTTATTTTATAAACTTCGACTCCACTGCAGAGCAAATACAGGACTTTGAACCAGGAATCCAGGTGTCCTAAAGAATGTTTAAGATATTTTTATACAGTTACAGTTCAGTTGAACTTATTTTCTGCCCAAAGAGCCTTCAAGTTTTTCCTAAACCTTAACTAAGGGGTTTATATTCACAACGTTAACCACGTCTTTACTGCAACAACAGGCTGTTTTGATGATTTGGTTGCGGCACTTTTTTAAAAGAAAAAAAAAAGTGAATTCTTCTTGTGAAAATGATCAGGTTGAAAATCGCAGAAACACCCAAAAGTCAAAGTCGTCGCGTTGAAGCGAGCGGCTATTAAAATGGACGACGACGTCCTCGGCTAACGGGGTCAACACACACACAAACACACTCGCTCCCTGGAGGGAGCCGCCGATGACAGGTAGCGACTCAAACAAGGAGAAAGGAGGAGAGAATCAAAGGGACGAGGAGGAGGAGGAGGAGGAAGAGGAGGAGAGACGGAGGGGGGGAAGAAGGGAGGTGAAGTGGGGTCGGGGGGAGATGGACCGCTCTGTGTGTGTCTCACTTGTGAGTGTGTGTATGTATCTGTACAAGCGAGCGTTAATTCAAAAGACTTTCCCACCAAAAAAAAATGTAACCACAGAAATTTCTCTTCACACGTTTTCTCAGTTTAGCTTAAAATGGCCAATGTCAGCTCGTTCGAAAGAGACGACTCGAATTAGACCTTTAGGCCACATTCCTTTCCACTTCGATGCCATTTTGAAGGTTTTCCACACAGAAAACCGGTTTGTCGTATCAGGGCCGTGTTTCTGTTGCCAGAGGAGTCTGCAACGCTTTCATTCCTCAAATAGCGATTGCACATTATTGTGAAAGCGTTGCCTTCAAAAGACAGTTCTTAGTGAAGTTAAGGCCTACATTTGAAGACTTCATGATAAGACTTTTACCCATTTCTAAATACTAATACAATGCTAAACTCAAAAGCGCTTGAACGCATCATAATGCCAACGCATCCTCTGTCAAAGCCAGAAGAGGTTTGAAGCGTCCTGACGGCTGCTGCTGCTGATTTCATGGGTTTGTTGTGACCAGCGTGCCATTATCAGGGGTCGGTGACTGGGAATCAATAAAGCCGATCTCCTGATTGCATATTCTGACTTTATATTGGCTGATAACGACGATGGCCGATCAAACGGGGCATCTTTAAACCTCAAAGGGTCTAAAGAACCTGCATTGATTCGTTTGAAGGGTCTAAAAGAAGCCAGTTTGACGATAACCTAAAACCAACCAAATGATTAGACACTCAAGTGTATTGAAGGTTTTTATTCATACATTTAGTGAAAGTTAAACACACAGATGTGTCGGGAATGCATTATTTATTGTGGTCAATCTCTTTCCTGATCAGAAACGTTATCGTCTTCTTTTATATCCACGTCTCACATTTTAGGGATAAACTGAAAATTTGGATTGGCAAATTTTCCTGTGACATCCTTGTAGAAAATATCTCCTCTGAGAGACAGTTCTACATACTCACAACTTCAATAGAAGAATAAAAGAGACCCCACGCCTGGAGATGTGTTTGATGACAGCGTCTGGTTGTTCTACAGTCTTTACTTTGGTTTCAATCGTCTAAAATCTTGCCCGCGTGACGACAGATAGATCAAATCGAGCGGCACGCATCTCTACGAGGATCCGCATCACCTCGTCGTCGCCCCCGTGGTGCACTCTTACCCTTCCCCTCCCTCATTCATCTTCTCTCCCCTCCGGGGAACAACTGAAAACTTTCTCTCTCTCCCCTCCCGCTGCTCGTTGGAGGCTTGGGTTTCCAGGAAAGACGGTGTAAAATATCCCACCGCCGCTTCCGTTGTAAATTGACAACCGGTCCCCTGACTGGCAGCTCTTTAACAGGACAGGAAGTCTGCGTCCACCAGGCCGCCGGCGCAGGTCATGGACCGAAAAGCTTTTTGAAATGAAGAGCTCTTTCAGTTCACGCTGAAGGAGTCTTAATGTATCCTGATTGATGCTCCTTTGGGGAGTTTCCAGGGCAAACGGACGATCAAAACTAAAGAAAACACTCTTAAAACCACTCCTACAACACAATATAATTCACCAGGATCCATCTTCATACTCACAGTACCTTTATCATACATATAACACACTACATTTGGTTCACACCAGAGCCATTGCACAGGAAGTGATGTCCTTTCTACCACTTTTCAGCCTGGTCTCACTCCCACAGCGTCAAATACTGACACTTGGGAGTCGGCCATCGGCGTCTTGATACTGATGCACAAGCTTCAGCGTGTGCACGAGACAGCCTTTAAAGTTTAAACTAACTCCAGTGTAAAGCCATGTTAAATGGTAAAGGGACTTGTAAAGCACCTTTCTTGTCTTCCAACCTCTCACAAGCGCTTTAACACTCCATGCCATTCACCCATTCACAGCCATTTGGGGTTGGGGTTAAGTGTTTTTAGCCCAAAGACACATCAACATTGGACAGGAGGAGCCGGGGATCGAACCCCCTCCTCCACCTCTTTAATTGAGCCACAGCCGCCATCTGCGTCATTATTAGATGTAGTTTGAAGAGTGATAATTGCTCTCGGGGCGAACGGGAGGATCTAAAGGGATCTGCATTTATGTCCCGTGTGAAAGCAAAAGTTGAAGGACTTCAGCTGACGCCATTGTTCCACAGTCAAAGGACACAGGACGAGGATAAACTATCCTGCTTTTGCACTTGGCTTATTCAAATAAAGAACAAGTTGCCATATAATAATAAAAAAAACAGCAAATGCAACAAAGAAGAGAAGAAGCATCTTTTTTGAGGTCGCCAATCACCTCAAAACGAAACTTCAGCAGCTTAGAACAACTAATAAAACACATTACATCTGCAGCAACTTTGACATTGGCCGCGTTTCCCAGATTCGATCGTTCTTAACGACTTAAGAAGACTCTTAAGAAGGGTTCGGCTAAGAAGGAGCGTTAAGATAAGGGTGTTTACCAGACGCGTCCTTAACTGCCTTCTGCTGTTAAGAATGGGTCAGGCTGATCTTACATTTCCTTCTTAAGCTAAGAACGACTCTAGGAAACACGTACTTCTTTCTTAAGAAGCTCTTAGCGATTAAGAGCTTCTTAAGGAATCTGGGAAACTCGGCCATTGTCCTTGTCAGGTCTGCTTGCCACTAAATTGATCAGAAAACTATGAAATCCTTAATAGATTTAATCCTAGTTGCAGTATTAAAGCCTGTTTATAGCCTAAAGGTGGACATTTGGCCACAATAATAACCAGAGTTTACTGATCCAGAGAGATGACCTATAACAGACAACAACATGTTGAGAACTTCAGACTTTTGAGGTTTGAACTTTAAGAAAACCAGCTGTTGGAGTCTTTAAGGTCTATGTTTGATATGAAATCTCTAGCACACAGATCCATTACTGCGTTCCTGAGCAATAAAGAGATTAAACGTCATTTAAAACGTCTCACACTCAGTCTGCTGTTTCTTTTTTTTGGAGGTTAGAAAGATGACAGTGAACCTGACTGTACAGGGTTTGAAATAAATCCTTCTGTGTGTGTGTGTGTGTGTGTGTGTGTGGAGACTGTATAAACATGTATGTGAGCGCCTCTCTTTAAAGTATGTGTGGTGCAATTACAGATGAAAGAAATGTGAGGGATTGAGTGGAATAAGTAGGAGACATCACTGGAGAACATCCTGCGGCGTTTTGATCTCAAGGAGATGTGAAGTGACAAAGACTAACTCAACAAATGGATGACATCATCCGCTTCAGCTTTCACTCCAAATGGAGTCCACATTACAAATGTCTGCTTAACTGGCTGATCCATCGTACTGTGAAAATAAAACAAAGAATAGCTGTGTTAAAAGAGATTTACTCATCATTTATATATCAAAATGTGCCATATGAGGCCTATTTTTAATTGATGGAGCTTAACCCAGGTTATTCATTGTGTTATAATGTGCATACAAGTTAGGTTTTAGGAGCAAAACAACCAGATTTCATCTTGAAAAGGTCACAATAAACCACAAAATGTTGCATGTGGACCGACATTACCCGAGAGGGCAGAAATTTAGAAATATACCAATAAGACAAAACTCTGGATTCTTTTGTTTTCTGGAGTTTTTAATTTTGGTTTGACCATTCATCTGGCATATTGACAATGTTCAATAAAATATGAATCATTATTTTTCGTACGGTTTTTCGTCTCAAGGAAAGTAAAGAAACACTGTTTGTTCAAAAGTATGCAGACAAAAACTAAAGTTAATTAAAGGAGCGAATGCTTCACATTAGAGGGATGCAAGAGAGGGCAGTGCAGTGAAAAGATGGTGGTAAGTGTGTGTGTGTGTGTGTGTGTGTGTGTGTGTGTGTGTGTGTGTGTGTGTGTGTGTGTGTGTCAGCCTCAGGTAGCAGGTGATGAAGCTGAAGCAGATTTTAGCACCTGCCAGACTCCGTCGGCGTCAAACTTAAGGAGACACCGCTGACCCAGAGAGGCAGCTACACTAATTACACACACACACACACACACACACACACACACACACACACACACACACACACACACACACACCCACACACACACACACACACACAAACACCCCCTATGTGCAGTGGTTCAGCCCTAAGATATACACAGACACACACTAAACTTTAGAAAACACATATCTACATTTGTACACATTCAACACTTCATGTCAGTCGCTCTCTCTGTCTGACACACACACACACACACACACACACACACACACACACACACACACACACACACACACACTTGTATTTAGCAGGCCTCAGATCAAAGTGAGGCCTTCAGCCTGTCAGGGCCGCGCTGCCTCGGGCTGACAGCAGCCACAGTTCATCCAGTGTTTACACTGCAGCACTTTCTACTCTCTGCACACACACACACACACACACTCACACACACACACACTTCACCGGCTGATCTGCAGCCTGATAAGATGGCCGACATCTTCACACACACCTGAACTATCCTGCGGTGAGGGGAATGCGGCTTGTCTCGTGGGGGGGGGGGGGTCAGACATGTTTGAGGAATAAAAAAAGGGGATTTTTCATGACCTGACGAGACGTTTTTTACGGGTTACAAGTGCAACTGTGTGAAATAAAAAAAGAATCCAAAGCGCTAAAAGTAACCTCTGAGGTCAAAGGTCAGAGGTCACAAGAGAGTCGATAAACCGGATGTCGCTGGGATTTCATCGATTCACAAAGCTCTGATGAGAGGGTTCATCGTTTATTAAACGTGAAGCCGTCTGTTGCAGCGACGCTAACAAATGTATGTTTGCAAATGCGTTGCTGTATAAAGCTGTGGGAGCATCACCATGTCTTTGTGTGAGTGTGTCCAGCATGCTCCTACTTGCCTCCCTCGCTCCCTGCATGTCCTACTTTCTCTCTTTCCGTCTGCTTCTCAGATGTAATAAATAATGGACGATGACTGGAGAGTATTGACAAAGGAGAACGTCTCGCCCAGAACAAACAGAGAGCTAGAAGCACAAGCTGGACGTGACTCAAAGCCCAAAACTCTACAAATATAAAGCCTCATGTCTTCTGAGGAGCGAGCACAATGTCCTCACTCGCTGGTCGGTGAGATAAACTGCAAATGTTTCATCAGAAGGAAGGAAACCTCAATGAAAATTGGATGAAAAAACGTAGTAGAAATGTATGTGGAGCTCGTGAACAAAGAGCTTTTTAAATGCGCTCGTGTTCGACCGTCAGAGTCCAACAGATGTGCGGGAGACTTTTGTGATCTGCTTACGTCTCCGTTCAGACTTCTGAGCCTCTGAATGCTTCTGATGTGATGCAAACAGAAAAACCCAACATCTGAGCCAAGATGGAGGATCACTTTTAAACTCAGGCTTAACTTATCAACTCATCAGCCCTCCGGCCTTTACACACACACACACACACACACAAAGCAACCCTATTTACATCGTATTCTCGTTGTCTCGCGATTCATTCTCCCGCTGCATCTCCATCTCGTTAGCGTCTCTTCCCGGTGAGGCTCGACGAGGCGACGTCTTTTCCCCGTTTCCTCCCCGTCCCCGTTCTGAAAGTCAAAGGAATGAGATGTGATGTGTTCGGGGTCTCCAGAGGGTCTGAGGTTGAAACCAGAGAGGTGTGATTGTAGAGGGTAAACCGTTGTGAAAGTAGCTGGCCTCCCCCCTCCGGGGCGCCGCGTGGAGGAAGATCTCCATTACAGAAGCTTTTAAAAGCTCAGGATTAGGATTAGCGGAGTGGCCCTTTAAGTGTCCGGAGGAGCGCTGGACGGTGTGATGGGACGACAGAGGAAATGCACCTCAGAGCGTTTAGAGAGACAATCAACCCTTACAGACCAGATCCAACATCTCTGAAGGTTTATTTAACAGCTGAACGATACAGGATTTAGAACTGCGGTCAATTTTTTTATGTTTTATTTAGACAAATGACGACGGTTCACTTTAAAATGTAGATTTCTGTCCCAAAACATGACTTTGTCAATTGATTTCCAAACTGGAATTACATGAATGAACCACTTTCTGTCTAAATAAACTTACAGAAAATCAGAATTCAAAATGACAAATTGATAATTGTTGAGTCAACGCTATTTTTTTAGGGGAATTTGTTGTATCCAGTAGGATTTTAAACCTCTGTAGCTTGTGAACACAGTGCCTGTTGGCATGCTGATGTGACGTAGAAGAAGATTTTTAGACCAAAATATGATATAATAAATCCTAAGATCTGTGTTTCTTGTCTCATTAGCTGTATGATCAATATGTCCCCAGTTCTCAGCTATGATTTGTCATCATAACTGATAGAAACCATGAAAAAAAATGAAAACAATGCCGGAAGTCCCTCCGGCTTCACACTTGAGCGAACCTCTCCTGGGATTCCCTCCACAACCTGACCCGCAGGAGCCGGATGACGTCACGCCGCCGCTCTTCCTGTCTGAGAAACCTCCCCGCTGCTGTTATTAATGATCCGGCTCTCTGTGATGGGAGCTGACAGGCAGGAACGCTCTGACACAAGTATGAACTGAATGTGATCACAAAGGGAAGGAGAGGAGGGAGAGAGGGAGGGAGGGAGGGAGGGAAGGAGGACAAAAAGAAACGCTGAAAACACCAGGCGAGGAGGAGATGGATGGAGAATGGAGAAGGAGAGGAGAGAGAAGAGCTCTTACGCTTCACTGTTGGGTTGATTTGATCAGCTTCACGTCTGAACTGAACGGGTTTGAACACGACTGCTGCAGCTTTCGTCCATGATGGCGTCATTTCAAACTGTTTTGTTGAATAAAAGGTGTTTTTTTTTTTGTGAATGTTGAGGTTGTTGTTTTGTGTGTAAAATCCACCAGACATTGAATCCTTCTGAAACCTTTTAGACGTGCAGCTGAAACAAATGTTGGATTCCAGTAAAATACATTTTTATTTTAGTAGGTTGGACTAAAGCAGACGGTTCCTTTAGGCTACTGAGAGTTTTTTTAAACACCATTAATTAATTAAAACCAACAAAAGTCAGGAAAATGGTCAGATTCAATTCATGCAAAGTTGTATGTGAGCAATACTGCAATCACAAATTCTAATCTGACATTTATCTCTCAATTAAGTGCAAATAATTAGTTAATATCCTAAATTCTGCATTATTAATATTAGTATTATGGCCTACTCGACATGCAGCTGGACTACATGGATTTAAATGAGTTCATAAAATAGTATTTGAGCATATTTTAGAGCTAGAAGTGTCAGAATGATGTTTTTAATTATAACCAGGCCTAAAAAAAAAACAAGAAAGAAGACTTTTCAGCCTATAATAACACAGATAATACTAATAATTATAATAATAGGTTAATATAACATTGATTCCTCTTGCATTAATCTTCTGAGTGATTCAGTTTCAAATGTAATTTCCTTCTCTTTTCATGAGGGAACAGAAGTGTCTGACAGCTGATATGAAAGATCTCTTTTCATTTCCATGTGTGATTTGTGTATTTGGGGGAATTCCCCAGAGTTTATGGCTGTTGGATGTCAGCTGCAGATTTACTGCTGTGTGAATATAATATGGAGATGTTTAATGATCAAGTTCAAACTCGAAGAAACAGAGAAAAGATGGTTGTTTTTTTTTATTTTAATTTTTTGATAAAGGCGCAGAAAATACTTAAAAACACGTCGGGTCGTATTTTATAATTTAAGACTTTTATTACAACCTGGCATTAGTTCAAATAATTAGAAAGCCTTGACTGTCGCTTTCGTTTGTGTACTGAAACGACAATACGCGTCTATCTTCATCACCATAATCCAGAAATATACCCGCAGTGGAGACTTTGAGAAAATATTTTTTTTTTTTATCATCGGATAAAAATAATTGGAGGTTTTTGGGGATTAAAGTCGTCGCCGCTTCCGCTCAACAAAATCTAGACCGAGTGACGTGAATAAAAAGTAAATTACGCACAAAGTGTGTCGAGTGTGATGTCCAGCTCCTCTGGATGAGGCCTTAACCGCCTTAAAATATGATGTTTCATCTGTAAACAACATTGTGCCTCTCAGGTCTCATGAAGGCGTTCAAAGAAGAAGAAGAAGAAGAAGAAGAAGAAGAAGAAGAAGAAGAAGAAGAAGAAGAAGAAGAAGAAGAAGAAGAAGGGTGGACTTCTTCCTGCTGCGGCTCCCGGGAGCCTCCTCATGCTGCCTCGTCCCGTGACTCTCCCCAAACACACCCGAGCCCAATGTTGACGTCACAACTCAGGTTACATCTGCTTACGTGTGAATCATTTAGTTTTAGCGTGTTTTTATTTATTTTTTTAAAATATATATATATATTTTTATAATTCTAACTTATGTAATAGCCTGGAACGCGTTCTATAAAATGTACTATGATTATCATCAGCATTATTTTATTATTATTATCATAATTAGTTGGACCAATTTCCAAGAAACCTCTTGATTTTATCCACTTTCTTCTTTTTTTTGAATTCTAAACAATATACATTATGTAGAGCGACAACCATTACCTCTATAACTGCAGGTTTTTGTGATGACCTCATATTTCAAACCTCTCGAGAGGCAGTTACATTACATTAATGAATAAACAGGTACACTATAAAGTTTAAATTACTACTATTGTCCGAGTCGCAGCCCTCAGCTCAGTCGGGCAGCAGCTCCAACCTGAAACTCTGAGCTCTCTGAAAGCTGCATGCGCCAAAGTCTGAGCGGCTCCAGCTGATTGGCTACCTGAGAGTTTCCTCCATCTCTCCCTCCCTCTCTCCCTTCCTCCCTCTCTCCCTCTCTCTTTTCAGAGCGCACCGCTGCGTCTTTGCTCTGATCTCTAAAACCGTTTCCCTTTTTCTTTTTTTCTTGTTGTTGTTGTTGTTGGTTGATTCCCCTCTCCGGTCCGCGCGGTGAATGAAACGAGCCTCTTTAACATATTCAGACCAACGTCATCATCCTGTGAAGGTGGATCATGCCGTGCAGCCTGCTCTATAAAACCCCCCGCAGCCCGCTCGCTGAGGACGAATAGTCGCCGCTTTTTGGCAGAGAAGGCGAGAAAGAAACTTTTTTTTTTTTTACGGATTTTTTTCCCCCCTCACAGCTGACTGGCACGCTGCGTGGAGGTAAGTCCTCTCTGTCTGGGTCTCGTCCCGGACACGAAGTTCTCCCTTTATGTGCTGGGAAAGTGGAGCGAGGTGACTCATTTGTTCAACTTAGTTTTCATCCTGTTCGTCTCCAAGTCGCCTCCTCTCATCTCAGCTCGACTTCACGTTGCCAGGCCTGTTAATCTGCTCCACGCTGTATAGCCTACTGTATTCAAATACCCTTTCTTCTTCTGCTTCCAAAAAAAGAGAGAAAGATTTATTGCCTTTGCTCCATAAACCTCGGGCCGCCCGGGGGGTGGCTGAGCCCCCTGAACTGTACCTATAAAGGCGCATAACCTAATAGACAAGCCGGCGCATGTAAACCTGTAAAACTATTTGGAATAGTTGACAGCTACTCCTCATTTTGAAGGAGTAGCCGCAGAGAATCAAGCACGTTTCTCATATATATCATGGAGTAAAACCATATGAGCCCGCAAGGCGCATCCATCCGGTCTGATTTCTGTTGTATTAGATCAAGAGGCGCGTTTGTCTGCGAGGAAATGGGATAAAAGTTAGTTTTCATCCCCCCCAAAAAGTAGGACTTATCTTGATTTGAGGCATTGTCACACATTCCATCAGCCCAGTGCATCCTCACTGCATATTTCTGATTGGATAGGGAGGCCAAAGTCCAGCTTGTATGATGACTGTTATTATTATCCTCTAACTAGCTGTAATAACAGCTTATAACGACTCTCGGCCATTGGCTGTCTCCAGAGTTCAGAAAGAGTTGAGATTCACACTGCGCCTCTTTTCTCCGCTGAGGTAAACCCACCAGAGCCAGGCTGACATTTATTTGTATTTGGACAGACTTTACACGTCGCTGAAGAAGAAGAAGAAGAAGAAGAAGAAGAAGAAGAAGAAGAAGAAGAAGAAGAAGACGCGGCACGGTGAAGATTTGCGCAACGCCGCCACAAGAAGCGCCTTTACGCACGGACACAGGTGGATGCTGGGAAGCGGACCCGCTCTGAGGAGATGTTACCCCTGGCCCAGTTCGGGGTGCTGTCGGCTCTGGCCACCGCGCTCACCTCGGTGCTGTCCGCGCTCCTGCTGCTGGCGCTCACCCGGCAGCTGTGGAGCATCCGCTGGAGCCTGACCCGGGACAAAGAGAGCAGCCTGCCGCTGCCGAAGGGCTCCATGGGCTGGCCGCTGGTCGGAGAGACTTTCCACTGGCTCTTCCAGGTGAGAGTTGACACGTCGAGGCTCCTGCAGTTGTAGATTTATCTCTTCTTTTTTTCTTTTACAAGGGTTCCGACATATAGGTTAGCTTCCTGCGCGTCTCTGTTCTATATTTGTGTTCGTTATAATGGATTTAAATCCCAAGATGAATTCATTCTTTTGATAACGAAATGGAGGTAAATACCGGATCGCTGTAGGATATATTAACCGTATCGTTGATGATGTCTCGGGGAAGCTTTGAAAAAGCTCCGCAGATTCTTGCAGGCTGAGTTCTGTTGTTAATGCGACATGTGCGGACTTGATGCTCGCTGCGTAATTCCTTCTTGCGGAGGAAAAACAGACGTTTTCTGTTCAAAACTTCCTCCTCTCTTTCATTTTCCCCTCCCTCTCGCTCTGTCGTTCTTTCCGTGTCTTCTTCAGAGAGGAATGCGCTCTCATCCCATCACCTCTCTGTCCCTCAAACTATTCCTCCAGTCCGCATCACAGCGCCTCGTGCAGCACGTGATGTGGCGGTTTCTTTTGTTTTTATTCCTCATGCCTCTGATTTTGCACCTTCTTCTTTATTATTCACCCTAAAATGTCCCATTTCAGATGGACATTTTAAAAAAAAAGAGCTCTGCTACTTTTGGGAAAAGTTGAGCACTGTAGCGTTTAGACAGGAGGTAACTAAAGTGTTGTTATCTGTGAATACACAATAGACCAACAACATGTCAGTGTAGCTCAGCAAAAGGTGGTCTGTGGGCTCCATCAGGCTTTAGATACACAGACAAATACATTTTAATAACAGAATATGTTCATTTTGTATGAGATAGAAAATTAAAATTGTATTTATTTATTTAAAAAAAGAAAATCTCTAAATACTCTTTATAATCTCGGTATAATGAATAACAGAAAAGAACAAAAAAGGAGAAAAAAGAGCCCATAACAACCCAATGGCCAGAAGTATGTGGACACCATCTGGACATTCATCAATCCTGAACATCAGATTTGGTTTTATCATCATAAGTAATATTCTTACTTGCATTTTTCCTTATATTTTTATTTAACGAGCATTATTGGAGTCTGAGATCTAAGATTATCAAGCTTCTAAATGTTGTGCATATGCTAACAAATAACTTGAAACTTGAAACTAGTAGTTAATGTGACAATAAAAACTGCCCCTCAATGTGAGGGGATCTTAAAAAAAAGCTAAAAATAGATTTGCACCAAAAACAAACAAAGCAAACAATGCTTTGTGTCTTGGCCCCTCGAGAGACCATAGTTTCTGCTGACCAGCAAAAATGGACCAAAAACAGGCAGTGGACTTTAAAGAGTGAAATCTTACAAATGCAAACAAGTCGTTTTCCAATAAGTTGTTGCCTAAAATGTGTCCGGCGTGTAATTCAAAAGTAACCTTCGTGCTTCAGGGTTCCAACTTCCACATCTCGCGCAGAGAGCGCCACGGCAACGTGTTCAAGACCCACCTCCTCGGGAAGCCCGTCATCCGGGTGACGGGCGCGGAAAACATCCGCAAGATCCTGCTGGGAGAGCACAGTCTGGTGTGCACCCAGTGGCCCCAGAGCACCCGCATCATCCTGGGACCCAACACCCTGGTCAACTCCACCGGAGACCTGCACAAGAGGAACAGGAAGGTAAGAACCAATGACCTTTAAATAACCCAAAAGGTACAGATTATCTAGGGGACTAAAGGAAGTACAGTATCAATCAGCTAAATGATGTCCTCTAATATCCACCATGTCCTCTCTCCTATTTCTACATCCTTCCCTAATACCTCTAGCTAGTCCTAACTCCTCCTCTTTAGTGAGTATTTACTGAAAGGTGTTGACTGTCGTGTGGAAGGTTATCACTTTTTATGACACCGCTCTCCTTTGTTTCCTTCTCCCCCCCTTTCAAGATCCTGGCTAAAGTGTTTAGCCGGGGGGCTCTGGAGTCCTACCTGCCCCGGCTGCAGGACGTCATCAAGTCTGAGATCGCCAAGTGGTGCTCGGAGCCCGGCGCCATCGACGTTTACAGCGCGGCCAAGTCCCTGACGTTCCGCATCGCAGTCCGGGTCCTGCTGGGTCTGCAGATGGAGGAGGAGCGGATCGTCTTCCTGGCCCGGACCTTCGAGCAGCTGATGAACAACCTCTTCTCGCTGCCCATCGACGCTCCGCTCAGTGGGCTACGCAAGGTGAGAGAGGGAACCAACTGAAGTTGATTCATCTTCAGACACATTGTTCGATCAGTCTTTTATCGGTAGATTTTTAGCAGAATCACAAACAATATAAAACTGCCCCTTAACTTCACTGTGACCAAAAACCCACCATTGTTTCAGGAGTTCAGTCTTGTGACCTTTCTTTAGAGGTCATTAGAAAACTAGTACCCTCACTTCAAACCAAATTCACCCTAAAATCAAAATGATTTACTACATTTTTTGCCCAAAAAAGGAAGACTAGTTTACACAGTGTGACTGAATCCAATAACAAAAACATGGATGGAAGGAAAAGTTGTCTTTTCACTGTGAACAAAAACCCCATTGTGTCAGAGGTTGAGGTTCCTAGAACACTAACATGGCGTAAAAACAAAATGATTCAAAGTAAGTTGGGTTATGCTCTCTGCAACTGAAACGCTTCAACTAAACAATGCTAATCTAATATTGTCCTTTATGGGGTTGTTCTCTCTCCAGGGGATAAAAGCCAGAGAAATCCTGCACGCCAACATGGAGAAAATCATTGAGGAAAAGATGCAGCGGCAGCAGGCGGAGGAAGAATACCACGACGCCTTTGACTACATCCTGTCCAGTTCCAAGGAGCACGGCCAGCAGCTCAGCATCCAGGAGCTCAAGGTAGAGTTAAGCAGACACTAAAAGTAACGATGGGATCTGACTCCACTTTCTAGAAGAGTTCTCGATGAGCCACAGTGGATCTGCAACGGTACAAGAATCCTCCAGTATTGCTTGTGGAATCCTACTTTGATCACAGCTGTTCGAGGGCTAATGTGAATTTAAAGTAAACTGATCTAACTCCATCTTTCCACTTCCCTCCTGGCAGGAAACAGCAGTAGAGCTGATCTTCGCCGCTCACTCAACCACAGCCAGCGCCTCCACGTCTCTGATCCTGCAGCTGCTCCGCCATCCAGCGGTGGTGGAGAGGGCCAGAGTCGAGCTGGAGGCCGAGGGCCTCGGCTACGAGTCCCAGGGCCGTCGCCGCCCGCCTGGTGAGATGGAGGAGGAGGACGCCGCGGACACGGAGACAAGTCGCCTGCTGAACGGAGGTTGTCAGAATCAGCAGAATAACAGGGACGGTTTACCGCAGTCTCACGTGCCGAACCTGACCCTGGACAAGCTGAGCCAGCTCCGCTACGTCGACTGTGTCGTCAAAGAGGTGCTCCGCTTCCTGCCGCCGGTCTCCGGGGGTTATCGGACAGCCCTGCAGACGTTTGAACTCGACGTAAGTTCAAGTCTCTTGTGGGACTATAGCCTTCATTTGTACACCATTGGTCTGTTTGGGTCTTCTGTTTTCTGGACATGCAATGCGATTTTTAACAGATACAGAGAATCCAGATATATGCTTCCCTCTAGAGCCACAAACAAGGAGGAATTAGGTATCCAAAGACCAACGTTTAAAGATATCTGTTGTTTTTAAGACTTCATTTTGGAGAAAAACATTGAAAAGACCCCCTTCTCTCGAAGATGTCCAAAGGCATTGTTAGGGTTTGAGAAGTCAATGTGAGATATGACGATGAAGATGTGTACCACGAGCCAGCCAAAAGTTCCTGCAGCGCAATGTTCAAAGCTGCAAGTCTAAACAGGAGATGCAAATGGATGCATGAAAGACAACTGGATAGTGCCTTCAAAGATGGCGCCCCTTAAGCTGTTCACTGGGCGCATGAGCTAAAAGAAAGGGTTAGGAGGCTTCCTCACACATCTTCATGTTTGGGCTCATACAGCTTTACCACACTATAGACCTTTATATACCGATATAGAGGTCTATCATGACCGTTATGTACCTATATAGAGTTCTTTTGTGACCTATTTGTACCTATGTAGAGGGTTTTTATGACCTATATGTACCTATATAAAGGTCTACTCAGGCCGCGTCAACATGCACCTAAGAGAGAGAGACGAATGTGATGAAATGATGTAATTACGACTCTTCTAGCCATTGTAAATGTAAATGGACCAAATGGATCAAATTTGGATTCGGGGGCTTTGTGACACTCTGAAAGATTTGGTCACTGTTTTAAAACCCACATCTTGTGGAGAAACAGCCGTTTTAGAGTGAGCTGAAAGCTGGTTTATTACCAGCAAAAACAAAATGTCGATAAGTGACATCTTTAATCAACTCGACTTGCAAAAGGCAAAACAAAATTTGGATTCTATTGAATTCTGTCTCCGTCCACTTGTCCTGTCGCAGGCTTCGCTGCACTTCAACGGACAGACACGTTCACAAACAGAGTTGGCCGTTGCTGAGAAAGTGCCCCGTCATGGCCTCATCCCTCGGCCTTACATGCCCCTTCCTGCCCTCAGCGTGCCCCCAATTTGCCGCGCTTATTGCGAAAGGACAATTGAGGTTTAAAACTAATTCCCAGAATACTATTGTAGTGCAGGACGCCATTTATTCACCTCTTTCGCAGGGTTTAAGCTGGTTATATAGTTGAGAAGTAATTGCAGTATTGAGAACGTTATTATGCCTGTTCATTCAAGTGCATCTTGCTAAAGCCTAGACATGGGAATCCAAACTCTGAAATAATTAGGATTAGGTTATAAAGAGGTCTGGATTATTGGAAGGAAGGAATGAGAACATCAAGTTGGAAAACTAAATGAGAGAAACTGTTCTCCAGGTAATAAAATGGACATATCTTTTTAACTTCTGTCAAACATAGAAGTTCAACGACAAAGACTCTCGGAGTATGCATATTTTCCACGAAATCAAGCTGTAGATTGTTTTTGTTTCCTGTGCTTATTATTCCATTCAAGACATTCAAAAGAGTTAGAGTTTGTGCAGGTTTGAATATGCACCAACCTGACTGGTTTCTCATTCATTTCACAGGGCTACCAGATCCCCAAAGGCTGGAGTGTAATGTACAGCATCCGGGACACTCACGAGACCGCCGCGGTCTTCCAGAGCCCGGAGCTGTTTGACCCGGACCGGTTCGGCCCGGACCGGGAGGAGAGTCGCGCGGCTCGGTTCAGCTACGTGCCGTTCGGCGGCGGCGTGCGGAGCTGCGTGGGGAAAGAACTGGCGAAGATGATCCTAAAGACTCTGGCAGTGGAGCTGATCGGGACATGCAAATGGACTCTGGCCACCGAGAACTTTCCCAAGATGCAGACGGTGCCGATAGTGCACCCGGTCAACGGGCTGCATGTGAATTTCAACTACAACTACCCGCTTTAGGTAGAAAATACAGTCTGACAGACTTCCCCCCCCGCCCCAAAAAAAAATCACCCAAAAGGCATCTCAACCTTCAGTCTGCTTTTGGAAAAACTGTCTAAGCTGAAGAAAGGTGGCACCGGCACCTCGTTGGGTCTGATGGTGCCATTCAGGCCACCTCTCACATCCCCGGGCATGTAGCCGGGGTTCACACTGCTGGTTTGTAGCAGGACATCATCTCCACACTGGTTTGGTCCAAACCTAAGACACCACTTTCTGTTGTAGCACAAACTTACTTTCACCGGATATGCTCACCCGCAGCATTCCTCACCTCTTACAGTATTTAACGTTCTCTTTTTTAAAAGGTAATCAATGTAACAGGGTGCGATTCAAAAGCAAGTGTAGCCGTGAGGAACATCTGGGTTTCAACAACGAGACCACACATCTACTGTCGATAACAAGAGAGAAAGACTTTCCAAAAGGTCTTTCCATGAAGCCGTCTTAGCTCCAGATTATTGGCTCTGACTAAGCTCCAGGGACATTTGGTTGAGATACAAAGCTACACGAAGCGATTTACAGATGATAAAATCCACTCAGCGTTTGTGCTTTTATTTTTTGTACCACTTTGTAGCTTTTACATCAATGTGTATCAGCAAGGACGAATCCAGGGGCCGTGAACATTCGCTGTGCTGAAGGAGCACGTCACACATATTCCACTTCACTCCACATTCATGAAAGCCTTTTTTGAAAACTGACAAAATGCAGCTGGTTAAATGTTTCCATTCCAGGGACGGAGGAGCGGGGAACCTCATTTTACAGACTCTGAAAGCATTTCGGTGTTCCTTTTGTTGTTTCTATTTACATCTTAAAACCTGGGATTGTCTTTCTGAACCGCCTGTGAGCAAGGCTCCATGAAAATGCAGAAAAACTAAAAGATAAATGTTCTTTATTCAATCTGAATGTGACAATTTGAAGCTGATTACAGTCAGAGATACCGTGAAAAGATACGTGGTGGTAGTATTTTGAAACTTTTAGAAAATATTTCCAAACACAGCAGAAACTGGACTCATATTCAGTTATGTTTGTCATGAATTGAATTTTTTTTTGCAATGATTTCCACCGTTAAAACACTTTTACTGATGGAGCTTGCACTTAATTTTGACTCATAACTCCCCAAACATCCAGCTAAAATACATTCAAACTGTTCTGTTTTTTGAACATGAATGTAACATACTGTACATCCTTAACAGTGCTATTATTATGTGTGTATCAAATGAAGTAGCATTATGAATAAGCTGTATTTAAAATGCAGATGTATCATTTCCGTTGTGCTTTTTATTATCTGTAACACTATTTGCTGTAATTATGAATACATAGACACTAACCTGTAATGTAAAAGGACTGTCCATAAAACTTTATTTTACTGCCAGTACATAGACATCTTTTATTGTTTAGAGCAGCACATATATATAGAGAGAGTAAAGTTATTATTATTATTATTATTATTATTATGAATGGTCTAATTTTAGGACTGTTTCTGTCTGGGTCTTGAAGCCCAATAGACACGCTGTGAATTCTTATGTACGGATGGATTCGTGGAAGGAGATAGCACTTTCTCTGCTTTAAGGAGTCTGTATATATTTGTCCTGTTTATGCATTCACTGAGTGTATCACATGTAGCTGCTGTACAGTTGATGTAAAGAGTAAATTAGAAGATGAAAAACAAAAACGAAAACAGTTGTCGTGTTACGAGTTTGTCATATCTTGCTTTGCTTGAAGTGTCATTCTCACGTGTTTATAATACTTGATGATGTTTTTTGTCCAGGAGTTTCAAAAAATATTAGTCTGGGAACAAAAAATCCAGACTTTATTATTGACAATGATATTGTTGGACTTATTTATGTCATCTGACATCATCTTGTATGTGCACTATTTCACTTTCGACCAATTACACGCAACATCGGTCTTATTTGAGCACACAGGAAACTTTCATGAACCCTTACCAGTTTGCACCATAAGCCATTGACTAGAGTTGTTAACATGTAAATGTATGCAGATGACACAACCATAGCAGGTTTTATCTGCAATATAAATACAATACTCTGTCATTAACAGGTCAATCAAGACGTC
The DNA here is from genome assembly GCF_023055335.1 of Clinocottus analis. NCBI lineage: Eukaryota > Metazoa > Chordata > Actinopteri > Perciformes > Cottidae > Clinocottus > Clinocottus analis. Next base: position 4,104,836 of record NW_027176240.1, read on the forward strand.
AGCTGCAGCCCAAACAAACAACTAAATGATGGTCGATTTGGGATAAAAACACTATTTAGTAGGACAGAGTTGTCATAACAGTAGTATTAGACGCATCCAGTATTTATAGTGAATTAATAAGAGTGTCACTTCATATCTTGACCTCATTACAAACACAACGGGCCGTGTAGTGGCCCCTGAGGTCACCACTGAGGACACTGCCGAGGTCGCCTTTGAGGTCACCAGGCATTTCCACCCCTCCACCTTACCGCCATCATTGACGGGCAGAGAATGAGGCGAAGCTGTGCGGCAGAAACAAAATAATGGGCGGCAAACAGCCCGGCCTAATTATGTCCGCTGCAGGGCTCCGTCGCTCTGCCAAGGTTTTTATCTGATGGACGCTCAGCCACTGGGAACTCGGCGACGTTTTGAGCCCGGAGTTCACTCCAGCGCCGCCGCCTGCGCAGGTCAGCGACCGGTCAACTGATGGGAGGGTGCATGGGAACTCGAGAGGGGACGCCACACAACCCAACCGCCATTGCTGCGTATTATACAACCGAAACACAGTCCCAGCGATTCACTAGCTCCCTCTATGGGCTGGATATTTCTACCCAGCTATGAAAGTGCTTTGATGTGGAGACCAACGGGTTGCCTCAAAGCTCACAGCTGCAGATAGGAGGATCATAGTTAAAGTTTTGCTTCCAATAAATTAAGTTTACACTACTATGACATGCTTTTGTCAATGCCCTCTAGAAAGACACTTCACCCGTTGGTCAGAACTATGACATCAGGTCTCTATGTTAGCCAATAACACTGTAAAAAATGAATAAATGATGACATAACACTGCTTTGGCTGAGGTTGGGTTGTGTTTAGGCACAGAAATGACTTCAATAAAGATCCAGCTTTGAGTTGAAATAAGTACTTTTGAAAGTTATTGGGTCATGATGGAGAGAGTTCAATTACTTCCTGATTTCCATCATTAAGAGTGGCGTTCGCTTCACTCTGATGCATATTAGTTCAACATCAACTCTCTTTTAATTCTGTTTTTGGTCTCCAACAGCTCCTGAAGGAATTACCTACGTCTTCAACTGCTCTCCACTATGTTCACGAGCTAGTTTCTGACCGTCTTTGCTGCTGAGTATGTAGTGCACAGTGTCTTTTTCCAGTTATTTCTCTAAAAACGACGCAACAAGAGTGTTGGGATACAACCACAACAGTAAAGTTGTGGATTGGACAGATACATATCGCCTTTTTAATGTAATTCATATTTTGTTGATACAGTAATTGTCCAAATAATAATTGTATATATGTCTGCAAAGAGGGCCGATTTGGGTCAACCTGAGGTCACAGATAAAAAGGGCGGTCCTGAGATTACAGTGATGGTGTCCTTTCAATATCCCAAAATCCCAAATTATTTTCTTTCTCTCTTCATTCATTCCTGAAGGCAAACTTAATTTGAGTGACGCACACTCAAAACTCCAATTAAAATGCTATAGCATCGCTGCATTCATTTAAAAAGGTACAATATGTATCCGGTGGCCGTTATGGGAACTGCAGCCAGCTAGCTAGCTGTTGCTGGTCGTTGCGCATGCTAGAAGAGCTAAATGCACTCATATTTTTGTTTTGTCCTCCTCGCCACCGGGAGATACTTCTGCTACTAAAACCATGAATGAATTAACTGACAGTTTCCACTCAGATTATGAAATATATTAGCGACATATGGTTGGCGCTAAAGAGGAGCTAAAGAGGCAACGTCCTGAGTCTTTTACATAGAAATAAGTCCACAGGCGGTTTAAGGCGACAGAGAAATTCAGGGTATGCTTAAGTTTTTATCTTTCAAACCATTCTCACATTGGCAACATAAAGCATTTTATAATGTAAATTGTTAAAATAACCTTTAAGTAAGAGAAGAGTTTTTTTTTAAAAAGTACAAATGTACATTCAATGCGGTTTTCTGTTCACTATCACTTTGCATTTCATGGGTTAAGTTTTTGAAAGAGTTATGAACACAAGAGGGAGAATAAAGAAAACATTTTGAAAGGTTGATTCCCGATGTGTTTCTGCTACATTGCTTTATCCGTCACATGAAATCTATTTATTCTCTCCCTATAAGCTATAAAAAATCATAGCAGGGAAGCTAAAAGTTCAGCTTCCCTTTACCTCCTCCTCCTCTTTTGTGAGTTCTGGTTCAAAGGCAGTTCACGGTCCCGATAAGGACCCACACCAATTTGCAAATTGAGGGGGAAAACGGGATCAGATGTTGACTTGGATAAAACGCTCGGCGGCCAACATTAGCACCTTAGCCGGTCGGTGTGTGTGTGTGTGTGTGTGTGTGTGTGTGTGTGTGTGCATCCAGACACTTATCCTCCAACACGTCCGGCTTGTCTTTCCTCTGAGTTTATTTCCATCGCGGCCGCTGTCATAGGGCAAAACCACAACGCTGCAATCTTGGTGGTTTTTCTTTTTCGTACTTGTAATTGAAAGTTTACTTGGCCATTTATGTGCTGAGTCAGTCAGGAATCTTTGGGGCTTCATTGTGTGACTTCAGAAATACAAACGGAGTTTAAATTATGGCAGCTATATCCAGCAGTTCATCCATCTTGAGCAAGAAGAGAAACTATATGCCCGATATACTCACGTTTTTCTTTTGTCGTAAAATTAAACTGGCAACCAATATTTAGCTGGCCGCTGTACGTTTGGAGATTTTTTATTGTCGTCTGTTTTAGTCCAAAGATTGACTTAGAAAACCCTTGAAGCTTTACAAAATCTCAAGTTATATACATTAAGTCATTCCTAGCGATTTTACTGCATTATGACGGGATCCAACACCTAAATATGAAAGAGAATATAGGGTTTCTGTTTCATGTGTAAGACAAGCAATTCTACTTTAATCAACCAAAACATATTATATCAAATTATGGACATTTTCATGGATGTTAGGCACCAATATAGGTCGCTAAATCAGAAAAGAATAGCTGTTATTCTTATTTAATCGGTTGAAAAGGTTGAACGTCTTTCCCACAATATTCAATTGGAATATGGGCACAATTATTCACTTGTATGTTTTGTTATTCTGCTCATGATTATGGAAATTAATTGAAATCTAAAACAAATCAAGAGAATAAAAAGGTTCTACCCCAAATATTCTGTTCATGAAAACTTGATAATGGATAATGAAGTAACCCTTTTCAGATTTTTTTCTTGTTTTTAATCACCCCAAAAAAGCATTTTCTAGACGACTAACCCACTCACCCGTCGCCAGGACCCGGCCTCCTCACGTCTCTGGACTCGTGTTGCTTGCGTTCTGGTTCAGAACAAAAGATACACATCGAGACAGATTTCTGTAAACGGCTGTTTCAGGTCGTTGAGAGAGCGCTTCATTATAATAATGAGGTAAAAGAGCGGTCCTTGGAGAAAAATGAACCTACTTGCTCGGGCCAACGCTGCACCGCAGCGATCCGCCCACCTTTAAAAAAACAGTCAGTTTATTTCGAAGTTTTTCAGAAATAAGCTCCAAACAGTTATATATTAGATAGATTGTAGACCAAACGGCACCACATATTAAAAGTATGTTTACAGCTTTCCTTCGGGTAAAAACTAAAAATGTAATTCAGGTGGCACGAGGGGATCGCACTCAAAATGCCACACAACAATATAATAACTCCTTCATAATTTCAAAGTCTCCGGTTCTGCGTTCCCTCAGAGTTTAGCACCGTAAAGACAGGATTCATTCAAAGTGTGCATCAACGTGTATGTCAGAGATCCCCTCAATTTCAAAAAAGCGTGTTTTTAGGATTATACAGAATAAAAGTCTTTACGCACCACGTGCAGATTGTTGTTTTTTTTCCATGCGATTAACTTAACTCAACATATTTTTCAGAACTGCTATTTTTGTCAATACTTTCACACAAAAATTGAATTTCACCTCGGAACAAAATTACCCTTTTTTTTTTTCGAACTTTCATGCCGCTTAACGCATCAACCACTCAAGTAATGTGGGCCAGGTTGATTTGCTCGTACATTGATGAAACAACCACAGCAAAGTCCCCATAGTCTGTATATAAGAGGTGGATGCAGTCACACTGACTACACGACGTCCTGAAGTCTCAGGTTTGACGTTTTGACTGTCGCCATCTTTGTGCAAACAGAAGTGACGCAACATTACATCATCATTTTAGCCAACGCTTTTTATGCAAAGCGACTTACATTTTTGCTCTATACACCGTAGACACGGCAGCGGGGAGCAGCTAGGGGTTAAAGTGTCTAGCGGAGCCGGGGTTTGAACCACCGATCCTCTGATTGAGAGACGGGCATGTTAACCACTCAACTACAGTCGCCAAAGAGGGCAAAGTCAAGTTCAACCAAACTTAGAAAAAAGGGAACCAAAAAGGTTTCAATTAACTCTGATGAACTTGAAACGCACTGTGAAAGGGTTCAAGTTGTAAGACAAAAGCCCAGACAACCCCCAGACCAGACAACGCTCTGGTAGCGACCTGTCAATCACAAGGTAGGCCCGCCCTGAAGCCTACCCTGCTTTATCGTCTATTTAACTCTAAATGGAACTGTGATTTACAAAATGAACCTCGTGCTGTTTGGTGGAGGTGCTGCAAGACTGAAGGGAGAAAATATAGACTTTTTTGGGGGGTAATTTTCAGCGAACCAATTTTAAAAAGCTTTTGTCTGAGGTTAAAAAAAAAGAAAGAAAAGATAAATGTGATTTTGTTTGTATGCGCAGTGGAGTCTCAGACCAGCTGGAGGAAACGTAGATGGTGAAGCAGTCGGAGGAGGTGGAGGAGGATGTGGAGAGGGAGGAGGAGGAGCGGGTATGGACATACAGCCATACAGCAGATAATTATTGGTTTTGTCAGACAACATCTGTTATGTCAGCATTCCAGCCGTCAGCCTCGAGGAGGACGAGCTAAAAAACCGCCTGCAGAGTTCAGAGACACACAAAAGACAGACAGAAACAAGGCCAGACACAGGAAGGCAAAACCCTGCGTTCAGTTTGGACACTTTGGAGTTCATGTTTATGTGAGCGGAGAGTCTGAACCTTCAGCCCCGACGGGTCAAAAGTTCAAATCCCCGTCTGCCCTGCTGCGGTGTCCTTGACCAAGGCAGACTCCCCTCAGGCTGACCATGACCTCTGACCTTCCTCTGGTGTCCGAGAGACTTTACACTGGCGGTTAGGTCGTCTGTTCGATTGTCACCGTCTAACATTTGACTTCACAGACGTCATCTGACCCTCACCTGGAGAGACTTTGCTTTGTCATTTCGCCCTAAAAATGCAATCTGTACTTCCACAGGATTTACTGGGGAGTCACCAGCAAATACAACAATCTGTATTGTTAAAAAAAAAAAAGACCTATCAGTCTGTGTGAGCATCGTCTAACAATGTGTTACTTCTAACTCTAGAAAGTCCACCATGTCCTCCCTCTTCACACAGCAACTGGTCTTCAGATGTGTGACAGTAGGCCGGGTTTGACCTTCTCTGCTTCTTGTTGACAGTCTCCACACAACTTCTTTCGTCATTTTTTTTTTCGGTTCATGCAACATCACGAATACCTTCGGGGGCTGGTTATCTCCATTCGCCGGCAGGGAGTTTCACCCCAACCCGTCAAAGTGTGGTCATGTGGAGCATTGGTGCAACACCTTTACGCATGCACACACGATGCAGCAGGTGTGTTGCCCTTAAGGGGTCAGAAGAAGAGAGTGAGACACGGAAAGGAACGCGTGAGAGAGAGAGAGAGAGAGAGAGAGGGATGTGGCAGCCCTGAAGATAGAGGGTGTAGACTAGAGGCAGAAGCACAAACACATTTGCAAACCAACCAACTGACAGATTTATCGGTGTCTTGGTGATTGATTATGACGAGATGACGCATGCCAGCGACTCGGTCCAGTGTCGGCGGATCTACTTTTCTTTCATTGCCATCAACAACACAGGTGTCCACAACACCATTTCTCTCTGTTTCCCAAATCAATCTGAGGAACCAAACTCTTTCCCACTGTCCATTAGCGGACTTTCTACTGATTTGTTTAAACTTCGTCCTTTAAAATAAGGTTTTTTAGGTCTCCGTTGCAGACTTGTTTAGACAGAGATTATTCCTGTGCAGTTTGAGCGACTGGTTGTCTGAATGACTGTCTGCCACATACCAGAGTACAGTTCAAGAGTTCAGTTAATTCGTGAACTCGGTCGGGGCACCACACCCAGCCAGCGGCACGTGAAAGCCCTGTGTGTGTGTCTGTGTGTGTGTGTGTGTGAGCACTGCTGTGTCCTCATGCGTTAGTGATCCTACAGTATGTGTAGAAGGTTGTCTGCACACGCATGTGCGTTGAGGTTCCTACGCCTTTTATTCTGCCCGATCGGACCTCCATGTGGTCGTGGACAGACTGTGACTGACGGGACAATGCATCTTTTGTTTTGTTGTGTTGAAGATGGAACAAATTAAAAGTTCTTCTGGTTGTACCACAGCTCAAATGCTCACTGGAAGAATCTCTGAAGGAGAACGCCTCAAAGCAGTCGGGTACAACATTTCCTAAATTGCTTGAAGTTGTTTTCCCGCACATTGGAAACAGGTTTACAGCTTATGATTGATGTTGAAATAGACACTTGGATGTACTTTACGTGGTGAACTGTACACACACACACCACACATTCTTATCTATATTGTACCCTGCGAGACAGTGTGCACTCGCAGAAGGAAAATGGTGGCAATGATAGAAAACTATCATAACACATAGGCATGGGAACATATTTTCAGTAAGGACTTTAATTATATAGCACTTTTCAAACCCTTACAAAGTGCTTCCCAATTCCAATAAGAGATAATACAATTCAAATTATTACATGAATAATCAGGGTAAAAAACAGTCTCAAAGATGCTCAAATATTACTTGTTGGTCTTTTGTTGTTCTCTCATCCCCTGGATGGGGGTCAAATGCTCAGTTTTCCCGTCCACGACCTCCACATGCATATGTTCCCTTGTTTGCTACGTAAAGAAGACTCTACTTCCTGCTCTGACTCTACACTTTGTTATTGGACGTAAGTCATAAGCCGTGGAATCGTCCAATATGAACCCAATTGTTGGTCTGTCTTCATGTATGAACATAAACATGTACGCAGCAGTGTTTTTGAGGCCGATTTTGAGGCTGATTTTCACATATTAGTAATCAACATCCACACGAGAACTCGGAGCATCATGACATGGAGCCGAATTTGGGGATATATCACACTCACACACACACACACACACACACACACACACACACACACACACACTGAAGAGCTTAGCAAAGGATTCACAATCACAAGGTGTACAAAATCCAGACGACATGGAAACAGATATGAAACGTGAGAAAACGTAATCATCCACAAACTTGAAGAACTGCGTGTTCTCACTTCTGTCCGCGTGGATTGGAAGCCGTCTAATCTGTGTGTTGTGTGTCTTGACAAACACACACGGGGTCACGGCGGGGTCCGTTGCCGAGTCAAACGGGCCGCGGCCGCATTCCTGGACGGAGGTTTGTGTTGATTCGTGCGTCGCAGCGCCGCGCGGCTGTCTGGGCTCCCAGCCTGCGAATCCAAACACAGAAGGGTCAGGACCTCGCCATATTTGTTTAACGTCGAGATAGGTGTCACCGCGGCGGGGTTACCGCCAAGCAGCGCCAGGCATAACTGGCTCCGGAATGACAACAAACACGGTCGCAGTGTTGTTGCGGCTAATTTGCTGGTGTTTTCCACCCAAAGCCCGGGGTTAGCTGACAACACAGGACGTTTAACTCAATCAGTGTTCCGGTTTGTTTTTTTTAGTTTTTTTGACCCGTTTTTATTTTTCACATAACATGTTGTTGTTGTTGTTGCCCGCACCGGCCCTCCACCCACAACTTAACTCAGTCCAGCGGAGCCCGGTTGGGCCCTGGCTCTGTTGTAATAGCTTGCTTTCATCGGCTTTAAATTGTTATGATTGGCTGTCATTATTCAACCGCCTCTTCAGATAACAAGGAACCAACACGAAAACAACAACAAAAAAAAGGGCATGAACTCACGACCGACCGACCAACGGAGCTGCCAGGTGTTTAACGGAAACTTTTATTTTAATGTGACATAGTTTTGTTTTCTCCTTTGTCTTACCGTTTTTGACTGAATGTTTGTAAATGAAGATAGCGTGATGTTCTTGTTAGTTAATATGAACAGACAAAAAGAGAGAATGTCCTCATAATTGGGGGAAAAAAAGTATTTTTTGGTGCTTATACTTGGATAGAAACAGTTATACTGTCAAGAGAATGATCAAGAAAGATGGATGGATGGATGGAAGATGGATGGAGATAGATAGATAAAAAATACACAAAATAGAATAAACTCAATACACTAAACACACAAAATAAACATGCAAATAACTGAAGTAAATTCAGGGAATTAAATGTAAACAGTGTGCTAAATGTACAAAATATGTAATATATATATATATATATATATATATATATATATATATATATATATATATATATATATATATACACACACATTTACACACACACACACACACACAAGAATACAACTATAACTGTGCATAAATACACAGTGTTAACACTGTAAAGTCATGAATCCTAACAAGTGTTACGCTTCAACTTTCTTGTTTATTTTGACAATACAAACTAAACGGAAGTGAATAGTTTGAGAAAGAGATGCCAAAGATCTGAGAGCAAGATGGGACGTCGCTTCTAGAAAATAATTACAGCATGTTATCTAAAACAATATCAACAAAACAGGAACTTGTTGATTCGTGTTGCTTTTTTTTTTCTTCCTACTTTGAAATGTCCAAACATGGAGCCACGCCCCAACCAGTGATGTCGAAGCAGGTGCTTTAGCTGTGACATCTGATTCTAAACACCTGCTGTGATGCTGGAGAAAAGTTGTTTTTTTTAAATCACCTGATGAATTGATCCGTACTGATATTTTATACACAAATGTGACCCGTACTGAACCTCCCGGCTGTCTTAGCACAGCTTGCATAACTGCTTCAGGCTGACTTTTTCTTCTTTTTTTTTTTTTTTACAGTGTAGCCGCCTGTCCCCGCTGTAAAAGCAGAACAGGCTGTCTGTGTGTCTTTGTGTCAGTGTTGTTGCTGAGTGCAGTGACCTGGGGTTACACTCTCTCTCTGTTCCCGTTAGGGTAAATATCCCTCTATTAGCAACAAGTGGTCTGAAAGCTCTGATCCCCTCAGCGCTGCTGGCTGCTGGAAGCTTTTAGAGGGAGCGAGCGAGGAGAGCGGCAGAGCGGCTTGGTCTGTTTAACCCTCACAGCGCCGCTTGTGTCTTTCTGATCCAGTCGGTGGAGAGCAGAGGCACCGACTGGAGCCACATGTGGTTTTTGCGATACGATGTTCGTTCCACCGAGCTTAACGTAGCTTACGCCCGCAGACACAAAAGCAACACACAAGTGACATAAGAAGCGATGGAACATCCAGACCCTTGGCTTGCTGAATGTTCACACTGCACGCCTTCGGGTTCAATTTGTTGATCAGATACAATGTTTTTGTTTGGTTCACATGATTTGATTGTGGCCAATATTGCAGTGTTCCTTCACTGCAAAGGAAAAATAGCAAGAGACGTCACACGCAGCATCATGCAGAAATCAACATGGACGCCAATGATTCAGCGTTTACAGTTTAATTTATTCGCATATTTGTGAGCAGATGATAAAGATCTGTCATGAACTGCCAGAGCAATCGATACAGAACAAAACCGAGGGTCCAACAAAAGACCTAACCACAGAAAACAAACTAACCTGATGAGGGAGATAGAGATGGGCAAAGAGGCTGCAGGTGCGGGACATTAGGTAATTAGGCGGAACAACAAGCATGCAGCTGATTGGCTGAGAAAGACACAGGGAATGATTAATTAAGGCAGATTCAGAGCAGGTGTGTGTAGGTGAGCAAAGGAGGGAAAGACTGCAGAGGAGAGCAGTTATCACAAGACAAACAGACACGCATACCATTTAGTTTTTATGACTTTGGGCAAGTAAGCTTATTACCTCCACATTCACAGTAGCAGAGCATACCGTGTTACTCTTTCTGTTTTTCCCTTTCACAATAAAAGTCTTAGTACTTGGACTGTAAGTAGACAGACAGTACACGCTGCATCACTGCTTAGCAGTGAGAACTTACATCTAGCTTCCGAATGGGAGTCTCAGATCCGCACACTTTAAAGGGAAGCAAGAAGTATGAATGATTATCTGAGCTCAGACAAACATTTATTTTGTAGAAAATAAAACAAGCCAAGAAAACAGTCAGAAAAAAAGTTAAAAAAAACCAATGCATTTTGTACATCTGTTTCTCTCTGTTGAAAACATAGTCACTGACAGTGAATGGACGGTCAGCTCGGGGAAATTTCTCACATGTGCACACTCTGAATGACACGACTGCACTTTCTTTGACCCTCTACTTTTATAATCCGTGAGACAAAAACATAACCACAGATCCGAAATGGCTCCTGTCTGTTCTCACTGTAAATATTTATGACTGAGGTTTCCTCATCTTCCTGTTCCTCAGACGCTCACTCGGCGTCACCGTCGGACCCAGAAGCTCTTCTCACTGTGAAGACTCCGGTCTGACACTTTAAGTCAGACGGCTCACTTTTTGCACGTCTTCCTCATCGGGTCGCCAGCTGCCTGTCTCCCTCTGTCCATTGTCTCCTGATTCACAGCAGCCAGCTTCCATGTTTGCTCTAAGTTAGTCTCTACTTACAGCAAGACACCAAACAATCAGTTGGTGCTCGTACCGAAAATAAACTTGACAAGATACTGGTGCATCATCAACATATTGCTTCATAATACAAAAATCTTTCACACTTTTATTTGTTGAACCGATTCTGAAACCACTATGATCATTTGTTCTTTTTTTTAATGAAGAATCTTTTATTTTGATCACGCTCAATGTTAAACATAGAGCGAACGGCTCCATGTGTACACAGATGCTGTCAGATATCTGTTTATTTTGAGCTTATTAACTCCAATATAGTGAACACACACACTCTTCTCCTCTCAGCCTCTCAGCAGCCAGAGGCTAAAGACCACGTGTGTGTGTGTAGGTGTGTGTGCGTGTGTGTTTTCTTGGTGACCCTGCCGTGTGTTTGCTGTCAAACAGCAGGATTTATGACTGAACCGCTTTCTCAATCTCTTTCTGTGGAAATCACAGAGGCAAAAAAGCATTTAACCCAAATTGTACAAACGCTCAATTAGTTCAGGTCAGAAGTATTTACTCTAAAGATCTTGAAGTCCTCTGAAATCGGGTGATGCGTTATTGTGACTGTCGTTTGAAAACCTCATTACAGGCCAAGCAAATAACAAAATACAGAGAAATTAAACCTTGTTTTTTTTTGTAGTCCATAAGAGTTTATACATCTAAATATGATCCAAAGTCTCCTTAATTCATAAAAGTATAATAATTCTATGTCCTCATCTTGCCAGGTTTGGACATTTGGATGTAAATTCTCTCACAAGTTTGTATGACAAATATCAACAAAGCTCCTGAATTGACCTTTTTTAAGTTCAAAAGGTTAGCACAAAATCCCTGACAAGCTAAAACGATCCTGACAGTGAAGTAAAGTGTTTTTAGAACTCAACAAGGCAAGAACTATTACCTCCAAAACACATGAACCCTAAAAACTAGGATAAGATCTAAAACAAACATGGCCGCTACGATAACATGTTTAACACTCTCCCTCTCTCTCACACACACACTTGTCCTCCAGGGTCATTATTCCTCTCAGGTTCAGCAGTGGGTCAGCATTGACTTCTTCTCTCCTCACACTTGTCCCCGAAGTCTCTTTAGTTTTTACTTTTCCTGTCATCAACGTTACCGCTCACGCTATTGGCGCAGCCCTAGCTAACGTCGGTTTACTCATCCAGGGACACAGTCTTCTCCCTCACAATCAAAAACATTAAACTGTGAGTTGACAGAAAAGAAGGTGAAAGAAGTCCAGGCGTTTTTGATTAGCCAAAAAAGGCTGAAATCGTAAAATAATTTAATGTGAGGAGACATTTCCAAACTGAGCAATAAAACTTTAAAGCTAACTTTCCAGCAGGATTCGATTTTTGCCAACAACAAATTCAGAGTCTGACAGCTAAAAATTGAATCAACATAAGTCAAGGTTGCTCAGATTAAGAAGAAGAAGAAGCCCTTGACTGACCTGAATGATCTCGTTTCGCACAGTGAAGTCAGGTGGTTAAGCAAAGGTGACGCAAAAAAAATGGTTGATTGTTGCCACAAAAGGTTGAGAAATTTCTGCATCAAATGCTGGATGAGGGGCTTGTGGTGGAGCTTTTCTTCCTGAGGAACATATTTCATCATCTGAATGCACTTAATCTGGAACGCCAAGGCTCGACCTGGCGCAAACACTTTTCAAAAGCACGGATCAGACTGATCAATACCAGAATTGTTAGCCAAATTAAAGGCTAACTCTGACAAGATTTGACTATTTCAAACGACTCATGAAGATTGTTGTTTTTTCCTGGAACGCTTTCCCTACCGAAGGAGAATTTCACCCACAAGAAGAAGGAGAATTTCACCCACAAGATTAAAGAGTAACTGCCGTCATTAAATATCAGTTTCATGTTGCAAATGTTAGTTATTAGATTTGCGACCAAACTGGTTCTTCTTCAACTCCATGAACTCGCTGTTTGTTTACAAACCTGACCACTCATGTCACCGCCGCAGATCTCTGAATCCGATAAGCACCATGAAGAAAACTATAAAAATAATAATAAATCCAGGTAGTTAAAAACAAATTACAGACAAGAAGCTGACAAATTGCTCAGTGTGATGTGTTTGTCTGACGAACGCGCTTCAAGTCTCTACAGGTTGATTTCATGGTGAACTGCTCCGCTCCTCCACGCCCTTCCCCGGTTACCGATAGCCGCCCGCATCCACTTCAAAACGTTGGTACTGGCGTACCGTGCCGCGAACAGATCGGGTCCAATTTTACATCCAGGACACGGTAAAACCTCACAACCCCAGCTCGATCACGCCGCTCGGCTTCTGCCAATCGCCTCGTAGCTCCGTCACTGCGAGCTCAACACTCAACAAAGTCACGACGGTTTGCTGTGCTGGCTCCCCAATGGTGGAATGAGCTCCTCATTGACGTCAGGACAGCGGGAAGTCGCTACACCTTCCGTCGCAAATTAAAAACGCATATTTTCTGACTACACCTTGAATAAAGAAAGTAGCACTTAAATGGCACTTTGTAGTTGGCCTTCTTAAAGAAATTGTACTTTTCTTGATTCTTATTCTGAGTTTGTACTCGTAGTTCAATGAACTTATTGTAAGTCACTTTGGTTAAAAGCTCAAATGAAAGTCAATCTAATCGAAGAGTGAGCTGTGATTTGAAGCGTTGGACTCAACTAGCGGTCCTGCAAAAAAAGGATCGTATATCCATTTTGTCAGCAGATGACACAATACTCTCTTCAGGGGATTCAGTATCTATGTATTATATTGGATTATATTTTTCATTGGAAGAGAAAATCTGTTTCTGTTTTTCCTTCTTTTTACTCATCCAGACGAGCTTGCAGGTGAGCCGCGCCCTGCGAGCCGCGGCGCTCTGTTTATGTTAGTGAGATGTCTCCAACAGGCAGAGACACTCACCTTCTTTTTTAGATGAAGCCGCGCCGTCGAGTTTCATGCACGGCCGGTTCATGCAAGTTCATCTTCTCCGCATAGGCGCAAACAACGCTGACACGCACACAAGCATACAGGCCGCTGATGCAACAGCAGCCAAAAATATATACATGTTCGTATCTCACACGCTTATGTACATTCAAACATGCACGAACACACACGCAAAGGCACGCAAAGACTAAAAGTGCACGCAAAGTATACACACACTTGCACAACCATCACACACACACAAAGCAGACGTCCCCGCCTCTCTACATGCGTACCAAAACAGTGATTAAGAGTTCAACTCTTCACCTTGGCTTCAAAATGTCAGCCTGTGCCAGATCTGCCACCAGGTGTAACTACAGGCGATGAGGAGCAGCCCTCCTGCGTCAGAGATGACTCTGCCCTCACCTTGCGGCAACACACATACACACACACACAGTACACAATAAGTTAGCACATGTAAAAACAGTGTACAGTAGCAACCACAAAGAGTTTCAGATGTTGCCATGGAGCACGGCTGTGCTTGGATTGTGGCTGTGCTTGTTAGCAGAGTTCTGGTTGAGGCTCACTATTACAATTCAAATGAGTCATATTTCTTGTGTGTTATTGCAGAGTTATGGTTGTTGCTGTGCATCTTTCTGTCTCTGAAATGTAAATAGGCATATTGGCATGAAGGTTTCTCGAAATATTTGGCCAAAGCGTCAAAATACAAAGTGAAATAGCCGTGTTTCCGTTCAATTATCGAGCAAAAACCTTTGAAATGTTGCAACAAACGAAAAAAGAAGATGCACATTAGCTTCTGCCGTCTACTCGGCTACAGCGGGATCAGAGGTTGTCGTACTCGGGGAAACAGAGTTAAACTAATCACAGTAGTCACCTTGGCCGTTTAATCCACGTACAACAGAACGATAGAGAGGTCTTCAGGAATTAGTTTCAATTGGGTAAGTTTTAGATGTTCCTTCATGTCGGTGTTGGCCATGTGTCATGTCCTCTGGAGTCGAAGACAAGCATTTGCACGTTACGGGAATATCTTCCAAGAACTTGTTTCGCAATTGAGGACGTTTTTATCCAAATGTTGCCGCTACGAAACAGCTCATCTCAGGCAGTACTTGAAAATACACATCTCAACCCAAAACAAAATGGCCGCCCACCCGGAGGTATTTAACGCTCTATATATGACTCAACTCCTGTTGTGATTCTATAACTGTGAGAACCCTGAGGAGATTATACATTTATTAATCCTTAAGTTTAACCCCGCTAAACCTTAAAAACTCTAAACCGTCAACCAGAACTCTGATGATCTGAGGACGGCACAAAATGTCACACTAAAGGTCTAAATGAAATTGTTCTGCACAAAGATTGAAGTAAAAAAAACCCACACACACTGAGTTTGACCTTTTCACGATCCCACAGCTACGAACAGGGTATGAAGGTGCTGACATGACTGTTATCTCCAGGCAGACAAACGTGCTTCTGGAGTTCATGAAAATGAATCGAGGACATTTTAATTCTCACGCTTTAGGGCAGCGTTGGAATCAATGCTTTGATCTCTGAAGAGGAACAGCGTAGCTGAAGCTCAGCCAATAATCAAGCTTCCTTCATTTGTCTTCCCCCTCCGTCAGATGTGCTGACTTGGACAGTTTCAATCACATGAGAAGCAAAATATATTAGATTTGAGTTGAATGCATATTATAACCGTGGCAATTTTAGGAGCACTGCATGAGAAGCGACCAGGGAGCAACTGGGGGTGCATGTCTTGCTCAAGGACACTTCGACACGCAAACTATGGGGAGACTCGGGATCGAACCGTAAGCAACAGCAACGTGTTACCAGACTGCGGACCTTTTGCAATGAGAGATGCAGCGCTCTTGATGAGAACGTATCAGTCTATAACTTCATATCCGTCTTTCTCGCTGCTCCATTCCCCAAACTGTGTCTGCAGCTCGTGTACCAGAAGCAGATGGCAGATCTCAAAACCTGAAAGAGGTTAAAAAGCTCTGTGACGCGTCAGTGTGTTGATCACAAACGTGGTATGTTGTGAATCGATAGCTTTAAACTTGAACCACATTGACTTCTACAAACACTGATGGTCACTAGTGTCCAAACACTTGATGTGATCAGATTTGTGCATCTTACCGGCAGCCATCACTGTCAATTTAGCTTGAACTAAAACTGCAAATTTACCTGAGACATGTCCTCCCTCACACTGACCGATAAAGTGCATTCAATTCAGTTCACTTTAAGTTGTGACTGAGGATATTTTGTGCATTTAAGAACCGTTGCGGTTTATATTCTAGTTGCAACCAGGAAGTTCCAGTGTGTTGACTTCCACAACATGTGTTCATCAGATCGACTTTCTCTTTGAAAGGACACACAATGGACATGGAAGTAACTCCGAATAACAAAATGTACTCAATGTGTTGGCGTATCAGGACACAATGGCAGACAGGTGGCGCCACCTGGTGGTTGTAAAGTGTCTGCTGTGGAAAAAAGTCTAAATAACTTGTGTCCAAATGAAGGTTTTCAGAGTTTTTCTACCATCATCTTCAAGCTTTTTGCAGCTGTGATTCAAGACGGATGAGCAGACGATTCAGGACAGATGTTTAGCTCAACTTATATAAAAGTGTCTCATGTGGTTTTATGAAATATTATAACCGTATAACCTTAAGAGTTCCCGTGTGCTGAAATAAAGCGGTTGACAATGAATTTGCCACAAAAATGAAGGCCTTTTTTAAAGAAAACAAATGCGTTTTGCTTCTTTCACCGTGACGATGCCCTTGACTTCAATAAATGTTGATTTCATAAATGACACGACTCTGTCAATGTCTGGATGCAAAGGCCTCTGAACACAGCTGTAGCTGGATGACACGTGAATGTAGATACAGTTTTAAGAAAAACATCCCTCTTTGATGTTCAGAGGGCTGCTCTGTGAAATCCTCTCTTCTTCTCGAATGGATTTTTCTCAGAGTGACAAGAAGCTTTCCCTTTTTTCATACGGCTCGACATTATTTGAACGATACGTCGAGGACGCTTTGATCTGCTGAGACGCGTTCTTCTCTTCAACTCTCCTTCAACTCTCCTGGAGCTTTTGGGAACATCTGTTGGGACTTTTTAGAGACTTTTGGCGACAAAAAAAGAGAATAACCCATCAAAAGTTTGACCTAGTATATTCTGTCATTCTGTCCCTTCGGTACCTTTTATCCCTAAATTCAGTTTACTCTCAGCTGACACTAGAAGAGGGCCTGATAGCAACGCCCGAATTATCAGAAGTTCATGAGAGCATGACTATTAATGGTCCTCAGGGGTTAAACCCTGTGCAGCACACGCCTCACAGACAGTCCTCTCAAGAGATGCTAACTGATAGAAATGTGATTACATATTTCTCTATCAAGCAGAGATGACCGTGCTTTGTAAAATCTATTATTGTTGCATCATTATTGTTTGATTTTTCTTCTTAAATGACAATGTGTGATGAGTGATTCATTGAAAATGAAACTTCTTTGTTATTACAATGATGTAATGTCAAAAAACACTTTGGCCATTGCAATATAATTAAAGGGACGCTTCTGCATCTGTGAGAGGAAACTGGAACCCTCAAATCCCAAAATCTGAGGATTTTATGTAGATTCAGATGGCTGTGGAGTTTTTTTTACTTCACAACAACAACAACAACAACAACAACAACAGGCATGAATGTGCATCTCTGAGCCGCCTATTGTACTGCAGTGCTCATGCTGTGCTTATTTGTGTGTGTGTGTGCATTTGGAAGTGCATATAAACAGTGTGAACCGGGTTGCAGTCATTGCTGCATGTTTTGTTTTGTTGTTTATTGTCTGCGAAACCAAAAAAAAACCAACCCTTTAATCATCTTATTGTTATTCAAGTCTCTGTCACATAAAATCAAATCAGCCAAAGTCAAATATGCTTCATATTCCAACTGCTTATGAGAACACATTCTCGCAATACTCTATTTCTATGTGACATCATTAGATCATCCAGATTGTAAATATATATATTTACAATCTTAGAATATACAATGATTTTATAGTATGTTTTGTTTACCCCAATGACAATAACCTCACTGTTCCTAGTCAATAACTGCACACCATTTTAGATTGAGTTCAAAATAAAGGTGAAGAAATCCATGTTGTCACATTGTGTTCTTTAAAAAACAAAGTCACTTGTTTATCTCTCACAGAAGCGCGCGAGGTCAAATGTGTGCCCATAACGCAAAACCTTCCTCTGCCATAAATCCTGCTGATCTCATCATTCAGACGGTAAGTTTTCCATAACATATCTCCATATTTCATGGACTCTGAAACTAAAACGCCAGACACTGAGATGCTCGGCACCGACCTGCGCTGAGGAGGGAAGGATCCCGCAGAGGCTTCCTTCCACCTGACGCTGAGTCTGCGCTTCACACACCAGAGGTGAGTCCAGCGCGCGTCAGATGGGACAAAACACCGGCACAGAGAGCGCGGAGACACCGACCTTCGACAGGATTTATTAGCATCTCTGGTAATAAGTTATTATCACTGTTTTAAAAAAAAAAGAACATCTCTATTAGTATTTCAAGGATAGATACTCGCGCAGCTCTTTTCTGGGTAATTGCTTTGCGCCTCGCTTTTTTTTTTTTTTTTTTTGGACTAAGGATCTGATTTTTTATTGAAGACACTTTCTCTTTCTCTTTTTTTATTCTCCACCGAGAGCTCAGAGGATGATCTGTGTGTCAGGAGGACAGAAGAGAAGCGGACACTAATCACCTGTTACCACTTTGAATCGTTCAGTTTGAGGGGTAAAAAAAATAACACTCCAAAAAAAAAATTTAAAAAAAATGGAAAACTACACGACGTGGAGTAATTTCACCCAAGTTCTGTCGGAGCTGGACGGGACGGGCGGCGAGGAAGAGGAGGATGAAGAGGAGGACGACGGGAGCCGTGGCGCGAACGGGGGACTGCGCGTCCTCGTCGGCTGCGTCCTCTTCCTGCTCATCGTGTCCACGCTGCTCGGCAACACGCTGGTGTGCGCCGCCGTGGTCCGGTTCCGCCACCTGCGCTCCAAGGTCACCAACTTCTTCGTCATCTCCCTGGCCGTGTCCGACCTCTTCGTGGCCGTGCTGGTGATGCCCTGGGAGGCCATCACCGAGGTGACCGGCACGTGGCTCTTCGGGCGCTTCTGCGGCGTCTGGATCGCCTTCGACATCATGTGCTCCACCGCCTCCATCCTGCACCTGTGCATCATCAGCGTGGACCGCTACTGGGCCATCGCCAGCCCGTTCAAGTACGAGCGCAAGATGACTCACCGGGTGGCGTTTGTCATGATCGGGGTGGCGTGGTCGCTGTCCATCCTGATCTCCTTCATCCCGGTCCAGCTCAACTGGCATCAGGTCGGGGAGGAGGCAGGAGAGGCGATGGGGGACGCGCTGGCGGCGATGGTGGCCGCCGGCAGGAATTTCACAAACAGCAGCCACCTGAACGGCAGCGCCGCCGCCAAGAGCTGCGTCGCCAACCTGAACAAGACCTACGCCATCTCCTCCTCCCTCATCAGCTTCTACATCCCGGTGGTGATCATGATCGCCACCTACACCCGGATCTACCGGATCGCTCAGACCCAAATACGCCGGATCACGTCCTTGGAGAGGGCGGCGGAGCAGGCCCAGAACCAGGGCTGCGGCGCGGACCGGAACCAGCATCAGCAGCGGCACAGGCCCAACGAGGAAGCCTCGCTGAAGTCGTCGTTCAAGAAGGAGACCAAAGTCCTGAAGACGCTCTCCATCATCATGGGGGTGTTTGTCTTCTGCTGGCTGCCGTTCTTCGTCCTCAACTGCACGGTGCCGTTCTGCGACCCGCCCTGCGTCAGCGACACCACCTTCACCGTCTTCGTCTGGTTCGGCTGGGCCAACTCCTCCCTCAACCCGGTCATCTACGCGTTCAACGCCGACTTCCGCCGCGCCTTCGCCACCATCCTGGGCTGCAACCAAATGTGCCCCAACAACGCGGTGGAGGCCGTGAACTTCAGCGACGAGCTGGTGTCGTACCACCACGACACCACGCTGCACAAGGAGACGCTGGTCCCCACGCAGCCGCAGCAGCACCCGCGCGCCATCAACGTCGGGTCCGACCACCTGGAGGACATGAGCCCGCAGTTTGACGAGGAGTCGATCATCTCCGACGGCTCCCGGGGCCACAACAGACTGCTGCTGCTTCCCGCGACGGTCCAGCTCGAGGACGAGCCGGAGATCTCCCTGGACACGATCACGCCGTTCACCTCAGCGCTGGGGCTTGAGAGCGACGCCCTATTACCAGGACAAGTCCACCAGGATGAATAGGACAGTGCATTGAGCTGGCGGCTATTGCGAAACAGGAAGTTACGCTCTGTTGCCTTCAAAATGAATGCATATACTTGAATTTAACTGCATTTAAACTAATTAATTTGAGATAATGGAGGACTTTATAGCCCATCTGCTCCCAAATATCTGGTGAAACACACCACAAGAGAATGTAAAAGCTTGCTTCAGAGAAATTGCCAATATCAGACTTTACAGATTGTTTTCATACGTGACTGCTGGATGTCTGTGTTCAGTTTTTGTGTTTGCACTTGTTTAAATGGTGAGACACGCAGTAAAATAAGGGTTTAAAGACATTTTGAACATTATCCAGCGGCAAACTCCTCAAGATAAAGTGGAGTAATGTCTACC
Organism: Clinocottus analis; assembly: GCF_023055335.1. Classification (NCBI taxonomy): domain Eukaryota; kingdom Metazoa; phylum Chordata; class Actinopteri; order Perciformes; family Cottidae; genus Clinocottus; species Clinocottus analis. The sequence goes on from NW_027176240.1 coordinate 4,125,168, forward strand.
TGAGCAGAGGATGACGTCACTCTCCCTCTGTGTGCCGTTAGCCAAGCATCTCCTTTCATTGCCCACGTAGCCGGGCAATGAAAGAGTGTGCTAGCGCCCGATTGTTAGCTCCCAGCCGCCGCTCTTCACCGCTCTCGCACGGCGGTTACAGCTGCCGACAGCGTCCCGACCCGACAGCAGAGTTGTGTTAGCGTAGCATCGACCGCCCGGTTCCCCCCTCTGGTAAACACTGCTCGCTCTCTCAGCTCTTTTGTGTTTGTTTTGCACTGTTAGCGGCGTTAGCACTGTTAGCTGCGAGCAGCCACGTTGAGAGCCTTTCGAGCAGGCAAATCAAAATGCTCCCAATCTCGTATCTCGCACTGTAAAATATCTGCTACCGTCATGGAAAAAAGGTTCACGCTATTCGAAGGTTTCAGGTGGAGGAGCGAGACATCGAGATGTGTTGTTTCAGGCTCCACTTCTTCTTCTTCTTCTTCTTCTTGAGGAGGCGTCCAGTGAAGGACGAGCCTCCCGGGTGGAACGGGCCGTGTCAAACTGATGAAGTGTTCAGTGTTGAAAATGAAGAGTGTGAAGAAGGTCTGGACTGGAACAGAGCTGTCACAGTATACCAAGAACATCTTTTCTTTCTTTTCTTGTTTAAATAGTAAAATACACAGTAAAATAAGGGATTAAAGATGCTGTATTTATCATTCTGAACATTATACAGCAGCAAACAACTAAAGATAAAGTGGAGTAATGTCTACATGAGCAGAGGATGAAGCCACTCTCCCTCTGTGTGTGCTTAACATAATTTAAAAGGAGGATACGGCAAACATCTAGGGCAGCTTTAACGGACAATACCAGTATTTTTTCCGCTTCTTTGAGCGCTTGATTAAAAATTGGTAACTCTCATCTAGAGGTTATCGTCTTTCCAGAGGGACGGTCACTCAAATAACGCCAGCGAAAATTAGATATGAAGAAAAGCAGGTTATTCTTTCCCTGTAATTTCCTTTTTGTAAATTTATTTAACATTGCTGTGTTGTAGAGTTGCAAACACATCGGCGAACTGAGCGATGGCGGTGGCGACGAGGACCTCTTTCACCAAATCCACGTCATCCTCTGCGCGTGGTCATGTCTACCTTCACGTCTCTTACAACACAGTTCATCCGTGCAATCGTTTTGGTTGTTGATTATCATTTCTCAGGTTTTCACTTGAATGTAATGTTGAAATTAAAAGTGAGTGACGCTGTGTTTGTCGCTGTAGTGTCTCTGGTATTACACGGCGTTCGGGTGTACGCTCCATTACAATACTTGCCCTTCACCCCCCCCACCACCATTTTTTTGGGCTCATTTATGTGTAGCAAGGCCCTCGTTCAACAACATCTAATATGCATATTAGCGAGAGGCAATCTGTACACATTTGGTACAAGCTGTGCAGAACAGGGAACAACATCCGCTGACAGCCAGAGCGTGGTGCCAGACGAGGGAGGCCACACATGCAACCCGCCAACGTCAGAGAGCAACTTTTAGATATTCCACACAAGTATTAAGCATCGATTGGGAGAATGAAATTTACAAAGGGATGATTTTGAACAAATATCACAGCCTTCTTCCATAGTTTTCTTTAACCCTCACATGGTGTTCGGGTCTGTGGGACCCGTTTTCATTTTTAATCAAAGCAAAACTAATGATTCATTTTTTTCAGACTTATTGGTCTTGGCTCATTTTCTGCGAAGAACAAATATCAGACGAAATGTTCATCGACCGCACACCGTAACACCTTTTATATCACATACAGTGTGTTCGGGTCCACTAATAAAAGTGTGGAAATTGTGTATCTGTATTAAATTATTAACCATATTTTCTGTTTATATTGCTTCTAATTGTATGATTGTGTTGAATTAAAACCCCCAAAAGACAGTGGGTCCACCAGACCCACAACACCTGCTGAGTAACACAAAAAAAACACCTTCCGAGGGTTAAGAAAGTGAAATCTAAAAGAAATCCTTCTACGAGAAAAGAGTGTTGGTGTTGTTGTTGTGTCTAATCTCAGCTGCTCCATCACCTCACCCGCCTCCAATCTTGTTTTTTGGCAAGTCTTGCACAAGAAAATTAAAATCATTATTGAGGATTTACAGTGAAAGACAATTAAATGTTACAGCGGAGAACATAATCACTGTTTTCTTAGAGACCTCAGAGGAAAAGTGGACGGAGAATTACGGAAGTGTGACGAGTTTGCCACAAAGCAGAAAGTGATTAATCCAGGGGATGATTAGAGCCAAACCAAAACATCACATTTCAAACACAGCTGCTAAAAAGCACTCTAATTGACGAAGGTCACAGCGTTTGAATACAGCTAAATACTACCGCCTTACGTCGTATCAGCAAAGACACATTGGAGACGGAAAAGGAACCCGTCGGCAGTTTTCAGAGGCAACAGGAGGCTTCGTGCTCCTGCAGAGCTCGAGAGGGACGGAGCTCAAACAGTCTGGTTACCTCTGAGTCACCGGCGAGCATCCAGCCTCCTGCTGCAGACGCATTATGCTGCATTGCTGCTGTTGTTTGCAGAGGCAGGATGGTTTTGGTGGCGCAAAGAAACCCCCCCCCCCCCCCTGGAAAAGATTTGCAATGTTTTTGTTTCATGTGGAATGAGAGAGAAAGCTGCAATGTGATAATAATTCTTAAGTGAAGTAAACCTATGAGTATCCGTTGGGCTGATATAAACTTTTAGAGGAATGTTTTTGAACTGAAGTCTGCTGCATAATATTACTTTTGGTATTGGGTCACAGACGCCACAAAGCCTTTTAAACAGGGAGTGACCCTGAGAGGTGTTCTACAGCTCATATGACCTTGATATGAATAGCAGACCCTATTGTCCTTGCTCTCTAAAGTATTATCATCCTTGGTCTCTTATTTTCTTCATAAATATGATCAAAAGTCGAGTTTTCCCATCATGCCACAGAGTAATACTGCACCTTTTTAGAAATATTAAGATCTAAAGCATCTAAGTCTGCAATACTAGTCACAATAAACACAAGCAATATCCCCTTTCCAAGCATTTTCGGTCTAAAAAAATCATGTTTTTTGGTTCAAAAAAAGAAAAAAGAGCTACTTTGACCTGAATCTTGGTCACAGCATGAGGTACTTGTATTGTTACTGACCGTCTCCTTGAGTGTGTGTCATCAGATGCGATCGCAGGACAAGAGAAAGGGGGGAAAAACCTCCAGTTACTGCTTTGCAGCTTGAGACTCCAACATCGATTCGCACGGTCTCTACGGTCGTACTTTGAGTTGAGCTCTAATCGCTTAGTCACGTTGAGGAGCTAACGATATTATTAAAATATTAACAAACTTTAAAAAAAAAATGTACTTGGTCACGTATCTTCTTACAAAGGTTACCGTACTTTAGCACTTTAACACAAAAAACTAATTATATGATAAAACGTGATGTAGCGTGACAGCAATGCTTGGGGAACATCATCAATAACCGTTCTACAAACTGGGTTTTAATGAGGTCAGAAGAAAATATTCTTATAAGTAATTCTTCTTTTTGCCCACAAAGCAGAGCAGTGATCCAAACAGAGAGGAAGCGTCAACATCTCTGCTGCTCTCACCTGCTTTCATCATGACGACAAAAACTCCTTCTGCTTGAACCACCCAGGCTTTTGTCTTCTGATTGATGTTATCCTGAGAGAGAAAGAGGCTTCACCAACAGGATGCTCCTAATTCTTAACATAAATAACTAACAAGACGCCTCTATGGAGTTTTTTTGTTCAGGTTATGAAAACCTCTTTCACAAATACTTGATGATGAAATACAAAAAAAGAAATTATAGATGAAAAAACAAAGGATGACGCATGTTTTTCTTTTTTTCCAGCATCTTTCCGCGTGCTCCTTTAATCTTCAGTCAGTAGTGGAGTTAAAATGGAGCGGAGGCACCCGGGGGCCGCCGAGGGGCCGACCCCCCCTCTGACACCCACAGGTGTCTCCTCCAGGCTCAGCTGCTCGGGCCCAGAGTGCATTATGGGTGCATGTGACTGAGAGAGACGGACGTTTCATGTGCTGAAGAAGTGAGTGGAGTTATATATTATATACTTCAGCTCCATAAAACATAAAGGGTGTGTCGGTCGGAAGTGCGTCCAGTGATCAAACCAGTCACATTATTAGATTTGATATTATTCTTCTATATTATTCATTATTCTGACCATAAATAAGGTTTTCCCAGACTTAACTGTGTATTAGTGTCAAACCAGATAACCAGACCTTAAACACATTTCTATCCTGGTGGAGAATAATGATTTATTATATTTAATTATACTAGGCAGAGTTGGAGGTTAATGTTCTTGTTTTATTAGGAAGGTTTCCGAGTGAAATGACCTTGAAATGACCTTGAAGTATCTGGCAGCCGTGGTACGAGTTGGTTAAGTTCTCTAAATGCTAAGGATGGGCGATGCAATGCTTCCTTTCTTATCTCCTTTAGCAAAGGATGCATTGAACCATCCTTTATCAAAAGAAAGGAGATGTTCAATCCCACAATGAGTGTACAGTAGGAGCCATATTGTAAAATGGTCAACATAAACACGATCTGCTCTGCTACCTGAAGTCCCCTCATGCCCAGACGGGGGGTCCGAAAAAATTCAAAACATGTCTTCACTTGACAAACTTGACCCATTCTTTAAAAAAAGGGCTGTGTAATCACAAAAGCATCCACCGTGAAAATATAGAGACACACAGAAAGTAGCGCTTAATAAATTCATTATTCGTTTTTAAATATGTATGTGGGACTATTCTCTTTTCTGTCTTCATCCTTTCCTATTTTGCTTATTTTCGAGCAGAAGTGTGATTAATATGCTAAGCGCTGCCAGCTTTATCATCTGTTATTGGCCAAATATGATTCTAAAAACCAAATAAACACATTAAAATTCAGAGTAGCTGCAAATCCGAGCCTCTTTCTGTCCTTCATGCCATCATGGCCCTTAATGATGTCATCCTTCTGCATTCAATGGCCTTCTATTTTTAACGACTGAAATATAAGAGAGGCTAAAAACTAAATCATCTATTACATTGAATCCTCTGACTGCTGCACAGATCATTCAATTCAGTTTACTTTGTATAGCCCAAAATCACAAATTACTAATTAGCCTGAGAGGCCTTTACACGTATCACATCCCCGTCCCGGGAACTAGCCTCAAATAAGTAGTCATGTGCACAGAACAACGTATTACAAGGTCATAATAATGGAAGTATATTTCTCCAGAGATCTGCTCCATGACTCTATGGTCAATATATCATTGATATTGTTTGCAATGTTAATATTTCACAATTATAGCTGCTAGCTATATAGCTGACCGCTATATCGCTGACAGCTATATCCCTGCTAGCTATATGGCAGCTATATCGCTGCTAGCTATATCCCTGATAGCTATATCGCTTTCAGCGATATAGCTGGTAGCTATATTGCTGCTAGCTATATCGCTGACAGCTATATCCCTGCTAGCTATATGGCAGCTATATAGCTGCTAGCTATATCCCTGATACCTATATTGCTGCTAGCTATATCGCTGACAGCTATATCCCTGATAGCTATATGGCAGCTATAATGCTGCTAGCTATATCCCTGCTTGCTATATCGCAGTCAGCGATATAGCTAGCAGCTATATAGCTGTATAGCTGCTAGCGAGATAGCTGTCAGCTGTAATACATAAACACATCGGGCAAAATGAACGCATTGCAAAAATCGTCTCGCCACATTCAATTTGAATGCCGCAGTTGAAAAGGAGTTGGATTTGGGGGGTTGACGCCACGCCCGTCACAGATCAAACCTCTGCTCTTTGCTTTAAGCAAACCTCAAGGAGGTTTCCTCCTCAGGCATCCGTGGCTTTGCTCCCAAGCTTTTGTAAGAAGGTTATGATGACACTGCTTCCTCGTAACACATGGGAGCTACAAAAGCTTAATTGGATCCATTTATTTGCCGATTTAATTTGTGAAAACACCTGCTTGAGATCCGTGGTCGTGTGTTTATGTTGAGCACACTCCCACAATGCACCATGTTCCCGAACAATTGTGATTAAACAGCCAAAGTTGATTAACATTTTTATTTGAAAATGAAATGTACCGATCGGAGGGAAAACACTCGAGAAACAGTTGAGAACACACTTCACCCGGCTGCGTGTTTGTTCCCTGTAATCACGCAGCGCCGCACCGTCAGCCTGATTTAACGTTTAAATAACCCTTTCATCCAAGATTGGTGAGGCAGTGATGAGGGTTAGTCAGACAGTTGTCATAGTAACACCCGTTGTGGTCCTTCGGGAGGACCGATAAGCTTCACTTATCTCCAAGCCATTTATTTTTTTTATTTTTATTGATGTTTCTTTATTTGGAAATATGTGAGATTGCATCTACCTCTTTTTTATGCGTTTTTCATTTGCATACAAAACATAAACAATGGGGAAAACTAATACTCAATTAATCCTACTGTTAATCCTAAAAGCAATTTAAACAACTATTGGAGCTGTTTTTCATCTTTGCAAAGTAAAATGAACTACAAATTGTTGTGTCATTCATAATTGATGAGCCCCGGTAGTCTATTTGATGTTTCTGTCAATAAAAGGCTGTTGCATTATGGGTAAACTCCTGAACCGAGTGAGAAACATCCAATTTGGCTTGAATACTATTTTGGAGGAAACCAAATGCTCCTTCAATTACATTTTCTGTTTAATGACAAAAAGCTCACCTTGATTTATTCATACTTGTATTACTTTGATCTTTGTAATATGTTTATTTTTATGTGGTAAAGTGTTCGACAAAATACTTCTTAATGTTAAAAAAGGTCTTAAGTTGAAATATAACAGCGTTGTAGAAATGAAATATAAACTTCACAAATTAAATGAATAGTTGACGTGCAAATAAAAGTAAGTATGTCATGAATTTGAACATTTCAAACTCAGCAATTCTCATTTCAGGCCAGACATGTAACGTCCTTCACACCCTGAAGCAGACATGCCATCAGAGAGCAGCTCTCAGCTTTACATGATTTCTTTAAAGACAGGCAGCTCCTTTACAATCCCATCTCAGTCTCTTTCCATTCCCCCCCTTCCTACTGCCTTTTTGTCTCTCTCTCTCTCACACACACACACACACACACACACACACACACACACACACACACACACACTCGAGGTAGTGGTTTGGTGTCATAATCAATGCAGTAATCACGGTGGAGGAGGCGACGGCGGAGACAAAGCGCTGATTGCGGCCACCTCTCAACGACCGTTAAACACCAGAAAGTGGAGACCTCTGTTTGCTGTCAAGCGCTCCAAGTAATTACCAGCTCATCGTACACACACACACACACGCACACACACACACACACACACACACACACACACACACACACACACACACTCGTGTAGACATTTGAAGACATGACAGTGACCTTGTAGACGCTCTTGTCAGGTTTTCAGTCTTGTGTGGGAAATGAAACAAAAATGTAAAAAAGGAGAAGACATGGCGAGCAGGTCGGGGCAAGAATATGACAGTATTATTGATATTTAGAAAAACTCCTGGCACTACGGCGTGTGTGAGGCAGAGCATTTAAAGAATTTCCCTTAATGTATGCAAACATGGTGTTGAATACCTGGAGAAGCGCTCCAAAAATATGCGTTTTAAAAGGTAATGCAAAGGCATATTTGCTCTTCGTGCCCTTTAGGTTTTGCACATTAGTCCGTTTGCTCGAGCAGATGAAGTGTTTCTTTCTCTTATCCGATCTCTTGATTGAGTTTCTGGATCCCACCAACAGGAGGCAACAGAGTCACAGCTGCAGGTCTCCTGTTAATTTGGACATGTTCTTCTCAAGCACACTCGACTTATTGTACACTGACCAGAGGTTTTTTGTTCTCCTTCTTTTGCGTCCACTGTTTCTGTCCTGTACTGTTATGTCTATTTAAATCCACCATTAGATTGAACATGTAATGCCACAGAAAAAGAAAAAAAGACAACATTGAAAGTATAAATTTGGTGTTTTGGAGAAGTTTAAGTGTTCCAGTCTGCCAATGTGTTGGTCACATCAGGTGGAAACACAAGTGAACATCATCTCTAGACATGTTTCACTATTATTTCATCATTTATTTCTTTGCTTTCCTCCACACAGTACCCAGCCTTCACCCAGTGAGCTCGTGTATTTGAAGGTCGGGTTCAAGCGAAAATAAAGGTGACTATTGGACGTCATTCATCACTACTCCAACAGATTATCATTTTGCTGGGTGAGAAGCAAGAAGTAAGTAAGTTCACTAACGTGTTAGCCTGAATCGCTTCACAGGGTGATAACATGTCAGGTAACGTGCACTCACATGACAGTTAATATGATATATAACGAACAGTTATTCCACATTTTTGCTATTTTCCATCCAAAAGCCTGCAACACATTTCAACTTCCATCTTCAAAAAAGGAAATTTAGTTAAGTTTAGACAACAGAATGACTTAGCGTATGTTTAGGAACAGATTGTCTTTTCGGTTAAAATACTGAAGTACACAAGTCACGTGATCGCAAAGTAAGTAAGTAAGTAAGTAAGTATGTAAGTAAGTAAGTAAGTAAGCTTTATTTGTACAGCGCCTTTCGCAGACTAGGGTCACAAAGCGTTTTATAATAACAACATAAACAATACACAGTTAAGAAGTACATATAAATAAAAATTTAAAAATCTAAAAATTTTAAAAATTTAAGATTTAAAAAAATTAAAATGTTTAAAAAAAAATTGAAAAATTAAAAAAATATATATATATATTTTTAAATTAAAAAATTAAAAAAATTAAAAAAGGCCCAAACATCTCAGTGTCAATCAAAGCAGCCTCAGAACAATTAAGTAACGAAACGTTACCTTCTAGTTTCACTGGGCAACGGGCTGAATGATCGCTGTTCAGTGGACCCGGCTCCCTTCCTGCCGGCCCACTGTTGGATTCAGCCATCTTTATGCTTCCTCGTTCAAGATTACGTGGATAATAAAAACAGTTTGTGGGATATTTATGGCTAGCACACCATTTTTGCGTGTGTCAGACCATGTCGGCTTGTTTTGCAGTTCTTCAGCCTGTTGGGGACCAAAAAGCAACAGAAGTAGCCTCTAGTAAAAGATTAAATGCAAGATTTCACTTGCAATCCAGTTGTATTACACTGTGATACTGCTCATTTTAGAAACAAACGACAATTTGTCTTGTATTATTCCACTACTATGTGTAAAAATCACAAAGTTGAAATGATAAATTACTCTCTCACTGGTGTAAAAATTCTCAAAATAACAAGATGGAGAATTGAAAGGGGCCCAAACCATCTCAGTTCTACACCTTATGTATCCCTCCCTCTATGGGTCATACACAAACCTTGACACCACTGATCTGCCTTTGACAAAACTAGACAAAATCATGCTTCCCATCGCCGCTCGGGCCCCAGAGCAGAATGTACTGGCAGCCGAAAACAAGGTGACATATTTGTTCCTGATTGGCCCGGACTGGGCGGAACAACATGTTTACCGGCGTCGGCTTGTTTTTTTTTTAAGACCATCCCTCTCTCGCCAAGCAGATTTTTGGCACCATGTGCCGTCTTCGGATCTTCGGCAAAAAAAAACAAACCCTGAGCTGAATGAGAAAGGAGCCGGGGCGGCGAAGACAGGGTGTCGACGGGGGGTTAAGCTGTGACCCAGATTCCCGCACGAGTCTTTGTGCCGGATGAGAGAGAAGATTCTCCTCATTCATCTCGCCGAAGGGCCGAGATGCTTATTGTGATGCGAGCGGTGGCAGGGGAGGCGAGCGAGAGAGAGAGAAAGAGAGAGAGAGAGAGGAGAAAAAGTGACTTTGAGTTTCCATGTTCTTTCATGCGACAGGTCATGCATTATGGATTATTTTGGGGATGCATGGAAGTAAGAAGCTCGCTAGCTGTTTGGTTTATCCTGTATGTGTGTATCTGTCGTTCTGGTCAAAGCCTCTGCAGGACATCGTCACATTCACCCTCAGATTCTTTGGAGCTTTACCATTTACCGTCATCATCTCAACTTCAACGTGGAGTCACACGCTTTGCTTCCAGTTGAGACGATAACGATGTGACAGTATCCATATGCTGGAATCGTCATCTTGTCTTTTACAGGCATAAATTACATTTAGCTGATGCTTTTAGCCGAGGCTCTAGACAAAGCAACGGGGAGCAATTCAGGGTCAAGTGTCTTCCTCAAGGACGCATCTACATGGACCAGCGGAGGCGGGGTCCGAACCTCCGACCCTCTGATTGGAAGACAGACATGCTAATCATTGAGACACAGTCGCCCTGAGTGACTACTAAACAACAATTAGAGAAACAATCTAATCAATCAATATATGACAACAATCAATATTTTCCGTTTTTAACCTGAAAACCAATGGACTTTACAACAAAAGGTCATGCGTTGGGTTCAACCACTCAACTGTGTAAATATATCTGGGGTTCATTTATACAAATATTGTTTAGCTTTTTAACTATGTCGAGAGAATCCGGCACATAATCAGCAGCTAATTTATATTTTCTGCCCAATCTATGACAAAAAAACACTGTCTGGGAGGCTTCAGACTATGAAGAAATGATGAATATTTTAAGAGACCTGAAGTTTTCTTTGGACAGAGTAAGTGTATTGAATTGAGCAAAATGATGAATAAGAGCTAAATATCTGCAAGAACTGTAAAGTTTGGAAAGTTATTTGAGCAATTGCTTTCCCGCACTTTGAGAAACTTCTTTTATGACAACGTTTTGATGATAAAATGTGTATTCTTGGCTCAATTCACAGGATGTTGTGATATTCTGTTGTCTGGAAGGTATATATTTCTTTACAGCTGAGCGCTTCCTACTTTCAGAAGCTGACTATTTCATACAATCATGACTTAGTTTTACTTTATCGATCGCTGTGACTCTGAAGAGCCGATAGTTTTCATTATTTTCTGATAACATTGCCGCTTATAGTTTTCTAAATGACTCCTCATATGAAGTTGTAGTGTATGGCGGATACACCGTCCCTAACACAGCTCATCAGCGATTATCTTGTGCATCTCACTCTTATTTATATTTTATTTATCTTATTTTGGGGTTTGAATATCATCATCAGACAGCATGTCTGTTTGGCGCTTTGCAGAGCTGCACCGGACCGGGAAAAAATACACAACCAGATCCCTCATGTACAGAATACTGTAGAAAATGAAAAATGTTCATTTCAACGAGATCAAACTAAATGAAGATGCTGTACTTAAAATACATATTAACTTCTATCATTTTATAAAAAGGCATTTTGTTCTTGAGATGAATAAAACTGAAGCATCCCACAGAGAGAGAAACCTTGGCAAGTGTGTCCATTGTCCTCTTCTCTACACACACACACACACACACACACACACACACACACACACACACACACACACACACACACACACACACACACATAGGGTCTTGTCAGGAGGGGTGAATGTGGGAGGTGTTTTTGTTTTTTGGGGTGGGCAGTTCTTCGTATAGTCCTCCTCATCACCCTCCTCCCCCTCCCTTCTTCCTCCACCCTCTCCTCCTTTATCCTCGTCTTCTCCCCTCTTTTATCCAAGTGTTTGTGGTCCCCACATTCCCACAGCGACTCTGAGCCGTGGAACGTCACATGGTAAGAACACCGGGCCTCCGCTCACACAAAATAACTCGACCTGAACACTGAACTAACTACCCTGCGTTTCTGCATCGTCCTAATGCCGTCAGACCAAATATTACAGAGACAAAGAAGAAAGATTTGTGTTTTTTTGTGTCATGACTTATTGATGAGGGGTGCATTTGAAGGGAGGGTGGGGGGGGGGGGGGGGGGTGTTTGGGTGCTGTGCGTCTTCGTTTTTCATCTCCCAGAAACTGGAAAGCCGTTTTATACTTGTAACGGATATAATTGTGTTTTGTTTGTTCTTTCATTCTTATTTCAAGATGAACATGAATCCTAAATATTTCAAAGGAGGATCTGAAAGCCCAAACTAACACACACAGTAATGATAGCTGCTTAAATCAGGAGTTGGCCTCACTTTTGTCTTTTATAAGAAGCGTTTGTCTGAAAGGAAACCCAAGAAATAGGTTTTTTTTAGCCAAATGTTTTGTTTTTGGCGGATATCTAATGGAGCTGCCTCACTGCTGAGTACATCGCCGGCTCTCCGCTGCTGCATGCTACGCAGGCCGACAGTTTAGTGAGTTTAATTTAGTTTTAGGTGAGATTGTAGGACATTTTTTATGCACAGACTCAACAAACTCAAGTCCTATTTACATCGCTGCTTGTTTTGAGTTTGAATGAAGTGTGTTCTTCAGCTACTTGTTGTCTAGATGGGAGTTAACCAATTGTGTGTTGTATTGATTCAGTCACATATACAGCATTAAGTGTGGCAGACACACCTGGCAGAGATCTGCACTCTACTGATCATTTGAGTTGAACATCAGATCAATGCAGAGTCAGACACGAAAAAACGTTTTAAAAAAAAATCACTTTACATTCAGCAACACTTTATAAATTACAATGTTGACTAACATTGATCCTTCTTTGACTAAGATGCATTATGATCCATTTTGGAAGAACAAAACACCAAATCGATGTTAATGGTTTACCATTGTGTGTTATGTTTTGTAACAGCACAGAACATAGTGGGTTATAGTCTTCATACCATGACCCCTTATCAATTATTCAGTGTACCATGTCATCAGAGAATGCTCAACTCCGATTGGCTCGCATGTGTCGCTTGATCCTTTGTGCATGTTAAATCTCCAGCGACTGAATCATACAAAGACATAAAGCATTGTGCTTCCTTGCTGGACAAACCAGTCCAAACTGGACCAGTACTTCTGGTGTCGTTGGACTATTAAATAACTCACCATTAGCTTCTTATCATGCTAAAAAAGACACAAATTAGATTTAAAGTTTTGCAACCAGACAATGATCCAGAAGGCTCGGGTATCAGTGGGTTTTATTTTTAATTCTGTTTTTGCTTCCCAATGGGCAATATACATAAATAAAATAATGTAATTGTATTAAAGTGCCTGGTTAGCGCTTTGGCTATACCTGAAAACAAAAACACTTCTGAGCTCTGAAGCATAATGTACTCCTGATTTAATGTTCCAGTTCATTGCAACACAAACACAAACATTACTAATGGGAGTAATTATGGAAGCTCACAACTTGTTTTGTTGTTTGCACCGGATGACATCATTAAGGATGCAACCTGTTCAGCGTCTACACACACTGGCCCAGGGGCACGCTTCTGATCTGAATGCTCATTAATCCAGACTAATTCTGCTGAGTGCAAAGGCAGTTAATTTAACACACAACTTGAGAAATTAGCTGCAGGCAGAACTAAGAGACAAAGGATTTAACTTGGGTCCGTTTGATAAATATATCGACTTAATTTTCACATTAGAATTCCCATCATTATCCATCTTTGCTGTATTTTCTCGTTATATATATATTTTTAGTTGCTTCTACTGTTTTTATTTCTAAAAGAGAAATAAATGAATTATTAATAAGAGTTTTGCTGTAATTCTCTCCTCCACCTTCCCTCCCTCCGTACTTGATGTTTGGTCGCTGCATGTCCGGTCTGGGACATCTTGGGGGAGAGTTTCTGACGCTTGGCTGATTTTCAATAAGTCGCTGACAGAGACTCACGCCCCCACTCTGTGTTCTTTGTCCATTTCCTTAAAACACATTTAACACTCATGTTGTGTCACTCTGCGACATTGTGGACCTCTTGGATCCTGATGAGGCCAGAAAGAAAATCTATTTTGAAACGATTAGTACTGCTGAATCCCTTCAGACGTTGATAATAACACGTTGTAGGGTTGAATCTACTAAGTGTTATTTGGTGCGTCTCGTTTCAAAAGATCTCGTTTGGTGTGATGCAAAGTTGATTGACAGCGCGGTCGTACTCACATGGGGTTTCTCAACATTTCCTTTGGCCTTCTGTTGAATATGTGGTAGGAAGTTGCATCAATGGGAGTTGGCTTTGGGACATTGTTGGGCTGTCTTGGCTGACATGCCTCTTCAGTGCAGTGTGAAGGTTGGACAGTGACTTTGGAGTGGCAGACTTCGTGGGGTTCACATAAAAATATGACCCACCTGGTCGTTGTACACCAAAGTGGGAGCTGAATCCGTATACTTGGCACAAAGTCGCACATCTTTCCAGTGCTTGTTGCCCTCCGTCAAGGGTTGCCCGTTACGGCCGCGACAGGAGGGATGAGAGTTTGAAGAAATCCGTCTCTTTGCAGACGATGTGATTCTGTGTCGGCTCCTTCGGTATGATCAACGCATCTGATCGTCGTGGTGAAGAGGAGACTGAGCCATCAGGACAAAAGCTTTTTCGATTTCCCAGTCCACCGCCTTATGTTCTGACCCCTAGGTCGTGGGCCAAGACTTACGGACAGGCGGAGGAGCTTGGAAAATCTAGAAGGAGCTTGGGAGTAGTAGCTACTGTTCCTTCGCATTAAAACGGGGTCAACTGAAGTGGTACGAGCATCTGACCAGGATGCCAAGAGGCCCAGTGGAAGAGCCAGAACACGCTGGAGGGATTTCGTCTGACCTGATTGCCTCAGAGCTTGAAAGCTGTGCTTTTTTTTGCATTTGATGAATGGATGGAGAAAGATATGATTTTGTTTTGTCTTGTTTAGTTCAGTTTACAGAGTATTCAGCCTGTGAAACAATGTTCTCCTTGGATTTGGGGGGATCTTTCCAAAGACTGAAAACTAAACCTAATGATGGGGTTTGGGTACCTGGGCATTAACAGGCACCAATGGCCTCACAAAAGAATCAATGGAGTTAGTTGCATTGTGTAAAATGTAGGAGCAAGTGTTTTGTGTAATTTTTTTATTTTGTGTTTGTTTCACCTAAAGCCCAATAGTCACTCCGTTTAACTCTGTTTTTGGTCTCTACCAACTTCCTGATACATTTTCCATTTTCTTCATTGGGCCGATGGGTGTTGTGGGTTTTTCTTTGTCATCCACTTGATCTAGTTGTTGTTGTTTTTTGACACTGACTTTTAAAAAAAAAACTAAAAAGCCAAAATAGATAATACTTCCATCCTTTCTCCTCTTATCTTGTATCTCTGACTCCACATGTCTCCAGCCAGCATGAGTGTCCTGCCATGCAGTTTCCTCCTCCTCCTCTTCCTCTGCCTCCCCATCATCACTGAGGCCAAGCGGCAGCCCGGTGAGGGGAAACCCGAAAAACCCCGCCAGCCTCCACCGTCCCCCGAACCGGCCAAACGGGCGAGAAATCGCTCAGTGCCCGGCTCTGGAGAGCTGACCACCAAGGAGGGCCACAGCTGCATTTGGCAGACGTCCGGTGAAGGCCTGGTCAGCTTGCTGGTGAACTGCAGCATTGAGACACTGGGAGTCCAGCAGAGGTGAGGGAAGCGTTATTACACTGTAAAAAAAACGCCTGTGAAATTTACTGTGTTTGTGAGCAGTAACTCACTGTGAACGGTAACCAGTAAAATACTGTGTATTCATTTAAATATTACAGGAGTCAAATCTTTACTGTATTTGTTTTTTTTTACATAAAAACACAGTAGTGCTGTGGGAAAATCACAGAAACCAGACTCTACTGTAAAAAATCATTGCACTCAAAAAGTACTGTAGAAAATGACAGTAACTAATAATCTAATGTAGTTATATACTGTGTTTTTTTAGTTTTTTTTTTACAGTAAGTTAATTGTCAATGGCTGCCAGTTAATAACTATCAATTTTACAGTGTGTTTTTTACAGTGTAGCTCATAATGATAGCTCGCCTCTAGGATGTGAGCAACATTTCGTTAATGGACAACACACCTGATTCAATATTACCATAATTCACCTTGAGTGTCTTCTTAAATTCATGTATAAAACTAACAAAAGCAATATTTTAAATTACATTTTTCTTTTTAAAGAATTCACACAGTGAGACACTCACAACTGAACTTATTATTAAAATACTTCCTGCGGTGATTCCTGCCCACTGGGGGGACATTTGATAAATGTTCATCATTTATGCAGAACAGCTGAGTCGGACTGAGCTGGACAGTCTATTTGGGTTTGAGGTGAGCAGGAACATAACGTGTGAGGAACTTAACGTGTCTGATGTCTGATGAGTTTCTTTCATCTAGAAATATAAAAAAAGAGTTTAAATTCATTAAAACTTCTTGCACTTCCATGTCTCCCATCTCAATTTCTTTTTTGACCCCTTGTCCTCATCGAAACTCTTTTTGTCTTCGCGTCGCTTGTCCTCCAGGTATTGGTGTCGGTACGCCGGTAAACCAGACCTCTGCCAGGCCTACGGAGTGAAGTCCAGCCAGTACTGGAAGCAGCTGGTGGGGAAGCTGAAGAAGAGGCAGAACGCCTGCGATGGAGAGAAAGTCCTGAAGGCCAAAACCTGCAAGAAGGCTCCCGCCGAGGCCCACATGAAGCTCGCCCAACGCAGCGGGGAGGACGAGAGGAAGGGGGGGAAGAAGAGAGTACCGCCGGCCGGCAAGAGCTCGGACGGGAAGGGGGAGAGGAGGAAGAAGAAGGAGGAGGAAGAGGAGATGAAGACGGAGGATTGGACTGGGTTTGACGAGGAGGGAGTGGTGAACGACATGGATCCTGTGCAGAGTTACTGCAGCGAGGGGTGGCACTCCGTCTGCTCCTTCTTTGTCAAGTTTTTTGAGGGTTGATAGGAAATTATAATTTTTTTTCCTCTTTTTATCCTACAGGAAACACCAGGCAGCTTATTTGTAAAAAAAAACAAACAAAAACATTTTGATTTTGAGCGTAAAACAGAACAGTTTGTTAATATGAGCTTTTTATAAATTATGGACGTTGAAGACCTGGCAATCTGAATCATACAAAAACCATAATATTAAACCTTTCAATACTAACTAAAAGCCACAATGCATTTGAGTTAATTAAGCATAGTTAGCTTTTGGACGTTGTTGTAGTAAATAAATAAAAATGTTGTTTTTGTGAACAATCAAGCATTGATCATCCCTGATGATGAGGATGGTGATAATAGTAGTCATTACTAGTTTATTTTTGTGATGTCTTGCTAATATTTTCTATAAACTTTGTGTAACTGTCCTGTATAAACAATCTGGCTACTCTTGGATGTGATTTTGTGGACGTTAGACCTCAGCAGCACTGTTGTTTGAAACATTTTTTAAAGACGTTTTAACATTGTTTCCAGAGTTCTTTAATAAAAACAAAATTCTTTGAATAAACAAAGTTTTTTTTCATTTCTACCTCGTCATTTACAAACACTCGCATTCACCTCAGAGATGCACATTATCATAAATAAATATTACGGGGTGACTTTTGGGGTCAATGTAGGTTAACAATATTGTTATACAGAGGTTGTAACCATATCACATGTTGTTTTCATCAATGAAAGCCTCTTGGTAATAGCAAGGTTTAGTTTTTTTAGTAGGAATCCAAAAAGGACCAAAATAAAGCGTTAATATTGGCCTATTGCAGCTCTAATCTGATTATATTAATGTGATTTCCTCTTAATAAAACAAATGACCAGTAAAAATTCCAGTAAATAATCAGTATTTACCAGAAGAAAAAGCACAAGTTCTGTTTTGTATTTCATTTTTTCCCATTTTGCAATCAGGGACATCTTCCACAAGCCACATTTCATATATTTCATTGTTCTTTATCATAAAGTAGATCAAGTTATGAATACAGAGCAGTCATTCAGAGTGGCCGAATGTTGTTTTTTCCCTTCCTCTCTTACTATACTTCTCGATCTCAAATGCATCCTCCATCCGTCTTGTTCATTTCCAGTTGATTGATTTATTCCCAGTGACTCAGTTTCGCTGTAGTGCAAATGGAGAAAAATAAAAACATGAAAATGGCTTGAAGGAGTAATGGAGCACCAGCGTTGCAAGCAGCTGCACTTCTCTTTCTGAGTTTCTTCTGGCTCGTCCATCCTGCTGCTGCTGCTAACTGCTCCGTTGTGCTCTGGAGTGAAAAGAAACAGCTTGAGGCGGATTCATGTACCAAACAACTGTAACTTTGAGGAAAAACCTCCCACCTTCACAGTGCAGCGGGAGGTCAGCGCTAGATGTGTTTCTGTAAACATACAAAGGTCTTTTCTTCTAAATCTGGCCACAAAAAGGGTCCATACCTGAAATGTAGATGAACCGATACGTTCTTTTAACCTTCCTACTACTTTTCGGTAGTAGTCAATGTTTAACCTCTCTAAATAAATGGTTGACATCATTAGTTCCATTAGTTTCATGTCTTTTCCTAATTTAAAACCTAGGACGCCCTATTTTTCTTTAACAGGGACAACTGGGTTTAACATAAAAGTAACATGATGATATGTTTTCAATGTCCTGGACACATCTTGTACGCATCGGTGTTCTTTGGGCTCAATTTGACCCCCAGGCTTTATTTCACTGTGTAAAACATACATTTTACACACATTGGTTGATTTTGGATGATATTGAGGTCACTATAACACACAATTGTATAATCTTCACAAAGGTGTAGGGCTCTCACCTTACATAACTATGACCACTATGTCTTTCCCCGACCTTAATGACCTTTCCCATGATGATGAAGGCCACACACATTCCAAGTAGTTATTTTGACCCAAACCAAAGATGCTTTGGGCTTCAAACCTATCGATGCAACGTCAGATAATGCATTTGGAATTGTAAGCATCCATTTACACTAACATCCATTTACATTAACATCCATTGTCCATCTCTGAGAAGTGCAATTACAGACAGCGAGGCTGTGGGTGAAGAAAGTTGTATAATCAGTCATTTTTTAAAGTAAAATATACATATTTAAGCAAACATGTGTGTACTACCACTTGGTATTTAAGATGTGCATGTCCACTCAACGCAGTGTCGACAGAAGAGCATTAAATATAGAACTTCTCACATTGCAGTAGTGAGACTCAAGGACAGAAAAAGAGGAAAGAAGTGAGAATTCGGAAAGCCTGGACAACTTTTAGTTGTTACCATGCCAACAGCCCAAAAGGCAGTGTGTGTGTGTGTGTGTGTGTGTGTGTGTGTGTGTGTGTGTGTGTGTGTGTGTGTGTGTGTGTGTGTGTGTGTGTGTTTTGTAGTGGTTTCTGTGACAATTTGGCAGGATGTATAGCCTAATGTAGCCTGCAATTTGTTAAAAGAGGTTGTATGACCCAGCGGGCTCAAGTGTGTGTGTGTGTGTGTGTGTGTGTGTGTGTGTGTGTGTACTTGTTAAGATACAAATACACACACACACACACACACATACACGCACACACACACAGGCTCACCCAAACTAATCTAAAGAACTTGAGTGTGAGCTGGGAGAACTCTGTGCTCTGCTTGATTAGATCTGGTGATCACATGTTTCTGCTTCATTCATCCATAACAACTGCTTCCTTCATTCATTCATCTGAACAATAAGATCATTCATAAAGTTACAATTCTAACATGTACTATATGAATAAATGACAAGACTGAGGTTTAGACTTGTTTAGTGAAAGTTATAATTATGACCCAAAAAAGTCATAATTATGAGAAGAAAAGAAGTCATAATTATGAAAAAAACAACAAAAAAGTCATAATTATGAATAAAAGAAGTCATAATTATGACCACAAAAAAGTCAAAAAATATGAGAAAAAAAGTCAGAATTATGACAAAAGCAAAATAAATAAAAGTCATAATTATGACCAAAAAAGTTATAATTATGATCACAACTAAATCATAATCATCAAAAAAGCAACAAAAAAGTCATAATTATGAATATAAGAAGTCATAATTATAAGGAAAAAGTCATAATTATGACCAAAAAAAAGAGTCATAATTATGAGGAAAAAGTCATAGTTATGAATAAAAGAAGTCATAATTATGACCAAGAAAAAGAAGTCATAATTATGACAAAAAAATCATAATTATGAAATAAAAGGTCATCTTATTGCACTTGTTTATCTCATAATTATGACTTTTTTAACCTCATAATTAAGCCTTTTTTTGGCGGGAATGGTCTTCCATACTCTCAAGTCAACAGAAGACAGAGTTCAACCCCGGACGGGTCGCCATGCAGACCATCACAGGGCTGACGTGTAGGGACAGCCAACCGTTGATGGTCCTTCAAGAACCTCAAGAGTCCTCCATTAACCTCGGCTGCATGTCTTTGGACGACGGGAGGAAACCAACGCTGACACTGCAGAACAGTGACAAGCATCAAGGACATTTTTGAGTGATATTGCAATATTACAAACTACCAAACAGATCTGCAATCAGCAATTGGTTATACTTCTTACACTGCAACTTCATTCTTTTGCGACTGTTTTTCACTGTTGTAATGAATTATTTAAACTTGTTTTCTTCTGCATTACGTTGTGAGTCTTTGGGTGCTTTTATGTGAAGCACTTTGAATCACCTTGCTGTTGAAATGCGCTATACAAAACTTAACAAGACTTCTGCTACCGCCAGTGGTTACTTTGTCATTTCGTCCATGAACGGTTGCCAAAGTGCCGCTCGGCGTAGGCTAATTGCCGCGTCCTTGCATGAACGAGGCCTTCGCCGAATAGATCGCAAAATGACAACAAACGGGAGGCGTCTTGTTGAGGTGTTGATGTCCCATGAGCCTCGAGGAAAGCCGTCCAAGTCTTTGAACCTCCGTTGGGAGGACAGCGCAGCTTTTATTCCAACAAATATTCCATCATTCGCTGTTCAATTGAGCTGAGAGCTGCATGGGACTGCAGAGGCCGTGGGTTCACATCATCTTACACAATTGCACAACCCAGTGAACTGCGTATGAAGCCACCTGCACTCCTTATGCGTCATGTAAAAGTGGATACTCAATGTATCAGGCTTTGTGTATCCAAGTGGAGACTTTCTACTCGCCCACCCCAATGTGAACACCAGTGTTCTACATGCGTCGACGATCCAAAAGGTCACATGGGGGCCACGTTGGAACACAGTAATCAGGTGGATTGCCTGTATTACCCGTTATTACAGGCCTTTCAGATGCGAGACTCAAATAACCACATCATAATCACCTCACACCCACTTCACGGCTGCATAGTCGCCTGATTGTCCTCGGCCAACACACACACACACATGCACACACACGCAGCAGGGAGCGGCATGGGTCAAATCCTCCATAGATTTGGACACTAAGACCCCCCATGTCGGACGCTGGCTGTCTGCCCGCGAGGACTCGGGCACAGTGAGGGGCTGGCAGCTCTCGGCCTCGCCTCAGCTCGGCTTTTATTCCTCAGCTTTTCTCTACCATCTTCATTTTTCTCCCCCGCCCACTCCCCCCCCCCCTCCATCCCCCCACCCGCCTCCCTCGCCCCCTCCTTTGGTCATTGTGGCCACTCACCAGCATGCACACTGTCAAACAGATGCACGGTTGTGCTGAGCTGCAGATGAAGCCACCAAACCTTTGTGGGGAAACGGCATATTTTCAAGACACGTCAAGACACAACGTTGTAGTGGAACAGTCATGGTTGATAACTGGATTTGAACAAGCGACCTCTCTGCCACCAAACACTCTTCAGCTAAACAATTAAGAGTGTTTGTCCCAATCTGTAAAATAAACAAAGTCTGACCTTTTCCGTGAGCTCCATCTACAAGAACATTAACTCACTTCAGTAGCGATGACTCGATGTTGAAGATGCTGACAGTGTGTGTGTGTGTGTGTGTGTGTGTGTGTGTGTGTGTGTGTGTGTGTGTGTGTGCTGCCGTGCATACAGAGCAGTGCCCGTGTCGACCAGGGATTCACATTTAAGACAAGTTAATAACTTGCAGTGTGATATATGCATGAATTTAAGACAAAACAATACACTGGATTATTATCAATGATATGATTATTATTACTTTTATACAATCAGGTATTGTGATTGAGATTATGAGACCGAGAGCAAAAGACATTTCCATAGGACACAAGAGACACACACACACACACACACACACACACACACACACACACACACACACACACACACACACTCACTATGCAACACACACGACTCTAAAAGATGTTAAAAAAAATTTTTTTAAAAAGCTTTGAAATTCATCCAATGGGATGAGAGTTTCAAGTCTTTAATTATTTTGGGAGTCGTTCCATTAAATTAACTAACAAACTATTTTAAAATCCCCAGCATTATGTACAATATGTTTTTACTAACTCAAAAAATAAGGTTTAACAGCAGTTATATAAATATCTCACTTATGTTAAAGTGAATTGATAAATGATGTATCAAAAGTCAAACATCTGCATTTCTGCTTTTTTACTTTAATCAGCTGCTGCTTCCTGTTGGATGGGGGAGACTAAACCCTGCAGACTCTCCTGTTGGATGGGGGAGACTAAACCCTGCAGACTCTCCTGTTGGATGGGGGAGACTAAACCCTGCAGACTCTCCTGTTGGATGGGGGAGACTAAACCCTGCAGACTCTCCTGTTGGATGGGGGAGACTAAACCCTGCAGACTCTCCTGTTGGATGGGGGAGACTAAACCCTGCAGACTCTCCTGTTGGATGGGGGAGACTAAACCCTGCAGACTCTCCTGTTGGATGGGGGAGACTAAACCCTGCAGACTCTCCTGTGGCTCGAGGTCCAGTGTGTTTCAATTCCCAGAGTTCAGTCTCTCTGCTGCTCTCTGCTGGAAAAGAGTTTAGAATTGCAAAAAATGTTGGTCAATATCCAATTCAATAAATCCAGAATAAAGTTATGTATGACGAATAAATGAAGAATGTCCTGTCTCAGTACACAATATTGTAATACCAAACAGATGGATTTCACGAGAGATAATACCTTACCCAAAGTGTGTCTGCTGTCGATATTCTTGCATATTTCATTCGCCAAAAAAATATGAATGTTATTAACAAGCATTACGTGATTCTGAAATTATCTTATTTAGCTTTCTTTTTTTTTGTTGTAAATGTTTTATTTATTTTCACAGTTTTCATCCCACCAGGGAAGATGACTACCACATGTCTGAGGACAACTACAGATTGAAATTTGAAACTTTTTTGTTTTTACATTTTGATAATGCATTTAACTTGGTTGTCAGAATTACAATTTTTTGCACAGCAACAGACACTTTGCCATTTGAGAGCTGCCACCAGAGGTCACCGCTGGATCACTGCACACCCAGAGGAGAGAGAGAGAGTACGAGAGAGCGAGGCCTCATGGAGGAGCACCAGTGTGTATGAAATATAAAGACTTGAATGGCAAATTATTTACGTGGACGACGAGTAGTGAGGGACAGAAATAGAGATCGGCTTCAAGTGTCCTGCAGGCACAGACGTCTGAAACACGATCACACTGTAAGAGCAGCCGCACTTTATGTGTTTTAACCACAGGAAACAAGTTAAATTACATTAAAAAGTTCAGCTTTTTAAACATTTACTATCTAAAATGTTGAGAACGTGACTGCTCCCCCCCCCCCCCCCGCCCTCCCTCATTATTAATTACCTTACTGTCTTACTGCTGACTCATGGGTTTGACCTGTCGAGCTGTGACAGCTGATAGCGGCGTGCGGCTCCCAAAAACTGAAACGTGGGCATTTTACACAGCTGCTGCTTCTTACACGATTTCTTCACTCGCAGGTGGAGACACGAGGCGCGTGACGCCTGGCCTCGTTCTCGTCGTGCGTGGTGCGATAAAGGAGTTTAGCATGTCTGGCTACTCATTCATCACTCCCCACCCTCTACGCCAGTGCACTGCCTGAACAGGGGAGTCTTGCACTGAAATATCAGTAGTGGGAGATTAAAATTTGTATATTTAATAAGTATCTAGTGTCTTTTAGGGACATCGAAAAGCTTGAACAAAACAGAAGTTGGAGATAAATCATGAGAAAACAAAAAATTTGAATGAAACAGACACAGATACGCGACAAAAAAGACAAAGAGAGAATGTCCTGTAGTCCTGAAAGTATAATAAGCATACTTTTGTGTTTTTTGACGAAACCTTGTACCTCACAGTTTGAATGCAATGTGTTTTTTTTCCTCATTTTTCTCGCGCTGTACGTCTGCAGGGCCATAGCTGCTTATTGTGTTGAGAAAATAATCCACCTCGCATGGAAAATCATTTTACATTTCTGTTATTTCAAGAGACACTCGAGACAAAAGACAATCACTCCCTTTGTGATCAAGGCCGGTCATCACCGGTCCAGCTGCTTCAGATAAGAGCCAGCTCACTGACACGGCATCACAGGTTACTACAGTTTAAAACAATTTTAAAAAATCCAAATAATGACCCTGTGAAATGCTATTTATTTAGTGTGCAACATGTTTGGCAACTGTTGAATGTCACCTTGCTGATGCCGGGTGTTGACACGCTCACTAGTAGCGTGCTAATCATTTTAGCATGCGGTAACGTTTTGCAACTCTACACTGCACAAGAGTGGTTTTTACCTACATATTTGGTATTGTTTAACAAAACATTCAAATGATTTAGGCTTTTGCTAACCACAAACTTATGTCCGCCATATAACCCCCCCAAAAAAAAATCCTGCAGCAATCTTTAGTTTTCATTTCGCAAGGTTTTTTTTGCAGTGTGGAAATGATCACCCGTTCCATCACAAAGTCACAAATGTACCTGGATTTATATTGTATTAGTCTTCAAAATCTCACATACACATACATTTCAATTTTTCTGTTTCTATGTATGTGGCAAACAGTATTCTTCTTTTCTTACTATTCAAGTGTAGAAATGCGGAGAAGGAGAAGTAAAAGAAAAACAAACATATCAATAAAGAAACAAAAACAATACCATAGTAACAAAACCATCAATAAAGCAGGACCTTGATTTCAAAGTGAAAATGTTCTTTGTGTCTCAGAGAATGTGTTTAGAGCTCCACAATAAGAGGTTTATGATAATATATATACCATCTTTCCTCATCTTCTATCATCTTTTGTCCTCTTTGGACTGAACTGACCTCCAGGTGTAGACAGTTTCATGCGATGTGAGTCTCTCACGCTGCTGTCAGAATATTTACTCAGGCCACAGCAGAAGTCAAACATCAGTCAGATAACTGTCCACAGACGCCTGATTATTATTACCAGACCAGCTGAGCCTGAAGTGACACACTGTGTACGAGTTTATGTTTGTTAATGCGGCTCACGTAAGGACAGGAAAAGGCTTTTCGGCCCGTATATAGATGTATGTTGTATCATAAATACTGCCGGCCTGTCTCACTGTGTGCTGTGAGGTTTCAATGTGCATGTGTGGGAAGGGCTGACCTCATTTCCCCACAGTGCATCGGGTGTGCCAGTGTGCGAGGTGAAAGTGGGATACACACCTTAGCATGCTGAAGCGGCGTGACAGATAGGGGCAATTTTGACTTTTAACTTTATCGACCGCGCTAACACACAAAAAAGCAAACATGGATTTTAAAAACACTCCCCTGCACTGAACTCTTGGACGTTGGATTGCTCACCTGCTTCAGACTGAGCGCACGGAGAGGAACCGGTTTGTCCTCCATGCTCCGCTGCGGGGTCACCTGACCTTAGAGTCAATGGTGACCTGAATAACCTGTCAATCAAGCCATGCGCAGGGCCTCAGGTTGCACACCTGCTCCTGACACAACAACGTTGACAATCTGGTTTCATGAACTGAAAAAAACACACACTGAAAGGGTTTGAGTAAAAAACATTGACAAATTGCAAACCAGACAATGCCGTGGTCTTTATTTAATCACAAGGTAGCCCCGCCCTGATGAATCCCGTTTTTTGTTGTTTGTTTTACTCTAAATAGGAACATTATTTACGTTGACCTCATGCCTTAGGGGTTAAAGTTAGACCGTAAACTCTTAAAAAGTAAAATTGACATGCACAAAACCTGCTCACAAACCATTTTTTACAACGAGGAAATCCTCTGCATGCTTATTGCAATCGCTCCACAGAATCTCTGGCAGAGCTCTCCTTTCTAATGTCACATTTCTCATGTCGCCTGCAGTTATGATTACTCTACTCTGTACATATTTCAGATTATCTCTACATTGCATGCATCATTTTTCTTTCATCACAACGTGCAATAATCACGAGAGCTTGATCTGTATTTGACATAATCATGCGTGGGAGCAGTGAAACGACTGACTCCTGAGTGACGCTTCCCATGGTTCTCTGCATGGTTGAAAGGGGCGGGGCCAATCACACCTCGATCATTCTTTTGATTCAATTAGATTTGATGTCTTCAGCCTTCACTTCTCATGTTTGTGCCAACACGTTCACCTCCCGGCAGCTTGATAACTATTTCCGAGACAAAGCTTTTCCTTGCAAAAGAATACAGCGAGGTAATAGCTGCAAGCAGCAATGATTCAAAACCCCGTTGCAAGCATTTAGAGACTTGTTTCATATTTAAATGGCAAATGTTCCTGGTCATACGTGCTGATGCTTGGCCTTTTTTCTTGTCTATGTGTATTGAAAAGGATTGACTTGACACTATTTAAAAAGTTAGGATTACTGAAGCTTGTAAATTAGCCCAATGATTTCGGACTAGTTTACGCAAAACAGCTTTTTGAGAGTAATTAGAAAAATGTACGAAACATTTGACCTCCAATGACTTAGAGTCGAAGGGAAAGGTGGCTAATATCTTTCCCCCAAAAGTTACTCGTCAAGGCTTTAAAAAACAAAAGTCTAAAGTTAGATTCAGGATTAAGTTCCCCCGGGGGCTCATCACTTGGCTGATCGCTGCACTAATGTCCTCAAGGCTTTATGAATAGATGTGCAAGTCCCAGATTCGGTGAGGGGTTGATTTTCAACTGAATCTGAGGAGCCAGATAAACATAAAATATCAGAGAAAATAATTATTGCATATATTTTCTGCATGCAGAATCATAGCAGACACGCCCACAAATATGTAACCCCACACAAACATTAAGATAATGTCTGAAACTTATAGCAGCAATAAAAGCATAACATTGATAATAAGTTTATTGTCCGAAAGTCCAATGTTGAATAATGCTCAACAAAGTCAGTTTTAGCCAGGCGGTAGTGAAGCCAACACTGAAGTATCTTAAACTTGCATTCTGTCCACCGGCCAGCAGGGGTCGACTAATCTGGTTGTAAAAAGTATTTATAGAAGTCTATGAGAAAATTACTCTACTTCTCACTTGATTGATTACCTTCGTAAACATTGTAAACATTAGTTTATGGTCTCAATCATTTGTTTTAAGTCTACTTCAAAGCAGCATGATGTTCATTTAATACATTTTGCTCTCATTTATAATAAAATACACCATAAAGCATGGTCTGCTTTAGGGCGGGTTACTGTGATTGATAGATCGCTGCTGCCACTCAAGCCATTTACAGCCTCACTACGTCACTCAACCGCTGATCAAATTTAGGAAACTTCCATTCAATGTAAAAAAAATCCAAGATGGCGACGACCGTAATCCAAGATGGCGACGGCCAAATCGTCGAACTCAAAGCGTCACGATGTCTCCGTCCACTTCTCATATACAGTCTATGGTTTCAGCTTCACTCTGATTTTTTTGTTTGGTTTTAATAAATTTTCTATAGGTGTGACTGTGAAAATGAATTATATTTAGGCATATTCATGAGTCTTATTTGTGCAAGAAGCTGTGTGTTTCTGGTGGAATTAATCCAAACGTATTGCAATGACTACTTCTGACGAGGATAGGGGCTGAGCCAATCACTGTAATAATACAACTGATAAGTCTCGTTTGAGGATCAATACTAACATCAATAGCATCAATCGATACCAAAAAAAAGGTATCCGTCTCGTATAATAACTCATTCTTGGCACGTGGAAACTCTTCTTCGTGCAAGCTGCTTCTTTGCTACAATCATGGCATTAGTCGAGACATTCAAAAGTTGCCTTAACGTGCCTGTGATTATTAAATTATCATTGTGAAATGAGATTGATTGTCTTGGGATGAGATATTCTGATATTCTGATCAGCCTGCACACATTCTTCTTGACCCCTACACACAAGGGCTAATCAGCTGAGAAAGTTGGCATATGCTCTTATCAATGTTTGGTTAATTCATCAATATCTTGCTCTTCGAAATATTTTAGGCCTTCACATCCAGGCCTTTCAGAAAGCAATGGTGGGCGTTCCATATTTTGTTATAGTCCCATGTCCATCTTTTTAAGAGCGCCTCACCAAGAAAGCATCGTGTCCAGTGGTCAGTGGAACACCGTGTCCAGCGGTCCATTATTCCCCTTGGCCCCGAATGAATGAAGGTTAAATAAATAACGCATGGAAGGCAGCGTGACTATTTCTATTCTGGCTATCATACAGGTATGCTTGATATTAGACTTTGCTCTGCTGGACCTATGTTGAAATAGAGTCAAACATAACCTTTCACGCTGTCAACATCTCGAGAGAAATCTCTCTCATGCAACAGCTGTCAGCCAATCGCGGCGTCCGATAGCCTCTCCTGAGCCCTTTTGTCTGCAGCACATCAAGTGATTGCTACGTGAACATTAACGTGCCAATTGGCAACGCAGTTCACACGAGGATTGCCACATGGTCTCTCTCTCTGTCTGTTGTAACGCTCACTATTCCAAACCCGAAAATGAAAAAAGTTTACTGGTATATTTTCAGTTTACAGTGATTCCTGGATTAGATTATTCCCAGGACACAACCCTAGTCACACAAAGTGAAAGATAAACACGAAAAGACAACGTTAATAGAAAACATTACAAAGGCAATTACAGTAGTATCAGTAAATGTATTATCACTAAATGTTACTCAACAACAGTACTTGTTGTACTCATTAAGCAAATCATTAATCCTAAAATTGAGTATATATATATATATATATATATATATATATATATATATATATATATATATATATATATATATATATATATATATATATATACAGAAATGTATGTCTATACAGTATGTATGCACGCACACAAATATATATATATATATATATATATATATATATATATAAAATAAATACATAAAATTAAAAATATTAAAATTAAATATATATATATATATATATATAATTGCATGAATATACACACACACACATATATATATATATATATATATATATATATATATATATATATATATATTATATAAGTTACTGATACTTCTCTACTGCAGAACACTTTAAATGTTGTATTCTAAATTAATCACTAAGCATATGTTTATCTTATTACAAATTTCTTTATTGCACCTGGTCCATGTTTGCATTTCTGATTTAGCAATGTGTACACATGCAGTACTGGTGTGCCAGTAAAGGTCAATCAATTTAAATTGCAAAATAGAAGAAGAGCGATTAAATAAAATGTGAACAGCTACAGTGGAGAGCACAAAACATAAAATATAATAAGCTTACCGGTTTATACTGGATACAACAGAGCCGTTGGTAATGTTTTGTTAGTATGATAAATATCAACATGTCCTTGATGACACGGTAGTCTACGTGCCTTTTGCCCATGCAGTAACTCGTGCCCTGTGTGACCCCCGCTGAACCCAATGTGTGCATAACAGTGGTGAGACAACCCTTAA
The DNA here is from genome assembly GCF_023055335.1 of Clinocottus analis. Lineage (NCBI taxonomy): Eukaryota > Metazoa > Chordata > Actinopteri > Perciformes > Cottidae > Clinocottus > Clinocottus analis. Next base: position 4,154,620 of record NW_027176240.1, read on the forward strand.
ATGAAGTGATTGACGCATCAATCGGACCTGGATGGTCGAATGCATGCATGGCGAGATGACCTTGTTATGTTATCCTTTCTTTAACATCCCAAACTTTTAATTTTGGCAAGATCACATGGACACTGCATGGCAGTAAGAGCTCAATGAGAGCAAACAGTCAATATTGTAGTTTCACCACCAAAATCAATAACAGAAACGTTGCTAGTGGTAGAAAAAAAAGACACTGGCAAATATCATATCATACGTAAAATAAGTTTGACGACAACTGTAAAGTCTCTTTGTAAACGATGTTTATGAACAATATAACATTTTCCTATCTTCTTCATATAAACCTTTTATCAGTGTTTTGAAAGTTGTAAATGCCGCTATATAGAGAAATCTGTTTTCTGACGCAATCTCCTGAGGCCACGTTGAGATTGATTTTATTAACCCGAAGAAAGCCAGACAGGTCTGCTGTCTTTATGATCATGCAAAAAGGGCATGTTTGATACTTGGAGTCTAAAGTCTCTCTGCAGATAATCCAGAGGCACACTTCCCCTGATGTGGAGGTTTGCGAAGATCAGAAAGAAGCCGATAGCTGGCTCTGAAATCAAAGAGTTTTTTATTTCAAGAAAGAAAGAAAATCAGGGACGGAAACAGATCGAACAGAGGTTGAACCTGCCGGTGGACATTTCTTATTCGGCTACAGAGTCTGTCAAACCTCTTTATTCTGGTTTGAAGCAGCACAGCCTCTCGGAGGCACAAACAGGGCATTTACTCTCAGTTACAAATTGATCAAATAATTCAAGGTGGCTGGGATGACCGAAGATTTAATAGAGTGTAATTAAATTAAGTTTACTCATTTCTGTGACTTTTTATAAAACACTCCCGACATGGCCTCCATTCTACAAATAAAGTCAGCAGTGTTTTGGGGATAATGTTTAACCCGCCACTGAAAAATCAATGAAGCTTTAAAAATAGCATCTCTGTCAACAATGTGAAAGTCAAAGCGACTTTGACAAAGAGGGGAAATCCAAAACCGTCAAAAGAAGTTTTACTTCTTAAACATAAAGGTTTGATTGAACATTGTATGTTGCACTGAATGTCTTTAAAATGTGCTTTAATCTGAGTTAGAAAAAGTGCTTTCTCACGTATTTTGGTCGGATCTGCTTTGACACCAAGAACTGGGGAAGACAAACCTGTTAGTTCACATTATTATTCATTATTTAAATGATATCTATTAGGTTAAACACAAAAGTGGTTTTAGGAACTAGGGCAATTGTATTTTTCATGCGTCACACTTTGCTTTCAACAAACTCACTGAGACAGAAATAATCCTGCTGTGGATTGGAGAATCCCAGTCATGAAGAGCCGCAGGGTTTATGCAGCACTCTCTGCAGTGAAGGTCGTCTCCAACACCAGCAGGGGTCCATCATGTTTCTCAAATAGCAGCTGAGGCAACAGCCTGAGGCATCCGAACTATGAGGCCCATGCGGGTGACACTCCCCTATCAGCTGGACAGCAGCCAGGCCAAGTTTGTGCCGATTGGTTGGCGAAGAATTGCACTACTGTCTCATTGGCTGTTGGAAGAAGCATATGACAGCGTATGCAAATTGTCTCTATGAGGCAGTTGAAATCCCTGAGTGCTGAGCAACCCCCACACTGTGAGGCAGAAGGAGCAAGAGCAAGGCGGAAGAGAAGGAGGCGTGACGGCAGTATGAGATTTTAAGAAACGCAGTTACCAGTCTCAGGGACAGAAAACTTTTTTTTGTAAAAAGCGCCTTTCTCCTTGGAACTGCTTATTTCTTTAATCCATGAGTGCTGCAAGGTAAGGATCAGAAAACGTTTTGGTTTTGGTTTCTTCAAAAGTGACGTGCCATGTCATGCTGAAAGGAAGATTGTACACACTTTAAAAGTTTTGGAGTGTGCATTATTTCGATCCCGAGAAGTCTAGTTTAGATTTGCAGAGCTGCGTAGTGTACATAAGCAGTATTTGTGAAATGGGGACTTTTCACGGAAACAGAAATTGCAAAGTTTTGGCATTTTGCCGATTGCAGAAGTGACAAGTTACATCAAAGCAGAACTTTTTTTTGGAGTCAGAAAAGTAAAGCCAATGTTCTAATCTCTGTCTCTTCCTTTATCCCTCAATTTACCACCTTTTCCCTCTCTCCCTCCACCTCTCTCCCTCCCTCTCGCACCACTTCCCCTCTGCTCTTCCCCTCTCCCTCCCTCAGTTTCCTCAGGTCGTTCAGTCCATCTGCAATGCCTGGCCCAGTAATGCCTATGGACGTCGCCATGAGATTTTACATCAGCCAGTCTCCGCCTCCTCTCCGAAGTTTCCTCAGCTCCTACGAGGAGCTTCAGAGAAACAGGAACCGGGTCAACCAGTCCTCTGCCCTCAGCCACAACCAGCAGCTCTACAAACCACTGCGGCCATGTCTCAGCAACCCACCCAAAGCCGTGGACGACGGCGACTGCGTCGGCTGGAACAACGGCAAGGCCGGCAAGAAGAAGGTGGTGTTCGCAGACACGAAGGGCATGTCACTCACCGCCATCCACGTCTTCTCCAAGTTCGACGACGAGCCGTATCAAAGCAAGCGGTGTCGGGATATCGGCGAGGATCTGCAGTTCGACATGACAGACCTGGAAGCAGCCACAAGGGATCTTAAGATCAGCCCGATGCGCAACCTGGCACTGGACTTCAAACAGCCCTCAGCCGACTACTTGGATTTCCGAAACCGCCTGATTCACAACTCCGTCTGTTTGGAGAACTGCTCGCTGCAGGAGCGCTCGTTGACCGGCACCATCAAGGTCCGGAACTTGGGGTTCGAGAAGTCGGTGCAGTTGCGCGCCACATTCGACTCGTGGGCCAGCTTCACGGACGTGGAATGCACCTTTATGAACAACATCTACAACAGCCAGGATACTGACACCTTTGCATTTGTCCTGGACTTGCCTCTCCACATACCACCGGAGAAGCAGGTCGAGTTCTGCATCCGCTTCCAATCCCAGGGTCAGACCTTCTGGGACAATAACGACGGCAAGAACTACGTTCTCAGGCACGGTGGCTGTAATGGTGAGGACTTGAACGTTCACATGGCCCCAACTTCTGTTGAGCAGGGGAAGGCAACTGAGCACAGACACGGGGGTGTGAAGGTACTGGAGATGGAGTTTGATCAGTATGGCAGCCCTCGTATGTCCAGTGGTATCTTTCCTGGCTGGCAGAGCTGGGGCCAGATTCAAAACGCCGTGCCTTATTGGTGAAAGAAGCAGCGCCATTGGAAACCAGCTGTGCGTAGAGACTTGCTCTCAGCTAGGAACTGAAGCAAACAACCTCTGCTTTTTAAGCAGTGAAAGTGTACAAACCAGTCAGAAACCTAACTGTAATGTGCTCATCTGACCTGCTCCCTTGCTGTAACATGGTCCTGTGGCCTGAGAGACCGAATGAAATGTGGATAGAAGACAAATAAATGGGAAAAAATTGTAATTTTTCACATACAGCTCATTTGTAAAATATTAACGTGCCTTCTCAGAGTGCCTGCCCACTAAAATACAGACAATTTGTACAGCCCACTAAAAATGTTAAGCCCCTTCTGAGGGCCTGATGTAATGGTTAATTATGCACTGATTGCAATGTCCCTCTCAATGTGATGTCTGTAAACTGAAGGTGTGGAAAATGGAGCTGATTAAGTCCTTCATATTGAAGGGAAAGTACAGGGAGTGCATGGCGATAAAATGCTTCTCTACTGAAAGAAACTCGATTGATTCATTTCTAATGAAAAAATGCACACTAAACTTTTGCACATTCACAGGAAAAAACAATAATATGTGATTCAAAAGGTCATAATTAATTTAATTTTGAGTCATGCAACCCTTATTTTCCCTCCATGTGTTAATTGCACATGTCGTGTTTGAAAGATGTAATTATTGAGGTTTATTATTGAGTCGCGATCAACAGATGCGTCAGAAGAGAGACGGTGCACGTGATTGGTTGTCTCGAACAAGGAAGACGTTTGGAAATGTTGGTGGTTCAAGTATGTGAAGGAAGGAAATGATTGAAGATGAATGTTTATATTTGCCTGTTTGAAGAAGTGCAATTATGAGAGGAGTGTACAGTATGTGTGGCTGGAGGTGAGATTTCTCTTTTTTGAATCAATCTATTTTTTTCTCATGAGGAAAAGGTCTTTTTCCCCCCAGCATTTTGTTTCACTTGAAGGTGTGTGTGATGTATTTCCCTCACAGAAATAAACTTTTATATTTGTGCTAAAAAAGTCATGACTCCCGAAACCTTTCTTATGAATGTTTTGGTAGTTTTTGCTCAGTTTGATGATCAAGATGAACCTGCCAGGTGTTAAATTGAAATGTTTTAACTTGTAATAACATTTAATATAATCATGTAATAATGATTTAGAAATAAAAATCGAACAAATATTCATTTTCTTATTCTTTTTCTCCATTTCTATCAGTTCTTTACACATTTTACAAGTGTCCTTTTCTTACTTTCATGATGCCTTCCTCGTCAACATCAAAGTACAAATAGTGCTCCAGACATCAAACAGGTGCACCCAGTACAACTATTCAATAAACAACAAGTTTGTTTAGGTCTCAGACATAACAACAACAGATAAACGTCAACAAGATAAATGTCAACAAAAATACTCATGTTTGATGTCTAATTACATAAGTGATGTTTGTAAACACATACTGTAGGAGCAAACTATAAACTATAGTCTCGTGTTTACAAACATGTGAGTAACATCAATGTTTTACGCATACCTAATCAGAGGGCGGGGCCTTTATTGACCTGAACAATGGGGTAAAGCAAGCCTTTACTGGGGAGAGGCCTTCAGTTATATATGTATTATATACATGTCTGTAATATTGTAAATATATGCATCTATTTGTCAAGTGGATTTACTGTTGTCCGCCTTCGTTTAGTGCACAAATAAACACACCTTTCATCCAGATTAGACACCTTTACTTTGACAGACACTGTATTAGGTACCTGCATTCTTTTTTCTTGTCCAAATTATACAAAGTACTCTCAGGTTAAAAGAAGTCACCTCCAGATGACAAAACAGTGGGAGCGATCATCAGCTGGTGAAGTTGAACCTACACGATGCATTCCTGCACGCAATACAACCAGTAACAAGACATTAGGTCTCTTAAATGCCCAATTCAAGTGATGTTGCATCCTGTACACACAGTCTACCTCATGCATTTAGAAATTGTCACCTTAATTACAAAACTCTGGACTCCACGAACACTTTCACAGCAAAAACATTGCAAAACCCTCTGTTCATTGTATATTTGGAACGAGGATGAAAGCAGAAATAAAGCCTCAATTGCTTGCAGCAGTCTCTTCCCTCTGACTCTTTTCAATTGTCCGTGCTGCTGTCCGTTGATTCAAAGTCATCAAGAATAACGCTCACTCCCTTCCTTTGGCAAGCACAAAGGAAAGGCCTCAGGCCGAACCAGGATGACGCTCTTAAGCTCGACAATTCCTGCGTTATTACTTTTAACTCTTTAACTACAGGCGTAACTTTGCTTTTTGGGGTATTATTTAATTTTTTTACAAAAGGCATATATCATTTAAAGCAGCTAAGAGTATCATGACATGTCATTTTCATGGCTCATAGCGGTATTTTACCATGTCCATAGCTGGAACTGATGACTATGCAGAATTACACTATACAATATATACTCGAAATTTTGAGCCTTGACTTTAATTTTGATGATGTTTCTAAAAGAATCCCTGCGTGTAAAGCGTATTGTGGATGCATTAGTTATTTGTCGTTTTGTTGGATCTTCACAGGGGTGTCGGACCTCCAGTTCTCACTACAGGTTTTATTTTGAAAGGTATCTTTTTCATCTTTCACAATAAACCCGGTGTCATCATGAACTGAACTGGCCTTTAGGCCGCGGCTCATCTCCAACTGCTGGCTGATACATTCCTTTAATACCTGTAATTTCCTGATGAATTACCGAAACCGGCCGCTTCCTCTCCGCCAACCCTCCTCCGTCTTTCTGTTTTTCATTCCCTCTGCATACGTACAAAGCCTTCACCGTCTTTGTGGGCGTGGCCTACTCTCATTTCCTTTTCTCGGTTTGGTTTTCCTGTTTACATTCCATGTATGATTTGAATTTTTTTTATTTATTTTTTTACCAATAACGCCCTACGCCCTCACCCACAGCCAAGACATGTAGCTTCATGTCGCTCACAGTCCAACAGCAAAGTAGGCCGGGCTGCGTGCACAGAACGACTGGAGACGATGGATGCAAGAGAATGAAGAGAGACAGAAGCCTCCAATGCGGTGGTGAGGTCACAAAAACAGACCCAAGTCTGCGAGGTGTAAACAAGTTTCTCAAAGTCATCTGAGGGCGATTTGCCATTTGTATTGACTAAAACGTCCTGCGGTTTTAAAGCTACAGATGTGATGAATGAATTAGGAGTACAATGGGGGGCGTTAAAAAATAGGCCATCACAGAAAAAAGCTTTCCGGAACAAAAAAGTTAAATAAACGCAAAAGGAAAATGTGGGAAAAGGTTTTTGTGTTTACTGGGCAAAACTCAGAGAGGAGTTATAGAGATTTAGAGTCTGTGAAAACACAAAAACATCTATATTTTTAATGAGCAGTGATTGGTCAGTGACCTTAAAGATGGACTGTGAAGTACATGCACAGAATAGAAGAAGTGTGTGTGTGTCTGGAAAAGAGAAAGGGAAACTGAAGAATGAAGAAAGAATGTGGCGTAAACAATGTGAAGTGGAAGAAAAAGTCGAAGACAGCCGATGCTAAATATAGCTTATCTGCTGAGATAAGAGCAGCTAGCGCTTCACTTCCAGCAAGAGGAGACTGCCACGTCCGGATGGTTCCCCAAAAACGTTAAAAGGATGAACTGTTTATATCATGGCGACCACAAAAAAGGAAAACAGCTCAGTTTGTTGAGTTGAACTGTCCTCCAGGCGAGTTACTTATGAAACTAACAGTAGGAAAAAGTGAGTTGAATTAATAATTATTGATCTTCAGAGATAAGAAGTCTACTGAGGTGCACGCTTCAAGTAACCAAAGTTCAGTTCGTTGAAATTAGGCGCAAAATAAATGAGAGTTAATAAGTTATCAGATATGGAACAAATAGCACACATTCACAAAAGGATTTCACATCATTTGTGACATTTTCTCTCTGATTCACAAAAGATATTTCACGAGTGACAACACAACCCTGGAAGTTTTGGATCTGCGTGAAAATTGCCTTTTTCTTCTGAGGATGGGTCGGTCCATATAGGCCATACATAAATCACCTTCTCACCCTTTCTCATTTGCACATGTTTAGGAGTACAATAGCTGTCTTGGCTCTGACTGAATATACAAGTAGACCCTCTTGAGATGAAATATTTATATATATTTACTCTTGTGTCCGGTGACATGGAGGGAAAACAAGGCAAGTCGTCTCTGCGTGCCAACCTGCACGGAGAGACTACGTGCAGGTTGGCATGAACACGCTGGTGGGAGGTTCCCTCCTCCAAAAACACAGAAACACAACTCCTCCGATGAAAAACAGGAAAAGAAAACTAGTGGATCAGGTGGATGTTATCGACATGAACCTGTTTGTTTTGACAGGAGATTGTATAATAAGTTTAACTCTTGCATGTTCTGATCTCGATCAGACCAATTTAAAAGTTTTATCTCTGACAAATTGATTTTATTTAATCAGATTGTCATGAGGTTTCAGGACTTTATCAAAACATCTGAACACACACGACACCTTTTTTGATCATTTTCATTCAGTTTCAGGTGTTTTATTTCACTTTTGTTAACTATTCTCAGGAGGACAAGCTATTAGAAATGAGAGGGTGAGACTAATCAATTTGTGATTAAAGACACACGCTCATTCATTAGATGGACACACACACACACACACACACACACACACACACACATAATGCATCAGAAGAAGTTATGAAGACAAAGAGACAACCAATGTAGTGAAATATTTATAAAAACAGTCAGTTTAGATTATGTAATCTGTACTCTGATCTCTTTTTATTTATGTTTTTCTTTCTGCCCGAAAAAAGAGTTGTAAGTGCACAAGTCATGTTGGGCAAATAGGAGTTAAACAATGTGTATCGTTCACTACAAGAACAAAATCTAACACAACATTAGGTGATAATATATGTATTGTTGTGGGTTCATAGCTATATTGAGGCAATTATTTTGGACCGAGATCAAATTATTATGAAACAAACACAACAGGTCAACATTTGTACGGACAAGAAGATAACGGTGTGTGTTTGTGTGCGTGTGTGTGTTTGATTTGGACGGAACTACCTGTTTCTGTCCTTTTTGACACTGTGTGTGTTTATGTGTTTGTGCGTGTGTTTGTGTGTGTGTGTGTGTGTGTATGTTTGTGTGTGTATAAAGTGTCCGCACGTCTCAGTTTAAGCTCTTCCTCTGGCACGTGACCGGATAGATAAGCAATCAGTCGGGACAGAAGGTTTTTTTATTGTAAAGTGTGCGTACGCGTGCCGGTGTGTTTAGTTTCATTGATTGTCCCGTATCGATCCTGAAGGGGTCCACGATCGGGAGTCAAAGTCCGAGCAGGTGCAGAACTTCTTCATCCGTATTTGGTTTTCAATAACTGGAAGTATTTGAAATGGTGGATGTTTTGATATAAAGTGTCCACCGTGAGGCGCGAGGATGATCTTGGAAGGAAAATCAATTTTCAACACACACACATACACAGAAACTTGTGTTCGCCTCCATTGTGTTTTAATTCACAGAACGCCAAATAAATGATGTAGTCAAAGTCACAAGTGAGAGGAAAAAAAAGGATCTGAGAATTCATATTTCTCTCTTTCCTTCTGTCTTTGACACTGCCTGCAGTTTTGATGCACTATTATCTGAACAAGCTGATGAAATACTGTAAAATCAATTTTCTTCTTTATGTGACGTGAAACTTGCCTTTCATATAATGAAACCCAACATTTTTTTTCATTTTGGCTGAAAGACAGACCTGGCTTACTTTTCATTTTTGTAATTTCTTTCTCCTCAAAACTGTGGTTATAATCCTCAAGACAGAAGGATGGAAAACGTGCACAGGATTATCAATCTGCAATCGCAGGAGAAAAGGCCTTTAAATGGTTTCCACTGTCAGTGGTTGTGGTATCAGTGGTTAGACATGTGTGTTATTTTGGCCTTGAGTGAGTTGGACAGTGATAACATTCGCTCACACGTGCATAAGCTCAAACACATGACATGCTTTAACGCATGTGAATACAAACCGACTCAAACAAACACACATGACAGAACAAAGAATAACATTCAAGGATTAAATGAAAGTTGCAAAACTGTTTTGCTGTTCTGCTTTTCAATTTACACATGCATGATTTCCTTTTATTTGTTTTCTCAACAGTGGAAGAGGCTCTGATTGTTTCTCTTCCACTGCTTTTTATTAAATATACCAAACCAGTGTAATTCTACAGGACATTTGTACCTTCTTGTAAAAAAGTAAATGATACATTTTGTCTAATTTAAGGACCAAAAACCTCCAAAATAAATGATGCTAAATTTCCTCCAAAAGTGAAATGACACTGATAAAAAGAAGAGTGGGATTCAACTCAACAGTTCAGGTGTGGCTGCGTAACCGCACATCTATTTGGGAATATAATTCATACAACATGTTTGGCAACACATGCGGCACGAGGAGCTTCACTTTCCTGCTTCTGCTCGAGCCGCTTATATGTTGTTCATACATAAAACACAAAATATAGATCTGTCCGGGAGAAAGTCCACCAGCGGAGATGCATTTAGAATTTCCAATTTCTTTTTCTTTTTTTTAAAAATAGGCTCTCATGTTTGACGACACGTCTCTCTTCGCACAAACGATCTGTTCTGTGGTGAGCCGTGAGGAGCGTAACGCTGGTTAACCAGGATGGGAATAGCTGGAGAGCTGCTATAGAAGCAGCAGACTGTCTGTCTGACCGGCTGGAAGATAGCCAGGAGGCCCGTCTGCACATGAAAGAGACAAGGAGGCATGTAAGAGGCTGTCATGTGACCCTGAAATACACACACTGGAAGAAAAAAAACACTATAATTAGCATGAAGACATGACTCATGGTATTGAGAGTATATCTCCAAAGACCAAACTGAAATAGTTGCTGAGGTCCATTGGTCGGATAAAGCAACGGGCAGATCTCCAACAGGTGTTTCCACAAAGACCACAGCTGTCATGTTTGCGTGAATATCGTTTGTCTGGATGAGCACAACCCATAACCGGCTAAAGTTAAACCGCGTCGAGGCTACAAGTGTCAGCGTGTCAGAGACACAAGACTGATGGATGCTCGCAGTTAGTTTTTAAGCTACCTTGTAACATGTGAATCATTTAAGCGTAAATATTTACTTAATGCCACAAGTCGGAGTGAACAGGCTTATTGGGAGTTATCGCCTGGGGACCATGATTCATCCAAGATGACATAGCAATGTGGCCATGAGGTTATGGTTCAGTATGACCCGGTATGGGCTCAGAAGCGTGACTCAGAGAACAGGCAGGTAAAGAGACAAGTTCAGTTTGACTTGTGGCCAGAAACAGACCAAACTCAATACCAGAAGAGCAAGGAAGGTCAGGGAAACATTCAGGTAGAACAAGAGGCAGAGAGGCAGAGCACTGAAGCAGCAAAATACATAAAATAGTCTGCTGGAGAATGAATGGAAGTGGACAGGGGTATATACCGCAAAGCTAACGGGGAAGTGGGAATAGCCAATAATAAATGTCAGTCTGTGTTGAGCACCTCTCTAAAAGATCTCCTGCTTTTTAGTCTCCAAGGACATACAAATACTCATTCAGAAGTGTGTGTGTGTGTACATATATATATATATATATATATATATATATATATATATATATATATATATATATATATATATTGGTTTAACTCTTTAAAATCCTGTGAGACAAATCACAGAGCAGAAACACTTGTGTACACACCCAACCATGCACAAATAGTCACGTCTATGTTCAGGTGGGACTAAAAATACAAACCGGGTAACCAACAACAAAGACCTTCTTGTTTCCGAGCTTCCACTGCTGACTTTTTCTGCGGCTGACCTTCAAGTATCAGGACCTCCACAACTGCCGGGACCTAATTTCTCAATTAGTGAAAAAGCCTCAAGTGTTTAAAATCTTCAGCTTTTGAGAGAGTCATGCACAATTTGGAGGTAGCAGACAAGAGGAGGTCATGCAACAGGTTTCAGGTTTCTTCTTATGGCACTTTAGCAGGGCTGCATGGGGTTTGTGGTCTTGCCCACAGCATCAAATTTGAGTACAAAGAGCTGTTTCAGGTACCAGATTAGCTTCACGGCACTAAATGTTCCGCAGCTGCTGCAGAAAAGGACATATTTTAAAGTAGCATTGAAGATGCTGTGTCAGAGTTGTACCTGTGCAGGGTTGTTTTATACTGGGAACTGTCCTGGCTCAGGAACTGAAGTATATCACATGATTTAAGTGCTTTGTATGTGATCCTGGCTTTAACAAGGACCAGGGAAGCCAAAATAACTTTGCTTGTTGCTGCAAGTGTGAACATAACGTCATGTGTTTATGTACCATCCTACTTTATCAACCTTCACATGTGATACACACCTTTAAGTTTGCTTATTCACCAGATGAAAGCAGACTGGATCACTGTAGCCCGGCAGCAAGCTGCTCCTCTAAGAGCTTCTTTATAAAAGTCCAGTTACATAATACAGTAAAAAGAATCTTTAATGGCATTTTGTGTTAAATAAAGCTCACTGCTCCAAGATCTGACATCAGCAGCACTCTATTTGATGGAATAAACAGGCTGCCTGGGAGACATACATGCCTGCAAAGGTAGAACACAAAGAGAAGGAACCAAATTAGAAATGTGCGTATTTATTCTTAAACTTCCATGTTTACTGCATTAGTCTAAGTTGTACGAGTTAGTTATGGCACTTTTAATCACGTCCACGAGCTCATATTGCTCTGTCATGCAAAGTTGATGCATTTTAAACGATAATTCTGGAGAGAAGAGGAAGAATCATGACCACTGTGATATCGTGCTTTCTGTACTGACCACTTCCTCGGGTTGTTTTTTGACTAATGTCTACCTGAGGAGAGAATAAAGTTGCTCCACCTGTACAACAACAGCTTAAGAGTTGAGTTCACAAAGTGTTGACATAGCCATGCAGACTCTGCGTGCTTTCAGTGCACGTGAGCGTGCTCCGCTAGCTAGCTTGCGGCCACTGCCCTGCCCGGCTCTCACACGCCGTTTACAGCTGATAACGCCGTCCAAACTGACGGGGTCGTCGCAGAAGAGTAGTGTGCACCCTCCAGGCCCCATCTTAGATAAACACCATCAGCTCTATCAGCTTTTTCACTGTTGTTTGCCCCGTTAGAGCTGTTAGCACAGTTAGCTGTGCGCTAACTGTGAGGAGATTTATATCTATTCTCCATCCTTCCTCTTTCCAGTTGTTGCTCGCAGCGTTGTTTGATGTTAAACACTGGGACCTGTGAAGACTGCTCAGTTTATAAGGTCATAAGTATGTTTTAGCATAGACAGCATTGCATCTGTTTGTGTGTTTATGTTTGAGTCATGTGAGCGGTTTGTGCGTCAGTGTGTGTATTTGCGTCTGACGGACGGTGCTGGCTCAGCCTTAAAGGTCAAACAGAACGATTTAGTCCCCCGAACTCAAAACATAGGAGATCGCATTCCTTTGTGGCAGAAATATGTCTCGGCTGCAACGCACCTCATATTTCAAGAGCCGTATTAATATTTGTCCATGTTGAAGTCTAGCTACTACACATCGCAAAAACTTTACATTAACTCTAGATTTTACTTCCAACGCAGGATATGCGTAAAGATGGTGGATTCTCCTTCCCAAATGACAAGTTTCTTTAAAAGTACACAATTTAAAACACGGTAACCAACAGCTGAGAATGACAAGCTTGATAATCTGACAGAACTTCAGTCTGTCATTGTGGTTCATCAATATGATTGTCAGATGATGACCCAAACTCTGTGGAAGTGGTTGATTGAGCAATTGACTTGTTGTTTATGTCCATAAAATACATATGTTGATGACAGGAGTTGTTTTTTTTTGCTGGTGTCTTGCCAGAAACCTGTTTAGCTGTGTGAATTATGGCTCTGCTGCTGGAAGACCACGTCCCCATTCTTAAATTCTTAACCTTGTCTCTGGTTCGGTCGACTATCTACGGAACTGGGGAAAGAGTCATGAACATCGGACCGATGACAACACCGAACAAATTAAAGGTATAAGCAGCGATTCTGTTGTCTGGAACCAGAAGGAAGATGTACATTTCAACGTATAAAAGCGGGACAGTTCTTTTGTTCGTATTTAGCAGGCTTCACATCGAACGCATTCAATACAAAATGGACAAAAAGGTCGTTCAAATGGCGATAATAATTCATCAAAATTCTGCAACAAGACAATCAAATCCAGTCAATACTGTTATCCTAATTATTGAAATAAAAAGACAACAACTGCAGCGTCTTCAAATTTACATTTGGAATGATTTAAGCTGCAAATGTCTGCAGTCACCATTGAGACGCGCTAACGACCCCGACATATCCACTTGTGTGTCTTTTTGTCAAGTCTATCGGTAACGTGGTTCTTTCACGTAAAAATAAATCATCTTATCAGAAGTTGACACTGAAATATCTCAGCAACTAGAGGATGGATTATCATGATACAAACATGCACGTGTCCCAGAGGATAAGTCCTGATACCTTTGGCGATCCTCTGACTTTTCCTCTTGGACAACCAACTTGGATCGATTGCCATGACATTGAAAAACGCCAATGGAAACCCATAACCCAGATAAGGTAGTGAAACAAAGCCAATCTGATCACTTGAAACTAGTCTTTCTTAAGAATCTGATTTTAGAAACAAATGGGGGTTTTCTGCAGTAAACGTAGACTTAGTCTTGTGCTATTTTTGGCCACAACGTGGTTAAAGTCAGCAGTAAAGAGACGATAAGAGCTAAAGAGATGGTCAACGGGTTGTCGATAAGCAAAGCTGAGGAGATAACGTAGCTCTGAGAGAAAATGGGTTGTGATATTGAGCTAATGATCATTTTACAGCTTTACAGTTACTTCTCAAAGCTAACTGGAGTTCAAAGTGCTACATTTCTTGTCTTATCTGTTGGAGGTTAACGTATCGATATGAGCTGCTGGGGTTAAACCCTCACTTTAGAAGCCACGTACAAGGTGAAACTGATAAGAGACTGAGGTTCCTGATGGAGAAATGCTCCCATTGAATTTAAAAGTAAGTAACCTCCAATTCAGTGCGTCGGTGCAGTTTTGAGGTTCCACTACAAGTACAAGTACTACTACTGTACATGTTAGACACTTTGTTAGCCACGAAGAAACACGAGTCTAAAAGCTGTCTGAAAATTGAATTAGACCAGAATTTGTAAATGAACATAGATTTTATTTTTTACATGGAATCTGCATTACAAAGTTAGGGGCCGATCACACCAGACGCAACTTTTAAAAGAGGAAAAAGTCCCTATAAAAGCGAAGGTTTTGGGTTCACGATATTAAAAAAAAAGAATACTGCGAATATTACTATCTAATTAAATACCGCTAATATTAGCGCCTCGTCGGAGGTTGCCATTTTCTTTTGAATTCTCTGTTCATACCACATGAAAACAGGAAGGAATAAAGCCCCGCCTCCTGCTTGATCCGATTGGCTGCCTGGGCCGAGCGTGACAGTGATGAGCTGCGCGACTCTGCGCCTTGCGCTTAAAAGTTGAGAATATTTTAACTCTTAAGCGTGCTGAAAAAATGCGAGCAAAACACGACACGCAGCGCTTAAAAGGCGCATGAAAGGTGCTGTACTATCGGAAAACAATAGTTTTGCTAGCGACGGGTTTTTGAGAGTCGCGTCTGTTGTGATCGGCCCCTTCGAGCTCATTTCATGTCATCTTTAAAAAAGCATGTTTGTCACTCCGTTTCTGAGCTGTGAAATGCTTTGATGAGCCTTCGTGCATTGCACCTCTTGAATTGCAAACATTTTCGAGATCTAATAAAAAAGGTAACCGACAGCAGCAGTGGACGTCCTGCACATCCTCACGCACGGACAGCACGGAATCAATTGTCATCACAATGGACCGTCTTCTCCCCAACAGCTGGAGTCACGTTTTAACAAGAAAGGAAGGAAGAGCAGCTATTCCTGTCGAGCAGCTGATGGGGTTAGCAAGTGTGTAGCTGTAACAGGATGCCACGCTACAGGCCCATGCAGTGAGCGCGTGATCAGCTGGAGAGGGGGAGGGGAGTATTTAGGAAAGTGGTGAAGGCAGAGGTGAGCAGAGGACAGTGGGGGGAAGGGAATTCAAGGAGTGTCCCAGAGACAAGGAGAGAGAGAGAGATGGCGAGGCAGAACTAAAGAGGCTTTCAGAGTCCTGACCTCAACTAGACCTTGTCAACACAGGGCTCAGTCGGGAATTTAACACGTTCTAGTGTTCTGGGACTCAGACACACAGTTCCCATCATTTTCCATGTCGAGTAGAGCTGGAGTTCACAGTTTGTCAACGATCGATTCTCATTTGGAATTAGGGACCTTTTTAATTATCTGATTTTGTCCGATCGTTATGATGAATGATGAGTTTAGGGGGGATTTTTTTTACAAGAACGTAAAAGAGCAGCGAAATGCGTTCCACGTGCCTCTCCTGCATGAAATAAAAGCACTGATCTGTATTAGATGCTGAAATGGACGGAAAGAAAAATCATTAAATAGCCTCAGACTATGTGCCATCAGAGATAAACATTTTTTTTTTAAAAAGCTTCCATTAGCACCAATCATGCTCCTGCAGGAAGGGCAGCGCTGTCGGTTTTCTTCTGAGCGAGATTATTAATGGGGTCTTGTTGTGTCTGCTGTCAGAGAAATGTGACGAGGAGAGTCTGAAAGGAACCAGCATCCACGTGAGTCTCTCTGAATAGACAAAGGGACAAAGAGAGCAGAAGCCTCATCAAACCACACACACACACACACTAACACACACACACACACACACACACACACACACACACACACACACACACACACACACACACACACACACACACAACAACAACTTCCCCTAACAAGCTATGAAAATGTCGCATCCACACATGTGAACACGCACATGAATAAACTCTACGGACTCTCATGAACGCAAACAAACGGGCGCACATACATGAGCGGTGAGCAGTTTGTTGTTGTCTTTATTTCCACTTGACAAACACAGTAAACACGCAGGCGTATTGTCTCTGAGGATACTTTGTGTGTGTATGTCATGAATCTCAGCACACAACATTTTTCTGCTATTTATTCGGAGCAGAAAAACAAATTCTCGGGTTTAGAGGTCAAATGCTAAATGGGTCACAGTGGAGGAACGGGGAGATTCAATGTCACTTTAACTTTGTACTCAGCTAAAGAGGCTGCTGATCTTGTTAACCCTTTAATTGGGCTTTTTTTTACTGTCACTGTCAGTAATGATCAGCATCTGCAAAATTAAACTATATCTAATGCAACCAGGAAGGGTTGATGAAAAAAAACAAACACATACTGATTTAAGTAATTGTTAGATAAGTGACCGTATAATGTGGATGAAGGGCATTTACTTCATTATGGTTTCGATTCACCGAGCACAACAGGTGCAGAGTGAGGTTGACTTGATTAGGTGGCGTTGAAAGTCACACGACACGGTGCTGACACACACGTCGCGGACCAAATGTAACAGAAAGCATCACGGCAGTGAGGGAGGCCAGGTGACCGGGGGGGGGGGGGGACTATTTCAATCAGTTTCAGCAAATAAATTAGGTTTAATCCATTTGAGTCTTAATTTATAGTATGGGTTCCGGTTACCACAAACACATGTTATTCTGGTTGTCATAATCGTATTGTTTAAGTCTCTGGCGAGATCTAGCACAGGCTGAAAAATATACAAACTGTTAAACAAGGCCAAACATATACAACTTGCTATGTATTTTTTAACAATTAAGGTGATTCAAGTAATAAAGCATATACAATGATAATAATATTGGCCATTGGGACTATGGGTCATGCTAACTTTGCAAACAGGGTAAGTCTCCTGAAACCTAAATAAACATAAATCATTTTTAAAGACTGAGTCTGTCCAAAGTAAACAGACCACAGGAACAGCTCCTCTTTAAAAGCTTTGGTTTCTTTATTCTCTTACTTCGAGGAGGTGAAATGTGGACATTTTGTGCATTTCTTCCTCCAAAAAAAAGTTTCATTTTTGTTTTATCTTTTTAAACAATATGTGGGGACCACATATCTAAATGTCCCATTCATATTCATGTCCAGATATGCAACTTTCACTGTGCATTAAATTCAATCAAAAGATGTTGCCATGTCGTTGTACCGAATGTGTCCACTGCAGAGAGGTGAGGCGAGTTCAGCGAGGTCAAACAGGTGGACGTGAGATATGGATGGAGGCTTTGACAGAACATGTGAGCTGGAATTAGGCCAAGTGGGCTAAAGGTCAAACACTGTATATAACGTTACAGAGAGGGGGAAGGGAGAGAGGGAGGGAGACAGGGAGATTAGGTGACAAAGAGCAGGAGAGAATATGAGAGTGTCAAAGAGGTGAAAAAAGATTGGAAATAGTGCAAAAAGCCTAAGAAAAAGATGGGAGACGGGTAAAAGACTAGATCAAATGGGTTGGACAAAAAAAAAAGACAATCAAACATGTCAGTGAAATGTTCGATAATGAAGTGAGAGAAAAGATAAAAGTTTAGATTGAGAATATTGAGTGAAAGAGCTGCGAGAGGACAGAGCTGAATTCAAGTCATCTGGCTTATACCTAAAATATAACTTCATATTTTTTAGAGTACGCTCCTTATCCAACATTTTAAATGAAGCACAACACTTTAAACATCATATTTGGGCACATTTATGGATTAACACAGTTATGTGATGTATAAAGAAGATTATGAAATGTTTTGTTTTTTTTGCTCTGAGACTGAGGCACTGGCTGTGAAGATGTTTTTTTGTATCAGTAACAAATGTATTTTCAAAACAAAAGAAACTGGCGCACCTTTCTTTCTTTTTAGTGCTATCAGTTTGATAAAAGGAAATATTTATAAGATATTAAATTAATTTTGGAAGTTAGGTTCAGGCAACAAAACCACAGAAAGTTAGTGATTTTTACACATTGTGTTGCCGGGTCATAAAAACTATCTATTTTTTAGAGTAACATTCTTAAACTTGCTTTTGTGGTGTGGCCACCACCACCCACGTTTAAACAATTTAAACAGGAAATTTGCTGACGTGACGCAATAAAAATGTCATTGTAGTTTGTAACGCCGCTACCGGTGCGTTCCCACAGTTGGTGCCGTGAAATCGCCAAAGGTTGAAAGTGCCAAACTAAACCCTGTCAGACATGATGTAACTTAACTGAAACCAGTGATTCATGAACACGTCACTGGCGTTAGCGGGTGCAGTTCAGGGCGCAGTTCAGGGTCCGTTGAGATCAGTAGCCATAACTTTAAAGAAGTCTGTGGGTCACGCTTCGATCGTCAAATGTTGTAATTTTTGCAGAAACTACTATCTGGTTTGTTACCTGTAATACCTCCAAACTAACCGATGTCTGTGGTGGGGAGAGTGGGGGGAGGGCGCGATGCCACATATTGGGTTTGAAGGGTTTTAAGGAGTGGAGCAAAGTAAAAGTAAATGTTTGGCGATATTGGGAAGACATCACGACATGCTTGACAACCCTTTATTCTGGACATCGTGACTGAGGCGCTGACTGAATGAGTGAATTGGCAATAAATAAATGCCAAAGCCTTCAAATAGAAATGTCACAATTACATTAAAATGTACACAATCTGACCCATCATCCTTCATAAATACCAATTCCAGGAGATAAGCCGTTTTGTAATGACTAATACAGCAGGTTTGTTCTACTGATTAATGTCAGTTCAGGAGGTAGAGTCGGTTATGTAAAGAACGAGGTGTATCCAAGGTTTCACAAAAGAGAAACACACACATATTCACACAATGTGTGATTCCAGTTTACTCAACTCACAATCAGTGGATGACTGTGGGAAGATAAACCCGTCTACTCTTTTTAAAGTAAGGTCACAGTCATTAGTGATACAGTGATTTTCTGTCATTACAATAAACTAATTGCTGGATACTTACAGTCGTTTCAAAGATAGCTTTTGGGTTTAGTACTTTTTCGTGTCCTCAACATTAAAAACTTATGCACATTTGTTTTCGGGGGCTGAATTCTTCCTCAGGAGACCTCGTACTCCCGTGAATCAATACCAGATGCAAAGTCTGACCTTACACGAGCATATGAATCTATTTTACATGTTTTTAACACCATTCAACCATAAATATTAATATAGGCTATTAAGATGACTCGAAAGTGACTCGAGAGAGCTTACCAAGTTATGAAAATATCTATTTTCATATCCCTAGCTTGATTAGCGTACCTTTCTGGAAAGCTTATGACCTACAGAATCAGTCAAATCTCTTCTCAGACCTCAGCAAGATATCAACCACATTGCGTTTTTTTCCAACCAGAAAATTTTAAATATGACTTACTTATGGATGAAACAATATTCCACACGGCCTTGCTTGGTATGTACTGGTGCATCTGTTTGAGCAAAGCTCCTCTGTTGTGAAACCAGAGGCGTCCAAGGTCCAGGAAGAAAGTTAGGGCATTTTGTCTCTCAGTGGATCTTAAACTACGGTTCACGAAATCTGCACTAAATTAATTATGACTATTTAACTTCACTTGATCAAAGTCAAACTTTGCAGAGATACTGGTAACATATATATTTTATATGCATCATTTGAATGAGGAAATTCATCCTGGAATAATTTTTTCCTTTAGATTTTCTTTTTATTTCCTGGGTTCATCAACCAATAAACGAGTAACACGTCTACCGCTATATTAACCTTCTAACTAGTCTCACAAGGGTTTTCTGTATATTATACCTTTTTAAAATGATTCAAATAGTAATTCTGGTTGAGGATGTATTCAGTGTGGGTATGCAAACCATTTGAAATATTTGAAAAGAAATGTCTCGGGCTTAACTGGGGTTAGAGAGGTGAAAGCTTTTGCTCCCAATATACAATGCTGATTTGCAACACACATGAAAGAAAGTGATCTAAGTTTGTCAACATACCAGAAATATATTTTTGAAGAGTTTTACAAATGACATAAATGGGCTTTACCTCATGGTGACGACACTGGGTAGGGTACCTCAAAGACATTTTTCTATTTTCACAAACTCAAATTGTGAAAAAAAAAAAATCCATTTAACAAAAATGCATGTTTTTTTTATATTGCATGTTATTCATCTCTTAGCAGAAGCACCATTCCTCAAGAGCAAATAATACAATTTATTTACACGTATTTGCAGTGCAGCATACACAGAAGCGTTACACCGCTGGTTAATATCCTTGGCAGACTGCTGCCAAGGATATTAAGTTCTCACTAGATTTGCTTGAGTCACGTCCTGCTCATCTACCGACAGTCATAAAAAAATATTGCATAAGTTTGTTTGGGTGATGCAATGTTCAACTGGCAGTTACAGGTTGATGACAGTGTTGCACAGCATCAAGAGAAAAGAGAGAAAGAGAACGTAGACAATTGGTAATACAGTTTTTTAAATTTTTTTTAAAACAGAAACAAACCAGAACGACCATAATGAAGTCAAATAAAGTCCAGAAATCCAGCGAAAGACATTGAGCATGATGGTGACTTTCAGGGTTAAGTGTCAGCCTTAAGGTTCTGACCTTAAGCAGGATTCCTGTCTTGGGTTTGAGTTTCACTTGTCGCTTTCCTGGCGGTTGAGTCAAGTCTTAACTGCATTTTCGAAGCAAATTCAGGAGGTTCATGTCGCTTGGGTTCTTTGTGGGTATCATATAAACATAATCAGGACTGTATAATAATATAAAACTGCTATTTTTTAAATGGTATTTGAACCTGAACTTGTATTGCTCTTTCGAGTCTTCCGACCACTTAAAGCACTTTCACAATACTTGTCATCCAATTCACACCCAAACACACACTGATGGGAGGGGCTAAGGCCCTCTTGGTCATCAAGAGTAATTAACATTCACACACATTCACACACATCTATCTTCCTTCTTCATGTGCCAACACTTAATGGAGAGGATCATGTCAATGAGGCGTAATCACTTCAGTCCTTTTATGTTGTTAACCCCAATAGACGTTACAAATCCAATTGATTTCCCCTAATTGTACAATATTGTAATGAGGCAATAAAGGTTAAATTACTCCCCCACCACCCATATGAGCACCTCCAGTAATTCATTATTATAGCTAACATGCCTCTTTTCTCAAGACACTGTTCAGCTTAGGAAGTAATTATAAAACACCGCAGCCGCTTTAGAGAATAGTAGAAGTGATGTCAAGAACACACGATTGTGAATGAGCTCAACCACAGAAAACATCTCACTGATGAGAGACTACATATGATGCTTTGGGTTTGTGTGGGTTTATTTTAGCTCGCGGCATGTCTCAGTAGTTGTCTGTAAAAGGTTTGAGGTGATATATATATATATATATATATATGTATATATATATCGACTGTCAGAGACTTTCCTCTCACAGGGAATGCTCACGCTCGCATGTCCAACAAGGAATGCAACACATATAGACGCACTAAACTGGATCCTGAGGTCGTGTTTAAGTCGCATTTTCTGATTAAACTGAAGGGGAAAGCGTTAATCCTGTCTCTCTTGTATAGTAGTGGGTTTTAATGTTGGTGTACGTTTTACTTTATCAATTTTTTGGGTCCAAGGGATCAAGGAATTCAATCAAATGCAATGAAAACCTCGGCTCTCTAAATGAACTCATAGGCTTCAGTGTACTTGCAAAACCTGGGAAATAGAAAGAATGTGCAATGTTTTTCTCTCTGAAATGACGAGGTGAGACGAAGGAAAGTGCATGGTGCACACATTATTGTATTTTCTTTCTGTATCATTTCATATATGTGACTTTTTGAATGAATTAATGAATTGATATTTTCCTCCACAGTCACTGTTTCGTGTTTGGTCTCATTGCTGCAGGACACATTTGAAGTCTGTGCTTTCTTAAATTATTTTCCACCTCTGACTCGTTTCTTTTCTTCGATCATCTTTACTATAGTCCCACTTTGTAAGACGAAAGGTGAGGTGAAGATAAACGCTGATCTTTAAGAGGATTTGTGGAACACTCTTAAGTAAGTCCCTCGGGTGAGAAGCAACTATAAGCCTCAAGTTTCAAACTAAAAGAGAACATCGTTTTGATGTTTTATGCAACGCGGCCTGGTTTAAGTGTTATCAGATTAGTATGAGGGCCGAGATGTGATATGATGGTCCAAAAATGTGTGTGTGTCTTTACTTTGAACATCAGCCGCAGTGCTAGAGGTTCTATCAGCTGATGGAGATTTATTTGTTTTGCATTAGCAGCATAACAATGAAGACCTTTAGTAACACCAAGTCTCGTTTGGATATGAACAGAGGCACTGACCAGAAAAATGTTCACTAGTCACCGTGCGTGAGCTGCTTTTCGTCAGGGTCATTTAAGCTAAATGACCTTTGCATGTACCATTTTCCCCTGGCTCAACTGATGGATCAGTTTAGGCATTTGCTATTCACCACTACATTTTTCCCATCCATCCATTCATCCATCCATCCATCCATCCATCCCCCACCACATAGTCCGGGCTCGGGTAGCGGTGGCAGCAGGCTGACCTCTCACCTGCAACATTTTCCAGCGCATTTTGGGGATCACGTGCCTGGAAAATCCTGCAACGGGAGACGAGGCGCCCAGAAACTGACTCCATTTTGTTAGATTTATTTTTTTCATTTTGATATTGCTATGTGACTGTGAAATCAAACAAAACACTAAATAGTCGAGATAGGTACGTCTCAGGTGCACAGGTTGCATCGGGCGTCTCTACAGCGTGCAAAAGATCGGAGAGTGTCAAGGGTAATAAATATGCTCTCAGCCAGAGACATCGCTCTGAAACCTCAGATTCAATCAGTGTTGCACGATAACAACACACCAAAGATGAGGAAATGGCTTCTCTGGAAAATTGTATTGTTCATAATCAAAGAAATTGAAAGAGATTTTTTTTTTTCAAGGTTACAGTTTGATAAAAATCAAAAGTCATGTTGTAAAGTGTTATTTTGACACAGCAACAGTGTTGGCGCTGTGATGCATTTAAAGAATAAAAAATAAATATAAAAAACTGCTGGAGGCAGAAAGATAACCTTCAACTTCCTCCCAAATGCAAACACCTGGCAAGAAAACCCTTTCAGCAGCATAAGAAAAGAAGTCATATCATAAGAGAAGCAAAAGAAGAGCAAACATTGGTGTGGCTTTCTGCTGCTGGAGACGGCTCTTGGCGTGTAAAGACATTTGAAGTAAACTTTAAACTGGTAACTTTACCACCAGATGGTTAGGGAAACGTCTCTTTAATGCAACTCATGACCACTAAGCACCACAATGAAAATATAAATGCCAAAATATGGTTTTAATGTGGTTGTTTTTGTGCTACCATGGTCTTTGCTAAAACTGAGCCAAACTAGCTATTGAATTTGGTTCAATTTGGCGTATTTTTGCCCCGCAGTTAGGTAGTAGTCAGCGTTTTCTTTTTCTAACTCATGGCTGTAAATGTAGGTTGTATGAATTTGAGAGAAAGACTGACATTTTGTTTGTTTTTGTGGCCACAATTGTAGCCACTTGGCATCACCGTTATGAGATGAGGCAAGATTGGAAGTTTGGAAACCTTTTGAGGACATAGAAAGGATATTACGAGAGGAGGGTTGGAGGAGGTGAAACCACATTGGTTTGGTATATATGTGGCCAAGCATTGCACCTTTAAGGTTATGGTCATAATGACCAGAAACCAAGCCTGAAAGAAATGGGAAACTGATGCTTTTTTGTCCCATTAATGCAGCCCGACCTCTCCCTCCAGACGTTGTTCGCTCTCCGTCACTCGACTTCCTCCTTTGCTCCCGTCAATCACCACGGCTGCAGTGTCACTTAAACACAAACACATGTCATTATGCTGAAATGAGCACAGTCTTTCAGCCCATTGCCCAAACATGTTCCTCATCATTATGCTGCATGCAGAGGTAGGACATTTTTCAATCACCCCCCCAACCACCAGAGAGCCTGACACACCGCTGCAGGTCAGGTTACGTTTAGTTCTGGATACTTGGCATATGCACTTAATGTTGTTTACGAGCCGGGAAATGGTCCGATGACATTTCAATGGCATCAGATGGACATGATTAAGATGCTGGTGTCCAGACAGATTGTTTGGTGGACAGGAAGGGAGCTCGGGTGGAGCGATTGAGGGGGAAAGAGAATTTTAGGGGGAGAGAATAATCAGCTTGAGCTCTGATGTCTGCCTCCAATGCTTCCAGGCGTTTTGGCATCAGTGGCAGAAGTCTGTTCAAAGAGGTGATTGTTTTTCTTCACAGTGTTGAATGTAGCAGGTCTACACAACCAGAGTCTGGGCAAAGTACTGAGCACTGTAGCCAGTTTTAGCATGACTTATGAGCTCGCTGAGGCTTTGTTGCTCCCAGGCGTCAAGACGTTTTTTTTTGTTTTAGCTCATTGGAGCTGATAGTACCGAACCCTCTTGTTACTAATGTGGGAAACGACTTTGGTTATGACCTCTGTGACCTCTGTGTCTGTCAGAAATCTCTTAATTTGTTCACTCATTCATCCTCCGGCGTAATCTTCTCCTGACTCACTCAGCTAAATGAGCTCGGGTGAGGATACGGAAAAGTGGAGGGGCAGAGCAGACTTTTGCAGCACTCCCTCCCTCGATGTGACAAGGAAGCCATGACGAAGCTAAAAAAGCTGGTTGTGTAACCGTTCTCGCTCTGTGCCAAGTTTTCCTCTCACCCAAACCAGGTTGTTAAAAGTCTATAAATCGACAGAGTCAAGCTGAAACTCCTCCAGACCGCCGACTGGCTCAGAGTCTGCCGCAAACAAAGACTGCTTCTTCACATCTGGAGCAGAAACAACAAGAGTTTGAAGGGCTGTCTTTGTGTGTGTGTGTTTGTGTTTAAAGTTCAGGTTAGAATTGGGTTTATGTGGCTTGAGGTAAGTGTTTAGGCAACTAGTTGTGATGGTAAAGAGGCTATAAAGCATCGAGGCAACGGGTGTCCTCACAAAGATAGACAGTACAGGAATGTTAATGCGGATGTGTTTCAAAGACTGTAGTTCACGTCAGGAAAAGAAAAGTATATTTGGACTTTTTCTTTTTCACATTCCCGTTTCCAAAACAAGACAAACAAAGAAGTTCTATCCTAAAATGAAATCAGAACATAAAAAAGTCAACATTGAGCTTTTCAAAATCTCAAAAGAGTCTCTGTTCAATCACAGAACTATAATACAAGTTATTTTCTTAAATAAATGTCTTTTTTTTCTGCATAAAAATGTTATATTCCCTTCTCTGGCTTTTATTTTGACGTACAGTCTCTCAAAAGGTCATTTAGTATACATGTACATGCTAATGTAATTACGATCTTTTGTCATATAAATACAATTATCATACAACGTGTGGTTGTATGCACATATAGCCATGATGCAAGTGCACAGGTTGTGTGTATTGGTGTCTCTCTGGCAGTGTGCTTGCATTATGAAAAGGCCTGCAGAGAATGCAACTAACTGACTAACAGTCAGATTGATTGATGCTGGCTGACACACCTGCTGTATGGAGCCAAGACTGAACAGAGCAGCCTCACGGGGCGGCCGAGTTCAGCCGCCTCCACAGGACGAAACGGGAAACTTCACAGACAGGATCAGTGGTGTTTGGATCACAGTTTAAATACGGGCCCCAGAAGGAAACATGATTCCTTTTTAGGTCAAAACCATCGGCCCTTTGTGTAAGATCAACAGACCTGTGTGCAAGTCGGAATTTGCTACATGAGGCCGACGGGAATAAGATCAATTTCTAGCGTTTGTCCCTATAGTCTGCATTCAAACTATTAAACATTATCAGTTGTGTTTGTAATCAGTGAGCATATAGACACTAATAGATAGCCTAAATGCATCATAAATATTATTTAAAAGGTAAACTGACAAATGTGTAGTATTCGGGGAAAAAAAGTAGCCCTCCGTATTACTCTCCACCTTTAGACAGCTCTCACTCTCAAAAAGGTTTGTGACCCCTGTTCTTCTATATTGACTAGACGACTAAAGTTGAGTTTCAAAATAAACCATTATTGTGTCTGCATCTGACATGACAACGATCAGGTTAACTTTACAGGAAGTGATGATTCCTGCAAGTATTATTTCACAATACAAGGTCAGACTGAATTATCACCTCTATTGTCTCTCTACCCGCCTGGGATCAACTCCTGGTATGTTGTACCTGATCATCAGGTATGAGGTGTGTCACAGAGACAACAATAGAACGAGCCGAGAGGTAGAACAACGCAATAATGGTGATGCAAAACTGACTTTTTCAATTAATGTCAAGCCATGATGAGAACTGGGTGTGAGGCATGTGCTTAAACGGAGCTGTATGTAATATTCAGAGCATTCATGCTGCAAGATAGTAATGTGTACCGAAGCAGAGAACGAAGCCGCTCTCCCTGTGGGTGTGTTGTTATCAGAGCTTCTCTTTGCTTTGTGGACATAACGGGCGTGCGTGTGTGTGCTGTTAGTGTAGATTAGTGCATGTGAGCATGCTGAAGGTAGACACACAATCATACGTAGGAAAAAGACAGCAGTTGATCTGAAAATCAGAATATCGTGATCGACAGCAAGGACATTATGAGTGAAGGGAAGATGTATGAGAAATGCACTTCAAGCCTGAGCACACAATAGTCTCCCTGACTCCCGCCAGAGCTTCATACTGCGGTTGAACGTCATCATAAAAGCGTACGGCGCCCGCCGTCCGGTTCTCGCTCAGTAACCTCAGCTTCAAGCAATGTCATGTGAGCCGTCGGCCGCCCGTCCCACCTGATCGCTTTCAGTGTACGTAAGTTGATCTCCACCCAAGTGCGGCTCACACGGACGTTGAAGGGGGCCTCGGTGCGTCGGCATCGGGTGCCGAGGTCCACTCACCCCCCTGGAGGTCCGAAGCAAACATTCAGGAACACAGTTTTATTGCATCACGTCATAACATTCACCAACCATGTCCAGACATGTACACCTCGTTACGTAACACCCGATATTAGCTAATGCCCAGTAATACCAACATATACTTTATAAACATGTACTGCGTATAAACTATGGATAAATCTATCGATTGGACATGACAATTGAAATATACTACAACAAAATTCAGCAGATGATGAGTCAAATTTGATCAAACAGGGTCCGTTACACAATCATGTAAGGCTGTTATTAATGCCCTATGAACTTTATTAAACACATATCTTTGTTCAAATGAAGCGTGACAGGAGAATGTGGGAACTCATCATGTTAAATAAGACTCGAAGCTTCTTAAAAATACCACATATAAAAGGCTTTTGTACATAACACACTTGATATATAACTACTAAGGTCCTCGGGTTCCACATTTGATTGATTTTATGTTTCTGACATCACTGTGTTCATTTCTCTGACTTCCAACTGGCTCAAAATAAAAAAGACATCATGTGTTGCCATGCCTTGAGATATGGATGACGTATTAAAGTAAAAGGAGGCTTTCTTGAAGGTCACAACACTAGCTAACGGCGACTCACACCAGAAAACTGGAGCTGCAACATGTGTAGTTCTGTGACATTGGCATTGGCTGGCTAGCTGTAGCTCAGGAGCTGACATGCTAGCCAGCCGGAAAGATGCTAGCGCTGGTTAGCCACAATAGCTCTGAATAAACAAACGCAAAGGATTGAAGCTTGTGAAGCTTCTTTGTACCGGTAATTAGCGAAGAGTAATACTTAACTAATTAGCTCAGGCAGAAATGGAAAATGAGTTCACAAGGTGAATACAAAAATTGTGACAACTCGACCGGTGGCAAACAGCTGCAGCTAACGGCCAAAAACGAGATTTGGGAAAGTTCACGTGTCTCACACAGTCCTGACTGGTCCTTAAAAGTAGAGAATTGTGAGACCATAGATAACAGAAGGTGAGTCCAATTAAAATATCTATCTATCCATCTATCTATCTATCTATCTATCTATCTATCTATCCATCTATCCATCTATCCATCCATCCATCCATCCATCCATCTACTTCTGTGTCTTTTCCTCTGAGACTGGAGTCTATGAACTTGCCCCTGAAGTCAAACTTACTCAGGGTTGTTACCAATATGGCGCCTCAGTGAACCGATCACATGGGAGAAACCAGCAAAAGTAAGCTTGATTTTTAACCAACCTAAAATCCCAGGTCAACTCTTTTCCATATCATCCATGCCACACTTTGAATCACAGGATATTGGACCAATACAAATGGTATGAGCAACTCTTCCAACAAACATCACTGGCCGGCGTCCTCTTCACAGTTTGAGCGCGTTAAAGGAGAAGCAGCTGATGACACAGTGGGTGTTGGAGATGAAAGGTTTCAGCCTCCACAGTAAAGGACAGAGGGCAAGCTGCACACATCCCCCCCACATAGACCCCGACACAAAAACAAAAAGTAGACTTTGAGTATGTGGACATGAATAACAAACCACCCATGACAACAGGACCACCTTCTCTCCTCCCCTGATGTTTCTGTTATGTGTACACAATTATAAACGTGACAAATCAATATGTGCATGAGCTGTATTTGATTGAAAGAATTATGAAAAAAATGCCTCTTTGATGAATCACACTGAAACAACAATTAAAAAAAAGGAAATTCTTCTGGGCATCGTCAGGTCACTTGGCACAATAGTGTGATTATTTTAGGGAATTAATAGGATGAAATTTGCTTAGTCAGCCAGACTGCTCTCGTGTTAAAAAAAAAGAAAAGATAATGGACTGTTACTGAGTAACCAAGAGGTGCTGGCCATGGCCTAGATATTTCTGTTTGTTTAAAGATAAGATCCCTTGTTGCTGGTGTTAAAGTAGGCCACCTCACCACCACAGAGGGACAAACAGAGAGAGAGAGAGAGAGAGAGAGAGAAAAGAAAGCCAGCCTAAGACAAAGCTATCGCTGAGCTTTAACTAGTGTGAACATCAAAAGGAGAAAGAAACACAAACAATGTGTGATTGTGTCAAGCGGCAACCTCCGGCACTAAGAAACAGTGAAAAACAGTTGCAGCTCTTCGAATGGCCACTCGAGGCGTCAAAAGAGAGTTCACCGAGTGTTAAGATGGCAAAAACATGTCCAGCCTGGCACAACAAAATGGTTTTAGTCGCTAACATCACTTCACAACTCTGACTCCCTCCCAGTAAGGCGCTGTAGCCACCTCCAAGCTTCCCCGTGGGGTCGGTAAAGACCAATTTCAGCTATAATGACATTAAAAATCAGGTAAACACAGTTCTGTTCCCTTTGAGGAAGCAGCGCCTTACCAGGGAGCCAGCATGACCTAAAGGAACAGAACCGTTAGCATCATTGCTAACACCTGTGATCACTCTATTTCAGGTCAAGATGGCTGCTGAGAAAAAGATTTTGTTTGCAGGTAAAGTGCAAAAGCGAAGCAGGTTTCCATGTGTCTTTAAACTTTAGAAAGAGTCGCCGTAGTTCCAAACATCTACCATTTAAGAACGATGTTGGCCGTAGCGTTGCAGGAACTTCTAATGCAGCAGACTTTATTTTGTAGCCTTCAACAGGATTGCAATTAAAAACAACGACTCCGAGCTCTGCGAGTAGCAGCTTGCACCTTGTGGTTTTGTTTCTGCCCTCAATGAAGGTGGAGAAATACCTCTCAGATGATGAAGAGGTATTTCACAGACTGGAGCTCAACATTAGAGCGGAAAACAGTTCGAAAATCCTCGTGTCAATGTGAAATTTCATTTTTTCTTTCTACTGAAATAGTCAATTATTCTAAAATCCAGTGTTTCCTTATGACGTGAAATTATTCGAACATAAAATGCGAAAACAAGTGGATGCACTCTGTATGTAACCCATTCCCACTTAAACCTCCCAGTGACAAATAGAGGACCGGTTGGGAGCCGCTCCCAGTGTCAAAGAGAAGATGGTGGGAGATGTTTCTAACAAAAAAAACAAGCGTAGTCAGCGAATCTTTTGGTAGGGAGTGATGACTTTTTACTGTACATACTTGTGGGAATGCTGCACTACATACAGACATGATATAGGACTTAAGCAACAGAGAAGTGTGTGTACAGTATCCACTAACAATAGAGAGGCACTACAAACTGACTACGTGTACGCAACATTGAAGAAATACCGATAAACCTGAAAGTTTATATTTGTTAAATAATAATAATAACACAAAAAAAACCATGCTTTTCACACATCTGACAAGTGAAAAATAATTACACCGCAACAAATCCTCTGAACCAGCTTGAACTATTTTCAAACTGCCGTCCCACTGCATAACCCGACACAGTTTGGTCCCATTTACAAACAACACAAGTGGGTCAGATTAACATCTCAATAAAACTCTACTTCTCTGACGTCACATTATCCCGCTTGACCGAGAATGCGTTCCTCCGAAGGGGGACACCCTCGCCCGTTTTCGGGGCCAAAGAATGTGTCCTCTTAGTATTCAGCACGCGGATGTGGACGTTTCCTTCCAGTCAGCTGCTCGTTCTTTAACAATAAGTCCGGCGTGGTGTGAATGCGGCACGGAGCTCCTTCTCATCCCTCTCCTGCTGTTGCACTGGACTCAACATAAAGGATCCATT
Organism: Clinocottus analis; assembly: GCF_023055335.1. Classification (NCBI taxonomy): domain Eukaryota; kingdom Metazoa; phylum Chordata; class Actinopteri; order Perciformes; family Cottidae; genus Clinocottus; species Clinocottus analis. The sequence continues at coordinate 4,185,369 of NW_027176240.1, forward strand.
ATTGCACACGGAGAGGCGCCCCCAGATTAGACTGATGTGAGCTGCTTGACGGTCGCTTGGTAACCTCGTCGCTCTTTGTCACTTTTATGTTCGGACTTTAGACAATCTCACCAAGGCAACCACTACATAGGCCGGTGCTGCGTGTTTGAATCCGGCACCGCTCAGCCGCAGGCAGGAAGCCAAAAACAAGTTCAAGCCAGCTCCGCTCACGGCGGAGAGTCTGCGTTTAATCGGATCTTCGATGCATTTTGTCAAGCGCAAATCATCCAATCGAAGGGCCAAACCTTCGGGGCTTCACTTGACGATTCTATCAAAGTGTTTCGTTGCCGTCGACGCGATTGAATTCCCATCAAACTTGTTTACATGCACTTTAGCGCCACGTCACAGTCCCGCTATCTGCCATCAGCGTGTGTTTTTAAAACCTGGTTCGGTTCACTGAGCGCCAGGAACAGGTGCCTCATTGTAAGCTGCCTTGCAGGACTGTGATCGTAGTGCGCTGTGATAACCAGGAAGTACTCGGCCACAATTACTGTCAATACTCAAATAACCAGTCGGACTCTTCACCGACAGTAGGACGCCACAGAAGATGGGTTCTTTCCCCATCCTGCTTCATCCTCTGTGCGATACTCAGCTCGAACAGTCAACACAAGAACACCCTCGAGAACCGAAAACGAACACAGAGTTGTCGATCGACAGTTCCGGTTCAACTGTGTCATCATATCACAATGTTTCAAACACAATTAAAATGTTTCTGCTGCATGCCTTTTTTTCAATGAACACAGGCAGCAATGTCACAAAAAACAATAACACAACTTCACAAGACAATCTATATCTCGTGATTCTTCTCCCGGCAAAGCTTTTTATATCCTGACAGTGTGCTGCAAACAAAAAGCTAAATGATACACAACATATTTCCCATGCCTCCATAAACATATATCGGAACGGTCACCAAAGCAGTGACGTCAGAATGAGCACACAACAGGAACATATTAAAAATATACATCTCAAATCTTTAGTGACCTCCATCATTTTTTAAACTCATTGCCGTGTCATAACAAATATTTCCCTCTCTTTTAATAATTTACCTCTTTGAGCATTTTGTCATTTGAAGCCAGATTCTCTGTTCAGATTAATTCAACCGGCTCGATGGAGAAGCTCTGGACCATAAACTAGCGGCTTGTTAAATCACAAAAGGTACATGGGTGAATATCTGTAAATCTGCTTGAAAAAAATGGTCATATAATAATAATTACCTGAGCAAATTAGCATCCTATCACAATTCAAGAGAAGTTTCCTGCTTTAATAACACAATATTTCTCGAGCAAATGATTATGTTTTCAATGGTACTGGACCAGAAATATGAAAAACATCAAGTGACTGTAACTATGACCGATTGTTTCTGGAAGGCTGACACTGAAAGTTCTTTTTAATGACATTACTGACGTCCAAAAAATAAAATAAAAAAAGATCACCGTCTCAATCAGAGTTGTCTTAAATTAGAGCGAACACGGTCCATGTGCAAATAAAAGGATTTTTTTAGTGTTTCTCCGTCGCTGTAGTGGCGAGAAGCTCCCACCGATTCTGCTGCGAACGAACAAAGCTCAACATCGGCATGAGTCCAATAAAATAACAATAAAAACACCATTTCAGTCGATACGAGTTTTTGACGATCCAGTTTCCTCCAAAGTCTGACCCACAACCACATAATGTGTCATGGATAGTGAACGTCACTAATAATCACTGTGTGTGTGTGTGTGTGTCTGTGTGTCTGTGTGTGTGTGTGTCTGTGTGTGTGTGTGTACAGGCTGGTCACTCCAGGCCAAAGCCTTCAGCGTTGGAGATGGCGATGGTGAGTTTGTGCTTGAGCTCCTTCCTGGTTCGATAAGGAGGCAGACAGATCTGATTAAAACAGGTGTGAGAGATCGGCAACCTAGAGAGAGAGAGAGAGAGAGAGAGAGAGAGAGAGAGAGAGAGAGAGAGAGAGAGAGAGAGAGAGAGAGAGAGAAGGGTGGGGGGGGGGACATTAGTCATATGAAAAATCATAATGTTGACATATCTTGACACATTAGCCTTAAAGTTCACTTAAAATAAAAAACTCACAAAAGAAAAAAAAGAAAAAGAAAAAAAAAATATATATAGATTTTTTAGATTTTTTTTTTTTAAATAATAATAAAAAAAAATCATAAATTTTCACAATAAAAGCTCTCGACATAGGTCAAGTGCTTTTATTGTGAAAGGTAAGAGCGGAGCGGTTGTTTCCATGTAAATCATTCAAAGCATTCAAACTGGGTCCTGGTCTCAGCTTCTGGGACCGTACCAGTCCGTTGGAACGTCGATCTTGGAGATTTTGAAGTTCAGGTCGGCCATTCCTCCGACGGGAACGCGGTCACTTCCTGTGGCGAAGTGCAGGAGCTTCTTCTGCAGCTCCAGAGGGAAGGCCAACACCACATCCCAGAAGCACCTGGGGCACAGCAGAGGATGTGCATGGCATTAGCTGAGAGGAGGCCGTAGGTTGACCGAGGATGAGAGCTGTAAGGCTGTGACTTTAGTGCACGTCGCTTTTTGACCTCCGCGGTGACCTCGAGCTGGAGTTTCTCATTTTTGGAAAAAAAAAAAGAGTTAAATGAAGGATTGTGCTGCAGACAAGGAAAACAAAAGCTGTCCACAACCAGGATGTTTGCATGCAAATAGTTAAACAAATGAAAGGATGAAAAACAAACAGGCAAGGGCTAGACGCACACACACACACACAGACACACACACACACACACACACAATGACCCCCACGATAAATTATATATATATATATGTGTGACGCTAAATCATATCATTGATGAGGACATTCGTGAAGATGCATCAGAGGAAGTGATGAAGTAACGATGAAAACTACTCAGAATATGACGAAGAGACATTCAGTGCAATGCAGATGTCCTTTAAATATTCATAAAACCAGTCAGTGTTGATTTTGTCAAACTATACTCAAATCTTTTTTTATATAATTTGTATAAATGTGACGTATATGACGTGTGCTGATACAACTTTTCTTCAACATATAGGAGTTAAACAATGTGTATTGTTCACAAAAACCTCATTTATAAAAATATCTAACGGAACATTAGGTGATAAAATATGTATTATTGTGGATTTATAGCTATAATGGGGCAATTATTTCAGACCGGGATCACAGAAGGATAAAACAAATACAACAGGTCAACTTTTGTGCTGACAAGAAGATAACGATGTGTGTGTGTGTGTGTGTGTGTGTGTGTGTGTGTGTGTGTGTGTTTGATTTGGACTGAACTAACTTCATGTCCTTTTTGATACAATGTGTGTTTATGTCCGTGTGTTTGTTTGTGTGTGTATGAAGTGTCTGCACATCTCAGTTTAAGGACATTTGGACAGCTCTTCCTCTGGTACGTGACCAGATAGATAAGCGGTCAGTCGGGACAGAAGGTTTTTTGTTTTAAAGTGTGTTTAGTTTCATTGATTGTCCTGTATCGGTTCATCGGGAGTCAAAGTCTGAGCACGTACAGATTATTGATGCTCGTTAGTCATGTGTTATTTTAATCCCTTTTAGGATATGGTTTTCAACAGTTGGAAGTATTTTGAAATGGTGGATGTTTTGATATGAAGTGTCTCCAAGGAGGTCCAGAAATGATGCTGTAAAATGTTGGTGTGTACACACAGTATTCAAGTTGTGTAACAGGCCCGCAGCTGCTTTTTTGTCTGCAACGTGCTGATTAATATTATCAAAGGATGACAAGTGTTTGCTTGTCCTCCTCCCCTACTGCACGAAACAAAGGGACATAACTGTGTGTGTTGCTGTGTGTGTGTGTGTGTTTGTGTGAGAGAGAGCTATTTCTTGTTACAAAATCAATGTTTTGCATTGAAAATTAGCAGCAAATAGCTGCAAATAGCTAAAATTCCCCTTTTAAAACGTCGAAAATCAAATCAAAATGATGGAGTGGTGAGCTCTAGTACTTAGTTAGTGAATGCACAAATGTAATGTACAAATAATACAATCCAGTAAAAGTGTGACGTTCAAAAGATGTGACACAAATTGCCACGTTCAATAAGCAGACTGTCCTGGCTGTGTGAGGCAGCACAGTGGGATCAGTCAGTCCAACAGTGGGACTCGCTGAGTAAGTGTGTGTAGTGGAGTCTGTCGACAGGAAGTGTCAGGTGGTGTGACTCACTGCACAAGCAGAGAGCGGGCGGCTGTCTGTGAATAGGAAGTAAACAGGAAGTGCAGGCCTCTTACCGTACGGTGGTCTCGGTCTTGCCGTATCCTTCGTACTGAGCGGCTTTCTGCAGAGCGCTCATGTCCAGTTCTGGACTCCCGCACACCAACATCTCCACCTCCTCCGGCCGCAGCAACTGTGTGGAAATACACGTTTGAGATTGTTTTAAAAATGTACAACCGCAGCAAACATCTCACAAGTCTTTCCAAACGTCATTAAGAAAGGACAGAAATATTGGGACGAGCCGCGACGCAGAATGGGGCCAAGTGCTTAAAGCGTTGCCTCGTGTGACCTCGTTTAACAATAATATATGACAGAATGATTTACGGGAACAGGACTTGACATAGAGCAACTTAGTGTTACATTAAAACAATACAATGATGTGTGAGATAAGGTAAAATAAGTGCACGTCCTTGGCTCAGGCTGCAGCGGCCGTGTGGCAACGTCTCATGAAATCAGCTGGACGGACGCAACATCAGACTCCAGAGCAGCGTTTCCTCTGAGGCGCGACCGCAGTCCAAAGCAACAGTTGACTGGTGTAAGAAAATATCACGCAAGTGCGACACAACCAGTAAATAAGCAGGCGACAGGAAGTTACGGAGTGACGGCTTCTTATTTACAAGCGTCAAGAAGAGAAACTGTATTCTAGCTTCTGTGAGCCGCACAGTTTACGACTTATTGTCTAACTTGTTGATCCAGTCTGCACACAGGAGGAAAAATACACACAAAAGTACATGGGGGGGTGGGAGTTTTTAAGAGCAAATAAAGCATGTAAAATACACAAAAATTAACATCACTTATTCATCCTCTTAATCTTCAAAATATCAACGCTTCTCGGTACAAACATGGTTCATTTTACATTCGGGAACTTTTTGTCTTCAAAGTTCAAACTCAGAGGTCAGGACATGAGCCGTCTCGTAAAGTCGTCTCTCCCCAATGAAAAAAAAAACAGAAGACATGCCCCCGCATGACAAAGATCATTCGATCTGACTCCGGTGCTGCGCGTCTCAACCACAGCCGCAAAATTAACAACCGCACTTCCATCAAACCACAGCCGCACATCCAGTAAATGACAGATCTGCCCCGTCACGTCCGATCAGACATATGTGGACGTGACAGAGTGAACGGAGGCAAACTGAAGAGCCAGAGGCGTCACCCACCATCACACACACACACACATATACATGATGTCATGTCAATGTAAATAGCGACTTAATGATGAGGTGTATGTAAATGTGAAGCTACGTGTGTATATTTTGAGCTTCAACGTTAACGTCAATGTCTTCAAATGAATGATCCGCTGGAAACGCAAACATCATTCGGGAAAGTTGTTTTTCCAAACTGTTGGCGGAAGGGAATGCAGGTCAAAAGCAGGTCAAAGCAGGTCGAAGCAGGTCGAAGCAGGTCGAAGCAGGTTAGCTATTATGAGAGAGTGAGAGTGAGACTTCTCCTCTTCTGTTTCCGTCTCGGCAGTGCAGATCAGCGCGTGTCCCCCTCTGACCCAGATCCAGGCTCTCTGCTGATAAACGGGGTTCAAACCGTCCATTTGTCCGTCTTATCTGCATCCAGACATTATTTCACTGTGTTCCCTACGGCCGCCGGAGCAGATGGCAGCTCGGGACGCCGCGCAGAAACCTTTTAGAAACACGTGCACGCCGTCCCGCACGCGGGTGGAGCTCAACGGTTTCGACCTTCAAGAGTAAACTGTGTGGGCTGCGACCCCAAAACATCTCTGTGGTCTTTTTTGAGCAGCCTTTTGTTTGTGTTCAATGTGTTCAATGTCACCACCACGACCAATAATAGAAACCCACAGTGGTTTTGAATTTATTTATTTTTCCCATTTAACTTATCTATGAATAATGTCTGTGTTCTTTAAAGGTACAACTCAACTAAATGTAACTAAATGTGTAACGACATTGAAATAATGAATCTTGCTGGACATTGTAAGCTCTTAAAACACATGTTAGTGACAATGGAAAGTGACAAATTGAGTAGTTATTATAATAATAACAATAGTAGGAACAGTAGGAAACATATGTATCCCTCATTATAATGTTTTGAAAAAAAAAAAGAACCAGTGAAAAATAGTGAAACAACAACATTGTATTTGTGGTCTGGACGCGTGTTGTGGATTGTAACATCCCTCTGGGACCCTCATCAGGGTCCCAGAGGGTCACCAGAGTTCAATTAACAACAACATGATCATATCTGAGTCAAAAATGAAGTCAAACAGAGTTTACTGTCAGTGCGCTCCATATTTGGGCAAAATATCTTCGTCCATGATGGAGGATATGAAGAAGAAGAGCCAAGGTCAAGGTTGAATAAAAAAATGTGTGTTCTCCCGTAACTTCCTGATAAAACAAAACGATGACTCAATACATGAACATTCTCACCGCTGTTGCTACACAGGAACATGGAGTATGTGCAATTACCTGCACGGTTCGACTCTTGTTCCAGGAAATGTATATTTACAGTTTATCTTGAACAAATCAGACCATCTTTCTTCAGAGGAAGGTGAGAGGAAAGCCACTGAATTTCATACCAAGACAGTGAGATGAGTTCAATATCTCCCGTTTTGAGAAAAAAAGCGCAATGATGTCTCTCCACCTCGAACTTATAAAAAATAATCAGACCTACAAATGACTACGCCGCATATTTTACCTCGCGGCTACTTTAAATGAAGGCCATCGAATGTCAGCAAGTTCACGCCACTCACAGACACTGAAAAGCATTTTTCGACTGCAATTAGAAACTGGAGGGGGAACCGGCTAATGGAAAGTTCACGTGGAATATTTGTGGAACAAACAAGCATGTCTCTACTGTTTCCTTAGGCCTCCGAAAGCACACACACACACACACACACACACACACACACACACACACACTGTGCACTCACCATGAGCGCGTCAGAGGCACACACACTGTGGAAGCCGTGGTAGAAGGCAGCAAACTGCTTGTAGATGGATTTGTTCAGCAGGAAGTCGATGTAGAGCTGGACGTACTCTGTGGAGACAGAACACAACGCGACGGCGCCATTTTTCAATGTTCCATTACACACTTTTACCCGTTCCCCCTTCCAGTCTCAGTGCCGGACCTGGAAAAATGAGCTTTTTAACGAGAGAAATAAAGTTGACGTTCTCAGCTCGACTCCGTCCTCTTAAAAAAAGAACAAAGACGCTTTTGAGCTGAGCTAGGTAAGTCACACGGCCCACGAGAGGGGGATTAAAACAGTTACGGTGGATCACGCCGTGCTGGACACGCAATCGGGCATCCTTTCAAATGGAGATGAAGCTGTTTCGCCCCTCACTTTTGTAGTTTCAGGTTGGAGAATACTTCCTGGGTGAGAGATAACTGTGACACAGTTTACCAGACAGGCTGTGCACACAGTCTCAGGTGCAGCTGCTCTTGTGTTTGAGCGATCGCCATGTTTGTCGGCTTTACTGTGTGTGTGTGTCTGTCTGGACCATCTGCTCTTCATTGCACCGTGGAGTCGACGATCTGTGCGCCGATGAGCAAGAGGCATGCTCATCGCTGAGAACCTCAGTGTGGACTCACCCTTCCTGTTTTGCTTGGTGACGGGGATTTTGTCTCCTCCGGGCTTCAGGTTGTGAGACTTAACCACGCCCATTTCCTCCTGGAAAACCTACAACACGCACACACGAAAAAAGTAGGTTATAAAGTTGCAAACACTTTCAACAACGGTAAATGTCTTCATTTATTTTGCGCTTTTATCCACAGCGATGTGATATATTTGCCTCTCATGAACACACTAACCAATGGCAGCAACAGTGAAAGGGTTAAAGTTGAAAGTTGTAAACACAGACAACTCCCAGACCGGATAACGCCCTGATAGCGAACTGACAATCACGAGGTAGCCCCGCCCTAAAGCATAAACCTCTTTATCACCTATTTTACTATAAACAAAATGTTTTTTCTAAGACTAAAAACTAGCGATTGAGGCTATAAACTCATGCTCACAATGTTCACTGAGGTAATAAATCAAGTGAGAAGTCTCATATTCGATACAATCCGACTCGTTTTTGCAACCAGAGTCACCCCCTGCTGGCCATTAGAAAGAATGCAAGTTTAAAGAATTTAGGTATTAGCTTCAGTTTCTTAAACCCCGGAAGTTGATGGCTGGTTTTTGCAGACTAAATAATGTATTAAATAAACAAGATATGACGTGTTTGATCTTTAAATGTGCCCTAGCTTCATGTTTAGAACTGATTGTTGGTTTCTAGCTGTACTTTTTTGAATGCTGATCGCGGGGATCAGCATTCTCTGTTGCGCTTATTGAGGTTTCTACTTTTCCTCCCTTTTTATAGGTGTCACAGCGAGGATGCATAGGCCGAGTGTGTCGAATGCCGTACGGACTGTAAAGGCCCTTGAGGAAAATGTGCGATATTGGGCTTCACAAATATAACTTGAGATAACTTGTGGCATATACAATAAATACAGTTTGGGTTTAGGCTTATAATTAGATTAAGGTTAGGGTGAGCAGCTCAAGGGATGCAGCAGTACAAACTAATGTGTGCAAAAAATAGAGGGGTATATATATATATATATATATATATATATATATATATATATATACATACATTAAAAGAGACACACATTGATGAACAAACAGTGGGAGAAGTGACAGAGAGTGATGCAGTGTACTGCAGGTCGGTGGGTTTATCTGCTCCACAGTGGTGTGACTGTTACCAACCTACAGCTCACAGTCAGCTCACACTGTGGGTAAAAATAACACCTCCATTAAAGCTTTAACATAATGTTTCTTCTCACATATGTTCCAGCTTCGTGTATAACCCCCCGAGCTGCACCGTAAAGTGTTCCACTGTAGCTCGTTACTCCGCTCAGAGGCAGAGAAGCCGGCTTCATGAAAACACGCTGACGTCAAGACATGTAAAACCTAGTATGAGGAACCTTTATAGGCCCAATGTGCGGGGATTTAACAGTGAGGTTGCATGTTGCAACCAACGGAAACTTGTGTGCCACACGAGAGGTGAAGCTCCGGACGCTAAGGCTGTGACACCGATGGCCCTGACGAGAGCCAGTGTGCGCTTTGTCCGCTCTGGGCTACTGTAGAAACATCGCGATGCAGCGTGTCGGACTCCGTGAACAGGAGCCGCTCCCACGAACACGTTTTTTTTTTCATGTGACAATAGAGCACATAGAAAATCATGAGCGTATTTAGCTTCAGGGTGGTTGACGTGAGCGGTTGGTTAGCATTCATTGTCACGAGTGCCTGCGTCTAACCAGGAAGTTCAACAGGTTTGGTGGTAAGTCAGTCTGTGGTGCTTGGCCATCCATAAAAGAACATAATTAGGGCTGGGTATTGTTTAAAAAACTTTCACCATCACTATGCATATAGAACATCACGTTGTCTTTGATAGTCATTTGAGAATTATGAACATGTTTTTCGACGAACAATATCATGATTTAAATAAAGAAGCACATTATCGGATAAGAGAAAAGTACTTTATTAATCTCCAAGGAGAATTTTTTTTTTTTTAAATTTTTTTTAGAGAGTAAATCAACTAGGTTATTAATATGACCTGTTTGTCAATGCCAGATTTGAAGGCGCTCAATACGGAGTTCAGATCATGTCTATTGCCTCCATTCGGCTCTCAACATGGCGACTGCTGAGCCGGCGTCTCGCAGCTAATAGTGCAATCAGCGCTAACAGTGCAATCAGCGCTAACAGTGCAATCAGCGCTAACAGTGCAAACAGCGCTAACAGTGCAATCAGCACTAACAGTGCAAACAGCGCTAACAGTGTAAACAGCGCTAACAGTGTAAACAGTCCTAACAGTGCAAACAGCGCTAACAGTGCAATCAGCGCTAACAGTGCAATCAGCGCTAACAGTGCAAACAGCGCTAACAGTGCAATCAGCACTAACAGTGCAAACAGCGCTAACAGTGCAATCAGCACTAACAGTGCAAACAGCGCTAACAGTGCAATCAGCGCTAACAGTGCAATCAGCGCTAACAGTGCAAACAGCGCTAACAGTGCAAACAGCGCTAACAGTGTAAACAGTCCTAACAGGACAAACAGCGCTAACAGTGCAAACAGCGCTAACAGTGCAAACAGGGACGTTGTTATCAACTGTAACAGCGCCCGTTAGCTAGCTCGGGTATGTTCACGTGCACAAACGTGCACTAAAAGGAATGCACCGCCAGCCAATTACAGCAAAGCAACAAAACCCAGCAGACATTTTCTGCTCAGGTTACATTTCTCCGCTATATCTGCAAATTGACAATCGTTGTTTGCTGCTATATTAATGCTCTGAATGTCATCAAGTATTATTTCTGGTGCGACGGCCAAATCATGATTCATTTATCCTATCCTTCTTGCTGGTACACATATAATATTTGGAAACAAACAGTTGAAGCTTACTGAACACCTACATTTTTATGATTCAATAAATCTGCTTTATGACGTAACCAGGACAGGTTCAGATTACCTTCTGGTCTACAATTAACTTTATTAATATCACGCAGCAGTGACAGCAGTCACAGCAGTCTGTCAGCACCGTCAGATGTGCCGAGACACTGCAAATGTGACATCTGTGGTGTGTGTGTGTGTGTGTGTGTGTGCCCTGACTTTTAACAAAGTACGTTGAAGAGTTTTATATGTACTCTGACTTTTCTCACGTCATTAACAACAGTGATAATAGAATGTAAATGTGCAATTATTTGTCAAACATCTTATTAAGCATACTTGTTATGCATTGGAATTGAGTAAAAGTGCTTTCTACAGACACACTCTTTGTCTTGCTCTTGCGATGCCATGACCCTCATACTCTTTCATTGTATCTGGATACCTGGAACGTGAGGTAGAAGTCCTCCTCTACGTTTCCCTCGTAGCTCAGCAGCTCTCCCAAACCATGAGCCAGCTCCTGCGAAGGGACACGAAAGCTCAAGAGCAGGGAAAATCTTTTTGGAGCAACACAATATACCCAAGGGATAAAAAAAAAGGTTACTGGAATCAATTTAGAAAAAGATGAGAATGTGACTGTCAGAAAGACAAGAGCACGTCATGTTTTCAGTGTATATTTGTAATAACATGTAATATTTAATGAGGAAAACAGCTTTCAGACAAATGAGGAGCTGAAAAGATTCCCCTGCATGTATGAAACACAACACTCTCTCTAGTCACAGAACATCAAACTAAGAACAAGATGTCTGAAATGCTGCAGCATTGCCTGAAGTCTGGCATCATAGGGAACTATTTATGTCTCTTTATGTCTCGATTTCAAACGAGTGAAAATCAGGACAAACTTTGGCAAGAAAGCAACGCTCCACTTGGTTGTACAGGCTGATCTATCCGCTGTATAATGTTTGAGTACTATGCTTGTCTCGGGGTCACACTGACACCAACTGCAGGGCTTATATTTCATATCCTCTGTGTGTGTGTGTGTGTGTGTGTGTATTAGACCTTCACAGTGAGGAAGGTTTTGGATGTGAAACAGCTCGAGGATCAAGTAACTTTGAGCGAGCGTCAAGAGAAAGTTCAGGATCTTCTTCCTTGACGTTGCATAATCCAGGAGAAGCGTTTCACACGCTGTTACTGAGTGAAAAGGCTATTTTCATAAAGTTGCAGACTAAAACTGTCGGGCGCTGCAGCAGGTGTGTGGGGTTGGAAGGCCTCGGCCCAATGCACCAGTCGCACAAGTCTTTGTTAGCAAGTGCATGCAGAGGATGGTTTTCTGTCACTTGGCAAGTATCATGACCATTGACAATTTGACCAGATGGTGGCGCTGTAACAATTCACTTTACATGTTGGCCTTTCACTTTTGAACTGTGAGTCTCGTGTGTATTGAGAGTCCAGCCAAATTGATTCATAGAAGCATAACGCGTCTCCCTTCTCCTCCTCCATATTTTAAACCATTGTCACCACATTTTGCACGCAACCGCTTTGGATTCAGCTGTGGACGGCCCTCAGAGTTTGATAAAAATGCCGGAGGCGGGGCATTTAACAAAACGTGTCACATCGGTAACACTTTGTGCTTTTGTGAAGACATTTGGCGAACATATGTAGATATGATGTCTGAGTGTTCACGACACATTCTGTGCCATTCGGCCAACAGGCGGCACTCCAGCAGCATCATCTTACAATTATGGAAGGAATCTCAGTCTGGCTACGACTATATCTGTGTGTGTGTGTGTGCGTGTGTGTGTGTGTCTGTGTGTGTATGAAAAGCACACGATGTGAGTACAGTGTGCACGACTGGGTTGTATACATTGGCGTGTGTAGAGGGGAACAGAGGTGAGCCGTAGTGGTTGAATACATTTCACATCTGGGAACGATCAAAAATTCAAACAAAATGTTCTAACTCTTTCTTTCATCAATATACGGTTGTATATGAATTTTATCCCCAAAAAATACTGCGAAGAAAAAATTCGGCTCTAGCGGGATTAACTCAATATTTTGAGCTTTTTTTTTTTTTTTTCAAAAATGAGATTGCAGAGCTAAAGGTGAGCACACTGATTAGAGTAAAATATATTTATATATTTTATTACAAGATCTCCTAAACTTCAAAAAGGCTTGCTGAAAAATAATAAACAGTATGTAAAAAAAAAGAGAAAATGTACTGTGAACTTTGATTGAAAGTCAACAGAACTGAATGTATAATCTGGTGGGAGAGGTGACGTCATCCTGACATGTTGCTGTGAAGTTAAATGTAGACTTTTTAGCGATCAGGGCGACCACGTAGCAAACGTTGAACTCTGGCTCCCTCCAGTGGCAGCGCAGAGAAATGCACAAAGTAGCGCACAAGACATGCAGGTGAATGGAAGATTTCTTTTTAAAGTTTTGGCGTCTCTACTACAGCAATACAATATGCATCAACACGCAAAACGTGAAACAGCACGATGCTCATTTGTAGCAAAGCTGCCCTCCGCTTGACCTTCATCGTGTTACATAATCATAACTCATCACTTTGTCAACACTTTTAAACACCGTCCGGGATTCAAAGCAGTGACGCGTCGACCTGAGACACATACCGGCATGATCTGCTGCAGGTCATCCATGGTGGCCGTTGCCATGCCGACAAGGGCGTTTTGGTCACATGGTACAGTGGGCGGAGTCAGGAGCTTCCTGTAAGGGGACGCATACAGATTTATTTAACATTTGTCAACATTTCCTTTTTTTTTAACTTCTTTATTCTATATTTATGTTTATTGACTTTTGCGATACTTGCGCGCACACACACACACACACACACACACACACACACACACACACACACACACACACACACACACGCACGTACCTGTAACAGTAGAGGGGGAAGTGAATGTCCAGCGCGATGCTGTTGTAAACTGCTAAACCCATCAGCTGATAACATAGCAGGTTAAGGAAGGAGTCACTATTGACACACACACACACACACACACACACACACACACACACACACACACACACACACAGAGTCATTTTCAGTCATTCTGACTATGCTAAGCAGATTAAACTAGAGATTATCTTGCGATAGAATCCCATCGCGTGTAATTCCTTCCCCTGTACTTCCGTGTGCCCGCTTTAGGCCACACCCCTCTTCAAATTCGACCTCCATCTTGATGTCATCAACACTGTTGTAAAGTTTCTTGCCTTGTGCATCGGCCACACGACGTGACAATGTACTCAAAAGCGCTTCTGTGGTAGTTTCCCCGCCGCAGAAGGTGTCTCACGGACCGCGCCACGATGACAATGACACACACACACACACACACACACACACACGAGTCACGAGATGAGAACAATCTCGGCCGCACGGCTGCTAACGATCACGCTGTCGTGGCCCATAAAGTAACCGACGTTTCACCGGCTCAGTTTTCATCGTGAGTTTGGAAAACAAACAGTGACGTCATGTCTTTTCTGACATTCAACTTGACTCACCACCTCTTAAAACCAGCGGGGCCTTTGAGGAATAATCCAAACTAGATGTTAAAGAGCCGGGCAGTTTGGGAGAAGTTTGACTCCCTCACCAGACCGGCCACCATCTTGTGTTGTTGTTTGGTTTTTAGAAATCTGAAGCGACGGTATCGTCCTCGACCCGATGGGTCAGGTGAGGATCTGTCTCTGGCTCGAGAGTGGCGCGTTTTAAGTCCAAGGAATCAAACTCGCGGCGTGTAACCTGAACTCAAGGTTCGTTTCAGAGGCCTTGTGTGAAAAAAAAAAGACCAGTCGGTCTTTCAGTCTTTAGCCAGAGTTGAGTGAACGACTTCAATGTGTAACTTCAGTGTGTGTGTGTTGAGGTCATGGACTGAACATCCCCTCCACCGGCCTTTTAATTTGTTTTATGTCCAAGGGGTGGTAGCCTCACACACACGGACACACACACACACGCACACACACACACACACGCTCTCGCACACACTGCTGCTGCCACATGTGGTGACCATATGTGGTGTAATTGCGTGTCTGTGAACCGAACACCACTGATTACAGGTAGGTGACGCCCACACGCACACACCTACACACACTTACAAACACACGCGCACACACACACACACACACACACAGACACACACACACACACACACATCAACATGAAAATAAGCACCACTGTACTATTACCACGAGGTCGTTGTGAAGTCAAAAACAAAAGCATTTAGAGGCCCTCGTTCATAGATCTCCCTTTATGTGACAGGCATGCATAAAGCTCTCTCTCTCTCTCTCTCTCTCTCTCTCTCTCTCTCTCTCTCTCTCTCTCTCTCTCTCTCTCTCTCTCTCTCTCTCTCTCTCTCTCTCTCTCTCTCTCTCTCTCTTTTCATGCCCGCTCTGTTTCACATTATCCCTTTATCGTTTTTTTTCTACCCATTTCCTTCCACTCGGTGTTGCTTCATTGCAACGGCGAGACGAGCCCCAACGAGAACAGATTCTGCAGCGATATTCTGCAAATATGAAAGTTACAAAAACTCAGGAAATAAAACGAACAAACTTCTTACCAAGAGACAGAATAAAGCTGGAGCTAATGTTCTAGTATGTTGAAGTTCCCCACTGTGGCCCCTTCGTAATACTTCTACTTCTACGTATTAGTACTTATAAGTATCAGCAATTATACTAATATGACTTTGTGACTAAAAGTCGTTCTCCTCACACGACTGAGACTCACTGTTACGTCCCAGTGAGCGAGGCATGATGGAGAAGTGGATTCATGGAGAGCTTTGAGAGATGTGTCCGGACCCACAGTAACCAGGAGTCCGGTCCGGCTAAATATCCAATAGTTTTACGTCAAAACTGGGATTTAAAAGATCGCTAACAATGCCGTCTGATCCAGTACGTTGAAGGTTGTTGAAATCATCTTTTCCCACTTCCTTCCGACGTCAGTCTGTGAAATACAGCGCGAGTATGGATATATCTTCGGGGTTTAGACTCGGATGTCCAGATAATGTCATGCATCTGGTCCGAGGTGACCCAGCCTCAACAAACCCACCGCTAACAAACGTGCCCGTGAGCCGCTCCTCCCCCGTTTGTGGGTTCAAAGCCGGATTCGCAGGAGCCGCTGAGAGCCTCGGGGTCACTCTGCCGCCACTCACTTGTGCTAATTAAACTCATGTGATTTTGTGAGGAAAGAATGCTTTGGTAGCACTTCATAACGACTACACACTATTTAGCATGAGTAAAGAATGAATCAGACACTTCCGCCTGCACTAAGGGCCACTGTTTACGGATTTTCTGTTTTCTTTAAAGCCTTTTTTTAAATATTTATCCAAGTACAAAACGTAGAAACCAGTGTCAAATCCCATGTATGTGAAAATGAACATGGCCATTAAAGCTGACTCTGAATTATGAAACCCCAACATTGAAATGCATATTAAAGCTTATAACTTAGCAATAAAACATGCATAACTATGTTTAAGACTCGCATACTAATGAGTTACTAATGAGTGTTCATGTTGGAACAATGCTTTATGAAATGATGACTGAAGTGCTGCCTGGTGCTTTACTAATGCTAAACAGTGTGACGTTATTATAAAGTGCTTTTATTGCTGTTATCATGCTCATGAGTTAGCTTGCCTTCTTTCATTGGGATGCTTTCTAACGTGGAGACCGTGTTGTCATTGTGTTGTTGCAGCTTCCCAAAGGAAGCGGATCACTCAAACTCAGCGGACCTGTGACTCTGTGATATCGCAGCGTATGAATAATGCACACGTTGCGCAACGAGCAGGGAAGCAGCTGCAACGCTTCAGTCTCATCTCTCTCTCTCTCTCTCTCTCTCTCTCGCTTCACCTCTTCCTCTCTCATCAATGTTTGTTCCACTTTGTTTAAAGTCCATCTCTCTCTCTCTCTCTCTCTCCCTCTCTCTCTCTCTCTCTCTCTCTCTCTCTCTCTCTCCCTCTCCCTCTCTCTCTCTCTCCCTCTCTCTCTCTCTCTCCACCACCTCTCCACCCTTCATCTTCACAGTGACGCAACGCTCGGAAGTATGGCGATTGATAAATTAGCTCTTACATGTGGGACACGCATGGAACACCCAGGAACACACACACACACACACACACACACACACACACACACACACACACACACACACACAGACACACACACACACACACACACACACACAACCTGGCCAGGAACAGGCAGCTATTAGGTTATATAACCTTTTGACAGTTCCCAGCTGGCCAGTAACTACCACTATAGTGCTCACACACACACACACGCAGACAGACACACACACACACACACACGGACAAAAGGTCCTCAAAGTACATTTCACAAATAGCGGGAACAACGGCAGCGCCACCCCGCAGTATATGAAACTCCAAAAGAGAGAGAGTCATCCGTCAAAGGAGCGTTTCCTTGACTTCTGTCCGCCTGACGGCCGTTTGTAATCGGTCCGTCGTGTCATTTTCAAATGGATGTCGGGACACACGGAGTAGTTTTGGGAACTGTCGGGCAGAACAGGCTCATTTCCTGTTAAAAGGAGCTGCAAGTGGAGGAAAGTATGTGCAGCTGTGTGAGGTCGCGTGTGCACACAACCCCGTCTCTAAGAAATTACACGTCAACATTATTATGAAACGGCAAACGCTGTAGAGAGAAAGGGAACGCCACCACATCGGGCGTGTCCACACACACACGCCCTGACAGTGCTTCATTTGTTCTTTCCCACAATATGCGCTCGGACGAAAGCTTCACTAAACTCTGGGTTTCCTCGCTGGAGAAGTCAAACGATACGATGCGTTTACTCTCAAGATAGTTCACTGAAGCCCAAGTTGAAACAATCTAGACGTGAAGACTTCAACTCTTGTCTCCGATGTCGGAGACCTCGCCACCTTCTGACTGGTGCGGAGGAAAACGCTTCATGGGAGTTGTTGCCTTGTGGTTGTTGTCCTCTGCTGGTATGTCTCAGGTGTTTTTGCATCACAAATGGAGAACGTACGCCTCCAATTCGAGAGCCAGTGAATCAACATGCTGGTGCTGTTTGTCGGCCGCTGGTTTAAGGTGCGTGTCGTCCACGCTGCGCTGAAGCTTCAGGACTTTAAAGAGTAAAAAAAAGAATGAAGACGAGAGAAAAAGCTGGATATTTTTAAATTAGTCGGATTCTAAGGCGGCGTAATCTCGCTTGACCAAACATCGATAACAACAACTATCTACACACACTTTAAATACTACATTCATAGTCACGGCAAAGGCTTTTAAACGTGACCTGAAAACTCACCTTTTTAAGAACGCTGACTGCTAAAATATCTTTTACAGCCTCTGCTTTTAAATATATCTTAAACAATGTTCGGTTGTATTTTTGCTCCGTAGCACTTTGAGAGTGTTCAAATCTAAAGTGCAATACAAATACAATGTATTATTATTCATATTATTCATAGCAATCCAAAGACCTTTTTAAAGAATCCATGTAAAAAAAAAAAAAGAAATTGCTCGTAGAATATTCAACATGCTTTCAAAATGTTTTGACGTATTTCTTAAGAAAGAGTTTGAGGGCGTGTCTTGTTGTGGAAAAAATGTTTTTTGTTGTATTTCATATTTTCTGCACACAAAAAAGGCGTGCATAGTTTGAGATATATCTGTCCAGCGTGCAGATGTACAGCCTGAAAACACACATTAAAGTATCTCTCCCTCCTCTGTGGTTTGAAAACGAGGACTTTTATCGTACTGATAATGAGAGCGAGGAGGAGAGTAAGAGTAGAACACGTATGTGTGTGTGTCTGTGTGTGTGTGTGTGTGTCTGAACCTCTCATAAACACTGCAGCTTTGTCTGGGAGACGTAAACGCTCCGAGCAGGAAACCGTGAAACCGCTGGAGATTAATGAATATAATGAAAGAACATTAACATGCTGATGTGCTCTGTTTGTGCAGATGCTAAACAAGCTACACTTGAAAAAAAAAAAACAACCCTCAAAAACACACGTAACCCTCAGTCCCCGCGTAAGACAGAATATATATATTGTTCTGTTTCTTTAAAGGATACCGTCCCGACCAACTGGAACTCCGAATAGTTGTCGCACTTCCAACTGCTGAACCAATGGCAGCGCGAGTCCTTCATGTAGGTGAACATTCCTGACAACAACAAAAAAGAGCCATTTGAAAATAGGTTTAGCACATTTCTGGAGGTTAATAAATCAATGAAGCCTGGACGGAGTGGACTGACACGGGAAGGAGAGGAGGAACGATGGAGGCGAGGTAGGAAAGAGGAAGGGGGAAAAAAGTTGACGAGATGAAAGGAGAATGGTGGGTTGTTTTTTTTTTATTGTTTCTTCTTTCTGTTTGACCGCATTTCCTACTTCACTTTTATTGACGGGAGTTGTTTATCGCTGCTCAGCTGAGAATTCGTCACAGGAGCAGGTAGAATAAACCCGCCGGGATCCTGAAGCGCTTTTTTCAGCTCCGACCCAGAGAAACAGCAGCAGTCTGTTCTGAGCGCTGTGACACACATCTGGACCGCTCACATCTCTGAAACTGACACCACTGCACGCATAAAAGAGCCTGTGTGGGTGCGTGTGTGTGTGTACACCTGCATGTGTGTGTGTGTGTGTGTGTGTGTGTGTGAGGCAGAGCCGGGGATTTCCCCTGCGCCGCTAATGAGGGGAACACAGCTTTCATTGAGTGTGTTGCTTTTGGGCCGACGTCCCCTGGCACCAGAAACACAGACGACCGCGGAAAGACGGAAAGACGATGGAAAGAACAACTCAAAGAGGAGAGGGAGAGAGAGACACAGATACAAAGTGGGAGGGAGGGGAGGAGAGAGGGAGAAGAGGCAGATACAGTTTCCATTCAAGTGTTTTGTATGCAGACTTCAATGCGCTGGAGGAGAAGGGCTGAATTGAAACACCGCGAATCTGCTCGGGGGAAACCGCTCCGTCAACATTGTGAGCGGGCTTTTCGTCCCGACATGACGTGAGAAGGCTTCTCGCGGTCATAAAGGACACGTTGGAGCGAGGGGGACGGGAAACACTTGTTGAATGAAAATAGGAGAAAGTTGTCCGCTCGCACGGTCAAAGAAATTCAATTTGGATCGAAATAACGTCTCCGTCTCCTCGCCGTCCATGCGGAGCACAGCGCCGTCGTCCCTTCTCAAAGTCAGGCAAAGTCAGGGGTATTTCGTCACGTCCGCATGAATTACATCCACCGCAATGGTGTGCTATCGCTGCAGGACTTTTCAGGCGTTAAAGGGTGACAAAGACAGTCCGAAAAAGCAAAGGAACCAACATTCTTGCAGAATTTGTTTTCGGGCGTCAGATCCGAAAACATGTCAATGCCTCGTTCGAGCTGGCATGAACGACGTACATCTCCTCTTCAGTCAGCGCCAGCGGGCTCGAGGCTGTGAGCCAAGAAGTGGGGGAAAAAAAAGGATTAGTGGAAAGTATCGGGAGACATATTTTTGGTTTTGGTCTCGAGAATAATACCAGTGTTGTCGTGTTTAGGTACAAGCAGCGTGTGATGGATTTCAGTGGCGACACAGAGTGTTCGGAACGTGCCGAACGGACGAATCAATGGAGAAGAGGAGGATTATGATGCATGAGTGGGTTGAGATATGGAAGTTTAGATGCTTTTTCTTTCTTTTTGCTCTTCAAAAAGGTTTCGGGGAGGACGGAGAGGGGGAGGGGGGTTGTTTCTTTAAAATGTCCGGATTTGAGAGGCAACAAACGGGTTGAAGGACAAAAGAAGGAGAGATTAAAAGAGCCAAACACACAGAAGCAGACGTGTCTGGTCCTAACAGGAGCTGCTCCGCTTTCCAAAACCAACACTGACCGCTTCCCCTCAGCCATCTGACACTTATTCCTCCTGCAGCTTCCCCGAAACCAGAGCTCCTGCACACAGACCTCCATCTAATAAAACTGGTTTCCATTTCCATCCCCCCCCCCCCCCCCCCCCCTCCCCACCGAGGATCTGTCATCTCGGACCCCTACAGGTTGGTCGTTAAGCCGGACGATAGCCGGCCGGAGGCCAGACGGCGGCGCGTCTCGTCTCACCGTAGTCCGTGTGGAAGATCTGTCGCACCAGCAGCAGGAACCACTCCTTCGTCAGGCCGCCCATGTCCAGCCCCGCCTCCCCGACGAACGTCACCCGCAGCTTCTTCTTCAGGTCGCACCGCTTCCTCGTCAACTGCGGACGGAGGTAGAGGAGGATGGGGAGGAGGAGGAGGAGGAGGAGGAGGTACTGTGTGAGTGTTCCCAGACCGCACACTCTGTCAAAATGACCCCCGAAACCATATGTGTGATGGTCATCGAGGACCCTGCAATTTGGAGCCGCCACCCGAGCCGTCGCGTTGCGCCTGTGAGATGAAGTCCTGTCTCCTTCTGCTTCGCTTCGGTCAGCACACTCCTGACAGGCCGCTGTGTCGATGAAGCGGCGCGCGGTTATCTTGGCGTCTCGTGATTTTTGGGCTCGTGTTTCTATTGTGTGTGTGTGTGTGTGTGTGTGTGTGTTTTTTTTTTTGCTGGTGGAGGTTTGTGGTCACTTGTGAATGAAAGCTTGGACAGCAGCGTGGGCGCAAATTCAGGAAAATCATCTCGCTACACAGCATGGAGGTCTGTGTGAGTCTCGTATCAGCACAAACAGGTCTATGAATTAGAGTAATATTAATGACATTTCATATAAATATATAGTTTGTACATAAGGGCTTGTACATCACACCTGGCGAAGGATAGCAGCACATTTTAGTAAAATATAGACTTTCTTGACATGGAAGGTTATTTCTAAATCACATGGTATATAAATCCTGTGCAAATCGGGCTTTAAACGGCAAATTAAAGTGGATTTTGTCGAATAAAAACATGCGTTTGGCGCTGGACCCGCTGGGCCAAACACAAACGCGTTCAACACAACAGCGATTGTTCTCCGCGATCTCGTGAAGTATTTACACAGTGTTTCAAATCTCAAACGGGCTCATTGCTCGCTCCGGCTTCCTGTCGGGAGGCGAGTTCGAGAAAGGAAAAGAAAGACATGTTGTGTGTTCATGTTTGTTCACGTTAGAAGTTCAAAACCTTATCGGCTTCAGCACTTATCAATGAATCCCCTGAGGAGGCAACATGAGTCGTTTTGTTCCTTATTTTCCATATACAGAGGGAGTACTTGTTATGTATTACTGCTTTAATGAATACCTTGTAGTACATTGGTGTGTGTGTGTGTGTGTGTGTGTGTGTGTGTGTACTGACCTCATCCAGTGAGTCGCTGAGGAGTTGTGCTCGTCGTACTTTAATGTTGAGGAACAGAAGGTTCATGTCCACTCTCTGCCTGCGAGACACCTTACTGACCAGGCTTTGCTGTGAAGCACACACACACACACACACACACACACACACACACACACATGAAGTGTGTGGACACGTGCATGTGTTGCTTCCGTACGTCGTCGCACATTTTGCCTGCTTTCCAGGTATAACGCGTCGATGTAACTGCACTTGAAAGGGGACAGGGAGGTTCAAGATGAAGGCTTCGGGCTTAGATGTGTTATTTAAATGAGGCACAAAAGGGTTTGCATGTGTGTGAGGGTGTGTGTGTGTGTGTGTGTGTTGTGTGTCTCACCCTGGCCTGACTAATCATCTGTTGCTCAGAGTCTTTCTGGATGA
>NW_027176240.1:4210142-4442642 GCF_023055335.1 Clinocottus analis
GTGCTGGTGCTGGAATACTGCGGGTTCTACACACACACACACACACACACACACACACACACAGACACACAGACACACACACACGCAAAGCTTGAGTTTCCATTTCGGCTTTGCGTTGCATTCTGGGACAAAAGTGTGCATGGATACCACGCTCCGCTGATGCTCCAGAGTGCGGTGACGTCACTACAACGCGCGAGTGAAACTCCTTTGAAAGACAAAATAAGAGTGAAAACGGTAAAAATGCATTTCGGATGGGACGACTGGGACACAGTGGAGGACGTCAGCTCAGACGATGACGTCACCGGCCGGTTTACGACCATCGGATCAAGAGAAGGAGTCACTCGTTCTTTTGAAGGAAACTCTGGTTCTTCAGGTTCAGACTCACGCTGGACTTATATGGTGGTTGTTTTTATCTCCAAGAAGTGACTCACTTCAGTAATAACACAAGAGCGGGTCCGTTAGCTCACTGCCTGGACGCTGAGCGAAGAATAACAAACGGCAAAATCATGAGCGAGAAAATCCTGAAGACGTCCTTCAGTGTTCACTGAGGTTTCAACTTGCAGATGAAGAGGGAGGGAGGAGAGCTGGTGTGTGGCGAGAGGATGGAGAGTCCTCTACTCCAACATGACCTCACCCAATCCCAATCTGTGTGTGTGTGTGTGTGTGTGTTGTCATGAGAGTTGGACGACGAGGCGAGTCCTCAAAGTCAAATGAGACAGATTAAGACATTTGGTGTGAGTGTGTTTTTGGAGCATGAAACCGCAGTAAATTCCTGTCTTTATCTGATTCTAATCTTTAAAACCATATACGGAAATCAGACGAGAGAGAGAGAAAGAGAGAGAGAGAGAGAGGGAGAGAGAGAGAGAGAGCAATCAGGGTTGGAAAAGAAATACCTCTGATACAAAAAGACAGAGGTGCAAATGAAAAGATGTCTGTCCGTCATCACTGATGAGAAGAAGAAAAAACATGGGAGAGAAGAAAAAGAGTGTGCGAGAAAGAAAAGAAGGTGAGGATTTGTCTCTGTGAGCAACACGGCAGGAAAAAGTGAATATCCCAGGTGACCTTTTGACCCCCAGTGTCTCTGCAGGACGTCCAGTCTCACCTGGATGAGGATGAAATAAGCTCGAAGGTCGTCTTTTGTTCGAGGCCTGAAAACAGAACACACACACACACACACACACACCAAAAACCTGTCACACCAGAGAAAGACCGCACAACAAAGCACAGCAGAACAAAAAGCTCGACAATCATCTACGATTGATTGAACGACCAAAAATACTCTGATTTTGTGTTTGTGTTGTTATGACGGAGCAGAATTGCGTCACAGAAGTGTCCTCACCCCTTCCACTCCCTCAGCAGGCTGTTGATGATCCCTTTTAACACTGACTTCTGGATGTCCTGAGGCTACACACACACACACACACACACACACACACACACACACACACACACACACACACAAACACACACACACACACACACACACACACAAATTAGAAATCAGAAGGTTCAATCAACATTCCTGACTGTGGAAACACTGGCCGCCATATTTATCTAACTTTTTTTTGCAACCATATAAATATATTTAAATACATCTAAAAAAAAGAAAATAATAATAATTAACAAAAAATACACAAAGTGCCGCTAGGAGGTTTTCTTCTACTTTTCCTGCATCATTTTGCAGATCGGAGGTTTTGCACGTTGGCCATTTGATGTCGATCTTGTTTAAAGAAAAAAAGGTCTTATGGTCGTTCATGGAGAAGTACTAAATTACCCACAATCCTAAACTGTAACTCTATGGAAGTCCATTTCCGCCACACAAAAAAAAAACTTAGGACCAAAAAAAAAAAGAAAAAATGGACCAAAAATGAAAATGAAATAAAATGAAGAAAAAAAAGAACAAATGAGGACCAAAAAAAAAAATTAATACAAAAATTAGGAAAAAAATTTTTTTTTTTTTTTTCAACAAAAAAAAATTGGAATACTTTTTTTTGTTTTTTGGTCCTAATTTTTATTTTTATTTATTTGGTCTAAATTATTATTTTTTTTTTAGGTCATAATTGTTTTTTTTGGGTTACGGCAATGGGCTTCTATATGTAACAGCAACATAAATATATATAAATATATATATATATAGTTGTAGTTCCTTCACTCTTGTACCTTTGCCCTTTTTTCAGTTTTTATTTGCTCCTTATTCAGTGTTTTATGGCCATGTAGCGCGTTAACTTGTTCCAGCGTTAAAACTCTTTATATGAGGACTTTCTGAATTAATAAAGAGCCGCGGCCGCTGGAGAAGAGGCCTTCTCATAAGAGGTGAATATATAATAAACATCTCGCAGCTCGTAGCTGCTGGAGGAGGCTGGTCTTACTGTGCTGAGCAGCGCGTCGTAAACAGCGTTGACAAACTTGGCGTTGACTCCCGAGTCGTCTATGCTGTTAAAGGATCCGTTCGCCTCTCGCTGGGGAAGGAAAGGAGGACAGAAAAACGAGGAAAGGAGTGAAGGAGAGAGTGAAAAAATTAGGAAAAAGGAGGGGGCGAAAAAATGCCTTCCCATAGTAAAATGGTCCAGGCGTCTGGTGAAGTTTTAACAGCATTTAAAACAGTTTTCTCACAACAGGCATTCTGCTGAGAGCCAGACGGTGTGTGTCTGTGTGTGTGTGTTTGTGTGTGTGTGTGTTCTACCTTGAAGGCAGCGTTGATCTCAATGAAGGAGTCGAAGGTGGTCAGGTAAAACTCTCGGACCTCCCTCCAGTCCCCCGATTGGACGGCACGCTCCATGTCCTCCCTGGCAGCAACACAAGCGCATGCGCACAACGCTTAACACAAAGACAAAACCCAAGAAAACAATAACCGTCTTTAAAGGTTTGAGGTCCCAGGTGAGGCACTGGAAACGCACTGGAACTCCTTGGTGGTCTTGGTGCGCAGCGGGATGACGGGGTCGCAGGGGAACGGAGCTTTGACCTCCGGGGGAAGCGTGTCGATGGAGAGACGCTGCTTCTGGCGAACGTCGCTGCAGATCGGAGGCAGCTCTCTCCCTGCGAGAGAACGACACAAAACACACAATAAAACACTTTCGTAACTGAGCGTCCAGTGGAGCAAATTAACAATTGAAACGTGTGGACTTTTCTTTTTGGTACAAAACTCAAGTTTTGTTGTTGTGCTGATTGATTTAAATACTGCTTTCAATACCTCACCTTAACCTGAGCCGCGGTAGCTCTCACACGGAGAATTAAGCTATTAAAATGAAATCACTTTCTACAGTTAAATGAACACGATCGAGTGTTTAAAAGGCAGAAACTGGGCTGAGTCTGAAGAAAAACTCCCGAATGTTGCGGCTGCGGTCCAGACTAAAAGACTCGTATACACTGATGAGCTAAAAGGTAGTGAATTCAGGTGGAGAAGAACCTTCTTTTAAGTCTTATTTTGCGTTGTACAACAGAAGGAATAGAGCAACATGGACGTGAGAGCAGTGCTCGGTTCATTCACTTGTTAAAGTCATTTTGAAATGGATTGAATGGTCGTGATAAATAACCTTGATCTCAATGTGGAGCCCAGATGAGAACATCCAGCTGGATCTGGCACGTTCATGACCATCGCCACGTATAATCATGAGGACTGACCGTCAACTTTATTGTTACTTTAACCTGCCGGCATTAAGTTTCCACATATTGTCATTTTGCTCGTGAGAAGACGATCACGAGATTGATGGAGGACGAAAAGAAAAGATTCAGCAATTCATCAATAACAACAACAACGAAAGCAGAGAGAGCGTTCGTAGACGCATCAAACTACAGAGCTTTCAATCAAATTATGGACTTGTTTACTGTATCTTTATGTTGGAGTTGTATATTTTATATAGAGCAAGACCAACAGAGACAGAAGGAGCGACAGCGAGCGATACTCGGGCTGAGGAGGCGATGTCATTGATGATGCTGCGTCCACACACTCCCGACCGTCTATTCACTCTGTTTATAATTAGCTCCCTTTTGTCTCCGTCTCCAGGGTAACAATAGTCACCAGCGAGCCTGTCCAGGTGCATTGTGGGTGCTCATCTTGGGCATGGACAGATGGATGAAAGGGACACAGGTACACAGGCAGACGGATGGATACGTGACAATGAGAGGCAGGTGTTACATCACACGAGCCGTCGCGGGGTTTTTTGTGTGTCGACAGTTGGAGGCGCGTCGGACTGAAAGGGTGGGGGTCGGGGCGGAGGGTTTAGAGACAAGGTCACAGGGTCAATGGGATCAAAGGGAGTTCATCCTTTGGAGAGCAAAATGGAAATTGCACGTGAATCCATCCAGTAAATTTAGTACATAACATATGATATAAGTACAACTATTGGTCTGATGATGTTGGTCAAGGGAGGTTAAATTAGATTTGTGTATAATCTTAACATCTCATATATTGTATATTAGGGGTGGGGGAAAAACGCGATACAGCATAGTATCGCGATATTTTGCGTGGCGATAATGTACCGATACACTGAAGCCAAGTATCGTTTTTTTATTGAATCAAATCTCAACGTTTTGGTGACAATGTTTTCCTTTGGGGACAATTTACGGTTGAAAAAAAAATGTAATAAATCACAGTATATCGCAATACTCAATGTATCGCGATAATATCGTACTGGGACTTAAGTATCGTGACAATATTGTATCGTGGGACCTTCCCACGTCCATGGTTATGTCTTTCATCCGTCTCTGGGTTCACAAAATGAGGAGATTCATCCTCTGGTAATCCCCCCCCCCCCCCCCCCCCCCCGCCCTGAATCAAAGTGCTCGCTGCCGAAACCCATCGGCCTTCGAGAGGACACGAGGAGACGCAATCACAGCTAATGAGAGCAGGAACAAGGAGAAGAAAAAGCTCTTCACTCCCCCTCCTCCCTCTTCCTAGCACCCTTATCCTCCCTCCTCCACCTTCGCTTTGTCAGCCTGTGCGTCACTAAATTTAGCCCCGACAGCATCAAGCATCCGTCGCCATGACATCCTTTTTATTTAGAATAGTCACCTTCGAGACCTCCGAGGACGTCCTCCTTTCATTAAAGTTTACCTCAACGCAGCCTTTGATGTCTTTTGACAAGCGATGAGAGGAGCGCCTTGTTACCTTCCCTCAAGTGACGCCATCAAGTGCGCTCCATCCTGTATCGTTTTCCCAGCTGAGGCCTCGTGAACGAAGCAGGTCCACGAACATCAGACTGAAGATGAGCTGATGGCCGTGAACGTCCACGCAGTGCGGAACCAAATCAGGGCTTTTTCTTCTGACATGCAACGAGTTCATGATAAGAAATCCAGTGAATTAAGGCAGCGGTCCCCAACCACCGGGTCGCGGCCCCGGTGCCGGTCCGTGAAACCCTTGGTACAGAAAGCGTGAATAAAAATCATTTTTATTGATTATTAAGGTCGGAAAGATGTTATGTTTTTATAAAAAAGACTAAAGGTTCAAGTTACGGAGTAGACTAAAGGTTTAAGTTACAGAGTAGACTTGACTAAAGGTTTAAGTAGACTCGACTAAAGGTTTAAGTAGACTGAACTAAAGGTTTAAGTAGACTGGACTTAAGGTTTAAGTAGACTCGACTAAAGGTTTAAGTTACAGAGTAGACTGGACTAAAGGTTTAAGTAGACTCGATTAAAGGTTTAAGTAGACTCGACTAAAGGTTTAAGTTACAGAGTAGACTTGACTTAAGGTTTAAGTAGACTCGATTAAAGGTTTAAGTAGACTTGACTAAAGGTTTAAGTAGACTCAACTAAAGGTTTAAGTTACAGAGTAGACTGGACTAAAGGTTTAAGTAGACTCGATTAAAGGTTTAAGTAGACTCGACTCAAGGTTTAAGTTACAGAGTAGACTTGACTTAAGGTTTAAGTAGACTCGATTAAAGGTTTAAGTAGACTCGACTAAAGGTTTAAGTTACAGAGTAGACTGGACTAAAGGTTTAAGTAGACTCGATTAAAGGTTTAAGTAGACTCGACTAAAGGTTTAAGTAGACTCAACTAAAGGTTTAAGTTACAGAGTAGACTAGACTAAAGGTTTAAGTAGACTCGATTAAAGGTTTAAGTAGACTCGACTAAAGGTTTAAGTTACAGAGTAGACTTGACTTAAGGTTTAAGTAGACTCGATTAAAGGTTTAAGTAGACTCGACTAAAGGTTTAAATAGACTTGACTTAAGGTTTAAGTAGACTCAACTAAAGGTTTAAGTTAAGCAGTAGACTGGACTAAAGGTACAGAGTAGACTAAAGGTTTAAGTAGACTTGACTTAAGGTTTAAGTAGACTCGACTAAAGGTTTAAGTTAAGCACTAGACTGGACTAAAGGCTAATTCGGCGTAATGTATTTTTTTATGCACTTTATATTTGTTTTCATGCCGGTCGTATAATTGTATTACATAATTGCATTACATCATATTTATCGGCCACACAGTGATTGCCGGTCCGTAAAGATATTGTCTTGAATGCGTTGCAGTAAAGCTTGAGGACGGCTGGATTAAGGGGTAATTAACAGTGAAGGTCACACACTCAGTAAAAGAGAGGTCGTTACTTTAATGGGTTATTTGTTCACTTAAGTAACAGCAGCAGATAAAACTCTGACGGAGCGATACCAAGTTGTTCGAGGTTGTGTGACCAGAGGAATCTGAACTGTATCCGGATGCCAGGTGTGAACGAACCAAAGTGTTTTCCTTCTTTCTAACCTTCAGAAATCCTCCAGAGAGAAGAAGAGTCAGAGGTCACGGGGTCGGAGGAGGTCGGCTCGCCTTGTGATCAGACCTCACTCGCTCTACAAACCTCTAATGCTGGATTATCGAGGAAGTTTGGGATGTTATGAGAACCAAACCAAGAGCAAGGTGGCGGACGACCTTCAAATGCACCATCAACATTTCAGAAACGAGAGAAAATACAAATATTTATGCAAACCAATCCTGCTATTATATGCTGTAATATAATTCACCTGGTGCAATACTTTTACACTTTTATACACATTTTGATTGTGTTTGTATGACTGTTCTACTGTTTATTTATATTACTTGATCTTTCTACTCACTGTAAGTAAGGGCTGCTGTAATCCCATAATTTCCCCACTGAGGGACTAATAAAGGATTATCTCATTTTCATTTCTGTCTGCAGTCCCTTTATTGTGCTGAGATCAATACATATTTTAATATTTCACTCTAACAAGCTGGACTTTGATGCCAGAGTTTCTCGAAAAGGTGTCACTGTTTTTTTTTTTTCAATTCTCAGCTCAGCCCCAGCACACAAAACTAAATTCAACAATATTAAAAGTCATTTACAAACCTCCTGTAATACTTTACAGATGAAATAGCAAATTGTGGTGATTATCCAGCAGGCCGGATGGCTGTAACAGGCCCGAGGAATGCTACACTATCTTATGTGTGTGTGTGTGTGTTTTACTTTCATATGGTTTTCATTTGGGGCGGAGGTTTGCATAATTATTCTGGCATCAGTAGCCGTGGTGACAAAGCGGGCTGGTGAGCGCTGCGCCGGGTCTGCGTTCTCACGGCAGTCAGGAATAACCTCTGAACAGGAAGCAGCGTTCGCTTTCATATCAAAACAAAATAAAACCTCATGACGTGTTTTTCATCTATTTTTTCCTCCCTCCCTCCCTCCCCCTCTCATCTCCTTCTCCCAGTTGCGGTGACAGTTTCATAACAGATATTTTAGATTTTCCAATTTCCTTTGCTAATTTTCGAGAAAAAAAAAAAAAAGGACTCGGTGAAGCTGAATTCGAGCACATTCAGGGGAGGAAACTTTTGTTTTTCATGAAACACACTGAGCAGGGAGATAAACCCCGAAGCCTTTTTATTAGAGACCTTTCTTCTACATCAGGGGTGTCAAACTCATTTCAGTGACGGGGCCACATGCCGCCCATTTTGATCTCAAGCAGGCCGGATCGGTAAAATCACAGCATAATAACGCAAGAATAACGACAATATTTCTCAATGTTTAAGTCATTGGTGAAAGTTTTGGGATGATAATCCCTATTTTAAAGGTCTTTCAACAATTAACTAGAAACATAAAGACAAAAAATGTAGACATCAGCAGACTTTTTATCTGCTTTGTGACGCGTTTGTGGCGCCACTTTCATGACGTCATCCATTTTTGACGAGTTACAACAAAATAATATCAGCACTCACATTGATTGCGACTGTGGATCAGCGGTTTGCACGTCTGTCTTACAAACAGAGGGTCAGAGGTTCAAATCCCAGCTCTGCTATCTTTTTTTTTTTTTCTTCTGTTGGACTGGACCTTCAGGCGGGCCGGATCCGGCCCGCGGGCCGTACGTTTGACACCTCTGTTCTAGATGTTGAGATGGCTTAAAAAAAGAAGAGCTTATTTTTAGCCCCATAAAAACGCTTACTTTCTAATTAGAAGTGTGATCCTGTCATTTTCTGCCCTCTGCGAGGTTGTTTGAACGCACCGTCACCAACGGGAAACACGGACAGCTTTTCTTCTTCTTCTTCTTCTCTCTCTCTCTTTTTTTTTTCTTCTGAAAACCTTCCATTTTTGGAAGTCGCTGCGCTGATGATGTCTTTGCTCGCAGCTCAACGTAAACAGTTGGAGCGCGTACATCAAGCGTACTGTAAATAGAGGAAGTGACACATCATTACCTCCGAGACGAGACGGAGCGCACGGTGGAGAACAAAGACAGTGAACGCACCACGCCGACGTTCAAACTGCGGTTCGGTGACACTGAACTGCTTCATTGACTCACGTTTGCTTTGATATGAAGTTATACGGAGGAAAATGAGAAAGCGCTGACACAGCTTGAAGAAAAAGTGCGCGGGGTTTGAGAATTTGGGAACATATACTCTCGGAAAAGCAGACTTAAATCGGGCGATTTTCCCACCGCCAGTAGTTTTTTCTTCTGTTAAACACCATTAAACAGTAGAGAGCAGCATGGAGGCCGGTGGAAACGTCACAATGGTCGTCCTCTTTTTCATTTCTGGAAGAAAATTTTGAATTTGGATGGATGTTCGAGGACTGCTCGGAAGAAAAAAAAACAGAGACCGAGCCGGATTTGCCGCTTAAACGACAAAGAAAGAGCTGGAAAAGGGGCGGAAATTAGCGTGTCTGCCCGAGGTGTCGAGTTTCCTTCACCATCGAATGAAGCGGGAGCCGATAAATACCCGTGACGTCTGCGGAGTCACTTGTCCCGGGAATGAACGCCGACTGTAACCCGTTTCCCGCTGCAGATATAAGCCAGATGTCAGTTGGCGTTGGTGTTTTTTGTCCGGTGCGGCCGTGCTTCTCTTTTCTAGTGCAGGTTACTAATGTTGAAAAGCACCAGTGCCGGTGGTGATCAAGACGTTTTCACAAGCCATATTAATCATATCAGTGGTTTCATTTGCAACTACCGGGCAGAAGAAGAAGCTGCTGATGTGTTGCAGCATGACGGCTTCAGAGCACAGAGGAGATCCGCAAGCAAAAAGCTACAGAAAGAGAAATGACGAGTAAAAATGTAAAAATGATTGTGACACTTTTTTAATATTTGCCTTTTCGAATGTTTTTTTTTGTGTGTCTTGAATCTGGTTTTGTGAAATTAAAAAATATGAAGCGAGGCGCATTTGTTTCCTCTCGTGTCTTCTTTTCACAGCCGAAACCTCGACTTGTGTTTAATTTGAAAAGCCGACAACAGTGTTTAATGCTGCATATTAGATTAATAATAATAATAATAATATAATTTTATTTTTTTTGGAAGCGCATTTCACAGACAAAGAGGTCACAAAGTGCTGTACACATTAAAAAACCCAGTAAAAGACACATTAAAAGATGGAGCAGCAAAAAACACATTAAAACAAAATAAAAACAGAAAAAAAAATGTAATAAATCGTGCGGGTTGATTTAACCAGAAGGGATAAGGAAATAAAAATGAGCTCATGGATTCAAAAACTAATAAGAATGAACTGCTCTGTTTGGTCAAATCTCATCCTTGTGCGCTCACCGTGTCTGAGCCACTGGGTGCTGGTCAGGGTGCTGGTCAGGGTGCCCGTCATGCCGCCAGCGAAGCCCCGCCCCCCGGCGTCCCTCCTCTGGCTCAGCGTGGAGATGAAGGTGCCCAGAGACGGAAACGGCTGCTTAGCTCCTCGCCCGAAACCCTGTCGCAGGAAGATGACATCATCAGCCGGAGGAGCAGAGAGGGAGGAGGTGTATTGGACAGGTGGAGTCATGGATATGTAAATATTATTCATGTGGGAGACATTCTGAGGGACTCAAACACTGTTATGAATGTCAAGAACATTTTCGGGGAAAATGTTGATGACTAAGTAGTTAATCCCACGAGTAAAAAGTAAAACTGTATTAAAAATATCGTGAAATATTGTTTTATATTCTAAACCTGTTTTACACACATTCATGGATCCCTAAATGTAGTTTTTCAAAAAGTTGTTTGAATTTAAATTCCATCGACATACTTTTAGGGGTTGTATTCAATGGGTGGAATATCATTTTACAGCTTCATAATATCTTCATATAACAAAGACGACTATAGTAATACTATTTTATTAAACCTAAATGATGACAAATGAAATCAAGTATGCATAAAACACACAATGTAAAATGCACCGCAATCTATTTAACTAATATACCAAGATATCCACTAATATATATGTGATAAGTTAACAATTATCAACAACATTTACGTAGCATACCTGCTAATAACGTGGCTAAAAGCTACTTCAAAGGTAGCGACAGTGAAAAGCTCACGTACAATTCTAGAAAGTCTCATCAAATGAAACATTTTGCACTTTATTTATAGCAATAAAAGAGGCGGGAAATGTCAAAAAAAACGTATCATTGCTTATTTAAACAGCAAGTCGCTATTATTACTAATAGATTCACTAAAGCGACTCTCTGCATTCTCAGAGGTTGAGGTTTCTCACCAGGATGGAAACTCTTTAAGTTTTTCCAGACTCTCAGCTGCGTGAACAGACAATGACAAAAACACAATGGAGCCTAAAAACTGAACCCATCGATCCAACAACACATTCACTGCACGTTCCCTTCATCACCTCTCTGCGAGCTGCGGCAGGAGGACGTGAAGGGGAGAGGGAGGAGAAGAGGAAGAGAGGGAATGAGGTAAGGTGAGGGAGATATGACCGTGGAAGATAAAAAAAAAAGACCAAAAAAAAAAGGAGATGGATGGAGGGATGAGAGCAGGGAGGGAGAATTAAGAGAGAGGATAGAAAGGAAATTAATAGGCATAAGACAGGAATAAAATAACGATGAGGACAAAAAGAGGGAAGACAAGAGAAAAACATGAATGACTGGAGGAGAAGAGGAGGAGGGGGAAGTCAAAACAATGGACAAATAGATGGAGAGCAGGAGGAGAAGAGGTGGAGGATGAGGAGGTGGAGAGATCAACAGATGCACAGCAGCCGCTCCTGACAGCAGCAAGGACACACACGCACACACACACACACACACGCACACACACACACGCACACTTCAGCAGCGATGTGTTCAGGGACTGCAGAACAGAAGGAGCAGGAAGACGGTTAATCCGCAGCTCAAAATGAATCAGTTTCCAAAGAAACGAGACCTCGAGGAAGAATCTAAACACAATCACAGTCTTGGCAACAACACACACACACACGCACACACGCACACACGCACACACGCATACCTTTTACTGTTTCCATGACATTATATTATTTTCTCTCTCTCTCTCTCCTGCACGGCAACACAGGGAGGGAAGGAAACAAAGGACGGTTTGTCTCAGAAGAAGCAACCTCAGAGAGTAGCAGGTTGTGTTTCTCAGAGTTATGACACAACAAACAGTGAGTCATAACACACACGACACAAACACACACACACACAGGCCCCTCGTGTCTTTGAACAGAAGCTCCATCTGTCCGCATGCAGCGCTAAAGAGATGCAAACAGTGAATGAACACGAACACGTGCTGTCAACAGATCCATGGAGAAGTCAGCACAGAGAGAAGTTCAGGGAAAAACAGCAACATTTACAACTGGAATAAGTGTATATTAATCCTTTCCTCATGACCTAAATGTCTTTTTTAGTTCATGCCAATGTGAAATGACTCCAGCTTCCTGTCGCCGCACCATGAGGTTGACTTTTTTTAAAGTACACTCGCCTCCCGCTGAAGCCGCAGAGCCGCCACATCCCACTCTTCTCCCATACTAACTCTTCCATCGGCGACGTCACAGCCCCGCCCACAACGCCGGGCTGATTGACGGGCCGATCTCTGGGACCCGTCGGGGAGGTCGCCGCCGCCGGCGAGCAACAAACACACAGAGTTCTCATCCGAATCGCTCACAGTTTGGTTTTCTTCGAGGAAAAATTGCATTGCGGATAAAAAATATTCCTCGCAGGTTTCTTTGCCGCGATGAAATAAACACAGAGTCCGCGTCCTGGTTCACATCTGACATCTATCAAACAAATTAAGCAGCAGTTTTTAAAAATGTTTTAATGTCAGGGAGCCTGGTGATGTTAGTTCTGTCCAACTCTGCTCCGTCTGAGAGGAAACGCTGACATCCAGAAAGCACACCTGAGGAGCTCCACATCTGTATCTTTCTAGTGATGTCAGCATCTGTCATTGGAGACAAACAGCTGCAGCAGCTTTCTACAAGGGGTGGGGACTCACCAGAGGTCCCACGATACAATATCGTCACGATACTTAAGTCCCGATACGATATTATCGCGATATATTGAGTATCACGATATAATGCGATTTATTAAAAATACGCAAATTGTGCCCAAAGGAAAACTTTGTCAACAAAATTGTCACCAACGCGTTTAGAATTGATTCAATAAAAGATGGATCCTCGGCTTCCGTGTATCGATACAATATCGCCACGCAAAATATCGCGATACTATGCTGTATCGATTTTTTTCCCACACCCCTAATATCTACTGGGACCAGCAGTCGGTTTCAAACGTGTGACCAGGGGACCAGATATGAGCCGGCTCCGGCTCGTGCCAGACTATAGGTTAGGTTTTGCACATTTTGGTTGATTTAGGCCGAGAACTCGGGCCAGAGAAGCCTCAAAGAACCGATCTTCGTATAGTGAATCCTTCGTCTGGAGTCTGGTGACGAGTCTGGCAACCGTGTTGTGACAGATTCGGGCCACCCCCTGTTTTGGTCCCTCTGGCTCTCCGGGTGTGAAAGTGCCATGAGCAAAATAATCACAAGGACCACACTGAGCAAAAATAACCAGACTGTGGAAATATTGGAGAAAATTTGCAAAACGTAGTTCAAACCCGTGTGGCGGCCTCTTGAACCAGCGGCTCCGGTCTGCGTTCAGATGAAAACACACTTTCCTCTATCGGCATCTGGCTTTTGTTTTTCATCCAACCGTTAAGCCTGACTCTCCTCACACGAGCTCAAAGGCCCGAAGACTCGTCAGGAGGAATCACGGAGAGCGTCGGCCCGCCTGAAGCTGCAGGGGGAGAATCGCATGCCGCCACTTTATTGCATTTCCAGACACAACCGGAGTCGGGCTGAGCAATGACAGACTGTTTATTGGTCAAAAGCGTCTGATCTGCACATTCCTGCTCCCTGACACTATGGAGATGACATCAACCGAGCGGCCCGTAACCACGCCAGTGACACCGAGAGCCAAACTTACAAAACGCACAGATAAACAGTCCTGCACTCAACTGCCTGCTATGCTTCTTTTTTTTTTTTAAAGCACTGCCGAATATGTCAGGAGGCGTTAAGTTGAGGCAGCGGCATCACTTTTTCCAACCGGGAGGAAACTACAGCACCAGCATGTTAGAGCTGATCCAAAAGGATGCCAGCAGAGCAGTTATTATATTGTGGTGTGGGACCGAGCGAAGGACTTACATGTGATTATTAACTATATTATTAAAATGCACACATGACCATGTAGTCGTGGTGTGCTCAGCTCCTTATTTATGTGTCGCTTGTACCATTAAATATACCAAATAAAGTTTTTTTCTAAAGTAAGACTTGAGAAAATACAGGACAGTAAAAGTTAAGCGTCATTCATTCAGACTTTATGCCGCTGGTATTATGCAATGCAAATACATATTTACTAATCACATGATGGTGCTTTACTTTTTTTTTAAAAATCATTAGTGTTTTCTAAATTAATTGTGCTTCATAATGTGTTGTTTTTTTATCAATTATTTAAAGGATAATAATAGTATTATAGTATTATTATACGTTGCCTTATGCATCATTTTTGCAGTTTTTGAACAATATTCAGACACATATTCCTTATTTCAAATGAAGAAAAACTAAGAAATTGCACATTAGATGCTAAGTTATAATGTTTTTCCTCACTGTGAAGTATATACAAATGTACATAGTATGCACTACTAGTACAATTTCCACACAGAAAAAAAACATTTTCTGAGAGAGCAATTAAGATATGAATCGGTTTTGTTCTAAATGAATAAGAAGAAAAGGCGGTTTTTCTTACAGCAGGAGCGGAGCTGTTGTAAATTGGTGGGAGCCTCTCTCTTTCCCTCTCAACTCCATCCATCCTCTCGGTGTAGAAGAGAGGAAGAAAGTTGTTGTTTTGTCCCCCTGGAAAGACTCAGTCCTCTCCAGCCTCTGTGTTCCTGCTCCTCGCGGGGCCGCACATGTTTTCACCAGAGCCAGTCTGCTGACCCCCGAGCCACCCTGTCTGTCTGTCTGTCTGTCTGTCTGCTCGGTCTGACCCGTTATGTGAAAGAAAATCAGGGAGATTCACATCCTTGAACAAACAGGAGTGAAGTCTCCCTTCGTCGGACAGGTGGGCTCTCTGTTACGCGCGCAGTCTGACGCGTAAACGTCTCCAAAAAGCTGCGCGTACAGTCTCCGGTGGGGGAACCTTTTTGGAAGAGCGTGGACTTGTGTTCGTTTCAAAAGGAGTTTTGTGAAACACGTTCAGGGTGAGCCGCTACCCGCTTCTCCTTCTTCTCCTCCTCCTTCTGTCCCTCTCGGCGTCGTCTGTCGGGGAAGCTGCAGCGCTGCGGGCCGGCGCCATGTTTTTGGAGGAGGAGGAGGAGGAGGAGGCGCCTGGAGAGCAGAGCCTGGAGACGGCAGCGCCACACACACACACACACACACACACACACACACACACACACACACACACACACACACACACACACACACACACACACACACACACACACACACAGGGAAAGGGGGAGGGAGAGAGAGCGAGAGAGAGAGAGAGAGAGAGAGAGAGAGAGAGAGAGAGAGAGAGAGAGAGAGAGAGAGAGAGAGAGAAATAACGGGAAATGGGATCTTTGGATTCACAATAAAAGAGGGAGACTTAAGAAAGAAAGTGATGATCCAACAGGTTTGTTCCCGTTAAAACACAACGACTCTGTACAGAAATAAATAAATGCAAGAATAAAACATTATAAAGCGTGAAAGCCCATTCAGCTAATAAGCAATATGTATGTTAGGAATTATACAAATACAAATAAATCAAATCAAATATCATGAGGTCTGTGAAAATACTTTAGGGTCAAATATTTGACTTAATAATCCCAGAATTTTCACAATCTTCGAATAACTTCATTGAAATCAAAATTTGACTGAAGGCTTTTATTTCTGCCCAAGTGACAGCAATATGAACGAGAGTTAGCTCGCTATCTGGGCTAAGCAGCTCGTTGTTTTGTTTTTTTTTAACTTTCGTCTTTTCATCTTCCCCTAATTCTTCCTCTTCTTTAAAATTTGACCACCAATATTGTATAAATGTTCCCACCATCCCTCAAAGACATGACCGTCAATCAGGACTCTTCAATGCACTTTGATCAAATGTTCCTCCTTGCCGGGTATACTGTTCCCGCTTCGCTCAGTGGGGCTTTTATTTTGACAGTCGCATGGAGGAAGTGATGAGCCGTGCTTCCTTCAGTCTTGACTGTGGCCCATGCAGACTCTGCCTCACCACTACAATTTAACTTCTGTCCATAATTAGTGAGCAACAGGATCTGGGCTGCAGGCCAACTCTCACTGAACATTAAGAAAATGAAGGGCTCCTGATGTTGCAGATGTGTGTGTGTGTGTGTGTGTGTGTGTGTGTGTGTGTGTGTGTGTGTGTGTGTGTGTGTGTGTGTGTGTGTGTGCGTGTGTGGTTTCTCGGTATAGTTGAGATCATCTGAACTCTCCCGTCTGGTTTCTTAACATCAGCTTCAGTGTTTCTGCAGGTCCTGGAAAACTTTGAGGACCAATGGAGACGTTCTTGAAACGGCAGCTTTCCTTTTGCGTCGTTCAGTTTTGATTTAAGGCCAAAAAAAGTTCAAAATCATCTCCGCCTCGTTTGATCCGAGGATAGAAAACGTTCGAAAGGCCTCAGCAACTTGCCTTCATTAACTTTTTTTATGTACAAGGAGCACAATGCACAAAGCAACATTTGTCCTCAAACATCTTGTCTTTGCCAAAAGTGACTTTTTTTTTCTTTTGTGACACGCAGATTTCCACTGAGGTCATTTATTCTTTCTTGAAAAAAAAATCTTAAGCGTCAGCTTTTCTAAAATTGGTCCGGTCCAGCCGTCAGGTTGAGCTGTGTTTGTTTTTGCAGCTCAGACTGTTCTGCAGCCGTCGGTCCGTGTGGTGTGTTACTGTAACAGCAGATGTGTTTTGCTTCACTTTTTTTAAGCCGTCTGTGCCTCAAACTGTCAGTCCGGCCTCTCCCTGCAGTCCTGTGCACCTGATGTGGAAAC
Organism: Clinocottus analis; assembly: GCF_023055335.1. Classification (NCBI taxonomy): domain Eukaryota; kingdom Metazoa; phylum Chordata; class Actinopteri; order Perciformes; family Cottidae; genus Clinocottus; species Clinocottus analis. The sequence continues at coordinate 4,226,801 of NW_027176240.1, forward strand.
ACAATGCCTGCTGGGAGTTTTGGCACGCTGTTTTTATATCCAGCACCGTGTCGTAAACACGCTCATCGCGTTGATGTTTTACAGTTTGGATATTCTTTTTTCCTCCATGAAAAGACAGCTGGGATCCGAAACCTGCGAGTGTTCATGGTTTAATTCCAGAGGATCGCGGCACCAGGCACTGTTGCATTATGGGCTTCTTATGTAAGAGCAGATGGGCTGTGGCCGACTCGTGGATTTATGGGCTGTGCACTTCTTCTGCAAACACGTCCAGGATACGTCACAAGAGCTGGAGAACTAACGCATGAGTCAGGAGGTGAATAAATAAATAGGTGAATGAATGACTAACCAAAGAGTGGCTCATGTGATTCACATGTACAGGATGTATTTGATGTACTCCAACTGAGAACATTTCAGCAAATCTACAGAGAAACTGGAACGTTGCTGGTTAACTTCTTCCACACGCCCTCCAGGGGCACACTATTGGGGTTGACCTCTGACCTCTATGAAGGAAAAGCAAAGTGTCGCTCTGTCCGATTGTAAACAGAACGCTGTTTTCCCTCAGAAGACAAAGGATCTCTTCCACAGACTAAACCATCTTTGAGCAATCCATCCTAGTTTTCCAAACCCCCGAGCCTTCTGCGGCGTTCCAGACAACTTGGAGGTCGGAATTTCTCCCAGTTGAAAATATCCAACTTCCAACCTCCGAGCGCTTCAGGTGCACGATGGCGAACAGCAGCACAAACTGTGGCTGCGTTACGTTGGTTAGTGCACACGCAATTGGACAATTCCACATAGTTTGAGCGGTTTTGGATACATTTCCCGAATACTTTTTCTGCTCAAAGAATATTTAATTCAAACAAAAAGGGTTCTTAAAAAGCAGACCAGGAAGGAGGGACAAGCACACACAGTATGAACCAATAAGGAGACAGGAGACAAACAGGGTTTAATTACAAGAGGAGCTAACGAGCAACAGGTGGACACAACGAGGGCAGCACAGGTGCAGACAATCCACAATCAGGAACCAGGTAGACAGACAATCACCAGACAATCACCAGGCCAGGAAGTGCAGAGACACACAGGACACAAGACTACAAAATAAAATAGGAAACAAAAAACTCAAATCATGACATCGAGATTGTCTTTTGACATGAGTTTAAGTAACTCTGCCTTTGAGTGGCATTACAATTGTACTTCTTCGAGTAGGAAATCAGACATTTTGTTTTCATGAAGGACAGGAATAGGGCTGCAACTAACTATTATTTTCATTGGCAATTAATCAGTCGATTATTTTCTTCTTTAAGCGGTTAGTTGTCGGTGAAAATCGTCGATTAGTGTTCAGCAAAGCCTGAGATGACGTCCTCAAATGTCTTGAAGTGTCCACAACTCAAAGATATTTCAGATTACTTTCACAGAAGAGTAACAAAACCATAACGTTCATATCAAGGAGCTGGAATCGGACATTTGGAAGCCATTTTCTCTCCTTGTGCGCGTGACAGCGAGCGCTCTTCACATGATGTGAACAGTATAGTTGGGACGGCTATTGGACCAGTTGGCAAAGAGGAAACTCTGCAGTATTTTTAACCCACACAAGCATCAAAGCTGCTGACCTACACAACTTTTTTTAAAAGTCTGGGCTCTCCAGGAGAAAATTGCCATAAAGAAAAAAAGAAAAGAAAAACAGAACCCTGCCTCCAGGTTTTCCACCCAGATCCTGAGGAAAGGCCCCGCACAAGAAAAGTTAGATTTAATCCTCGTAACATGACAGAGACCTGACTCTTCTCAGATTATAGAGGATAAAACCCATTTATCTGACTCAGGGATCAGGAGGAAAACACAATAAGACAATTGCTATATTTACAATGTTGTCCTCTGTGGAAAGGGAAGATCCATTTTCAGTTTCTGAGAAAAAAAAAAAGAAAGAATGATAACAGGCGGAATTAATGACTTTTAGGAATAAAATTGAGTTTCCTCTCTTTGGACGCCAGGAAGAAGTCTAGATGTCAAGATTAGAACTGGTGTGACTTCATAAGGGAAGTGAAAGAAAAGTAATTTAGGTCACATAAAACTTACCAAAGATGTCAAAAAACATCTTTTGACCTACAAACCTCCTCACAAGAGAAAATTTGAATCCTTTTTTTTTTTTCCCCATAAGAAATTTGTGATTTTGAAAATGTAACAAGTGCACAAAAACACAAGCAACTTAATGAAATACATTAAAAAAAAAAAAAAGTTGAATAGAACATGATCGAATTGAGTGAGACATTTGACTTTGACCACATTGGTGTGGTCTGTTCATGCTGTGATCACTGCGCTGATGTGTGAACACGGAGGGAGAGGCATCAGTCTGTCAGGAGGAATATTTAGTTTGACGCATAGCAACGCAGAGAGAGAAGAACATCTGGGAGAGAGAAGCAGAATCTTCTTTTCAGACCGCTTGGCAGCAACACACACACACACACACACACACATATACACATGCACGCAAACACACACACACACACGCCTCTCCTCAAGAACCAGAGTGGAGAGGGAGAGAGGTTACTTTAGTTCAACTGAGAGCCAGAGAGAGAAAAAGAGAGCGTGTGTGTGTGTGTGTGTGTGTGTGTGTGTGTGTGTGTGTGAGTGAGAGAAAGAGAGAGAGAGGAGGAGGGTGAATGGTGCACACATTTCCTGCACTTGAGGGCGTGTTTCTCGATCCGTTCAGAACATCTCAGCACACGAGCGTCTGAGCAGCACTAAAGGAATGAAGAGAGGAAAAGAGTGGAAGTCAAACAAGGGAACAATATTTCCATAATGCATGGATGAAAAGAAGAGTAAAAAAACAAGCATGTAAATGTAAAGCGATAGGAGAAAGGCTGCTGGGATCATTTAAGGGGGGAAATGTGTGTAAAAAACCTTTAAAAAAGGAAATAAAATATGTTGCATTTCTTACTTGTGAATGCCCCAATTATTGTTTATTCTTCTTGTCAGATTTGAGGGACGGGTCTATATTTGTCTGAGTAATCAAACTTTAACACAAATCACGTGTCATGTCTTCTCTCGCCACAAGAGGCCGCTGTTTACCCATGATTCACGGGGCCTCTCTTCTTTTCAGTTATCACTAATTAGCATACAGTTGTTTACAGTTGTTTTTCAATGAGCTCTTTCTCAGAGTTTCTTAGTGGTTCTAAAGCATTTTTTTTTTTTTACATTTAATACACATTAGCACTCTTCCACAAACTTGTTTCAGGAGTTTAAATGTTGTTTATTGTGAAGTATTGAAAAGCTCAACGTCTCCAGTGCTCCCTGTTCGGGTGGGTCAAGTCCATTTTAAGATTGTAACCAAACATTCAATTGTATGTGTTTGTCAGTGTAGATACTGCTTGTTTTATGACTTGTGTGGACATGAATCTGTTCAAAGTGACATTGTGGGGACTCATTTCCTTCCGGGGACGTCCCCATAAAGTAAAAGAAAATGGGGCTAAGGGGACATTTACTTTCACTTCTTTTGAGGGTTGATACATTTTTCAGGGTTACGGTTAGTTTGTCGTCTAGGATCCTCCCAAGTCTATTAGAATAAAATGTGTGTTTATGTGTGTTTGTGTGTGTGTGTGTGTGTGTGTGTGTGTGTGTGTCTGGGTGTGTGTGTGTGTTTGAGTTCTTGTTAGTGTCCCTGTCTGTCCCCCAGACATTTACTGCCTCACATTACCACCTATTTACAGCCTCCTCCTGCTGTAGAAATATGATCTAATTAATCACACACATCAAACTGCTCTAATGTTGGTGTCCAGTGTGCGTGTGTGTGTGTGTGTGTGTGTGTGTGCGTGTGTGCGTGTGTATGTGTGCACCTGCTGGGCCATCTGTGAGACTGCTTTAAACACCGACCCATGTTTGATACAGACTAATTTTAGGTGTGATTTGTAATCATTGGTGCATTAAATGAGAACATAATGAGACTCAGAGTCTGTAGCTCATGTCCTTATGAGTCACTCACTAGGAAGGAGATCAGAATTTGGCCCACTCGACTCTTCATCTTTACCGTTATCCCATTGAGCCATGAAAGAAACAAAAGTCTTACAATTTCTCTTTGCCTCAAAAGCTAAAATCAGTAATGATTACACTTTTAACTGCATCACTGCATTTTGACTGGTTGAGTGATGTAAGCTTAAGTTGTTTGTGAACACAGTTACATCACTGTGAGGTTACATCATTCTGACAATTAAACCTTGTGATTGGCTGTTTCACATCCTAACGCACCATTCATACTCAGCATCACATCAAATTGAATATGTAGTGCGTTCACATTGCATGTATACATTTTGTATATGCAAGAAATGCCCGGATGTTTACTAGATTATCAAGACTTTCTAAGTATGATACATGAGTTTACCAGACATACTCAAATGCCCCACAATGCATTGCATCTCTGTAGATTGAGTAACGTTGTATATTTTTAGCCAGGCTGAAAGCTGGTAATGACTTTATTACGTTTTGATATATTTTTTTAGGCGAGAAAGTCACAATTTGGATTCCGAATATGTTTTCAGGTTTGGAAATATGCCGCAGTGTTTTCTGAGACGCGAGGGAGCCAATCAGGTGATGCGGATGTCTTGCTTGAGGATCCTGCAGTGTGAACAGTAATAGGACCTAGAATTAAAATACTACTTCAAAGATCGAGCTTGCATAACTTCTTCCAGAAAAGTTGAAACATGATTTTTATGAATTTACATGAGTTTAACAAACAAAAGACACAGAAACTCTGTTATGGTTTAAAATATTTTCTTGTACCTATTATGTGTATTGTTTTTATTATTTTTTATATATTTGCTATCTATGTCTATGTTTATTGTTACGCAGATTTCACAGAATCAATTTCCATATGTTCAATGTACCAGGCAATTAAGAAAACACGTCTTTTCTTCCTAAATCTGTACATATTTGTACCTTTTGGATGTGTTTTTAGCCTGAGTTGTTGTGTAATAACGACTTGTGAATTTTAAACCATTTACAGGCAAACCCATCAGAATGTGAGACATGGTGAGGAGACATATGGATGACATGCAGTCAGTCGGTGCCTGCTGACATGGTACAACTAAAGTACAGGGCAGGACATCTATAAACCGTATACATATCACACCATAAATACACCTTCACGATACTGGGAAAAAGTCCTGTAGTTTTATGGTCAACAGCATGTGTTTCACTCACATGAGCAACTTCAGATATCCACCTTGATGGCATCTGAATGTACAACAGTAAAAACTAACAGAAGGTCAACTTTAACTGAATCGACCATTTCTAAATGTGTGGCTTTGAGAACGTCAGGTCAGGACAAATAATAATTGTGTTCGTGCATCTTGTGTTTTATGAAGCAATAAAGGGACAAAAGTGTTTTAACACCAGGTTCTGCAACCTTTTGAAACTTATACGGCTCACTTGAGGTCGTGCTCTGCTCATCACCTGACGTTTCATACAGCGTGTGATCTGGACCTCTGCTGTATTATAGATGGCGCGGGTTGAAATGAGTCGCCTCGGTCCCAGTGGTGCTCCCTCCTTGAAGCTCATGATGATTAGCTGGTTCTAGTGTTCAACATGTGTATTATTAAGAGGAAGAATAGTTTTTTTTATTCGATGTAGTGCCTTAATTCCATTCACCTTTGTATTTCAGCATCAGAATCAGAAGTGTTAATTGACTTTTGATGATGACACGTCAAAGGAAGCCATGTACGTGAGTCGCATGGCCTAATTTCTGCTGCTTGATTTACATTACAAGCGCACTTATTTGAAGCCAAACCCTTGTGTTGCCTAAACCCTTAATCTCATTCGTCTCGTCCGACGTTAGTTGCGTGACTCGGCAGTCTTTTCGTTAGACACGCGAGTCGTAAGTCAGTGAACTAGAATGTACTCGCACGACGTCCCTGACACGTACAAAACGAATGCTCGAGGAAGGTCATCGTAGGTTGAACCCATGGCCGTGGACCAAGCCTTGGTATTTGATGAGGAGAGGGAGTGAGAATGTGTTAGAGACCATGCAAGAATATGGATGAGAGCATTGAGAGCACGTTGGACATCTCGACTTCTGCCGGTCTAAACTGGTGTTGCTATTACAATTATTCCCTTGTAGCTGGCACAGACTAGCAGGTTGATGAATCAAGGAGAACTGAAACTCATCGTTCCCATGCCACCGTTTGTTCTTCAACCACGCGTAAATACCAGAAAAGTGTTTGCAGGGCGGGTATTTGTGAAGTATTCACTGTTTTAATGCTGCCGTTGTTGAATAATTGCTTGTTAGAAGAAAACAATGCTTTTATGAGCCAGTGGCATTACATTATTACATTATACTGCTGGAAGTTGCAATCCCGAGTGTGACCCCTACCGTACATTTATTTTATCGTATTTAAAGCACGCTCGGATTAAAATATTACATTTGAAAATCAAAATCTCGTAACTGATGTTCAGAATATGGAGAGAATGACTCTCTCCCTGAATCTACGGTTTGGTACATTTTTGAATTATTGGGAAAAATGGATTGTGTTTGTGACCTCACAGGATCATCATCGATCCGTTATTGGGTGAATTGACATTCATTTCCATCAGTGTACCATCAAAATAAATGTATAGGTGACCAACCTTTTGTTCCATGTATATATCTTTGTCTCATTGTCTCTTTGTTTCTTTAAGAAATATAAAGTATTAAAAAAAAATCAAAATCTCACACCTGCAAATATTGAACACAGTTTGCAGTGAAGGGTCTGAAGAGGATCCTGAACCAAAAGGGCTAACAGTGATTCTGATGTTCTCTTTATTTGTATTTCTCAGTGCTGTGAGTACCACAAGGTCAATTCTACTCCATTCTGCTGGGAGGCAGAAATGTCACAGACACAATTATCTCCAAACCAGAGGGGGAAACCAAAACTATCTGCACCCTAAGACAAAAGGCAGGAAGAAAATGGACTCGGGGTGAACAGACCCTGACTTGTTGTATTCCCTCGAGAGGAGAACATACAGTATATCATTCAACCCTTCCATCGGTATTTCTCCTTTCAGTCTGGGGGGGATGAGAAGTATTCGCGAGTGTCGATGTCACGGGTTCGTTGAGCTGTGAATGTTCGCGATGGCGATGATTCACAGCTACGGTGACTCGAGGGGAGGCAGCGTGTGCAGGTATGTCCGGATGAAATGTTCAGATCTTGTAAAATGATCCAGTTATAGTCGATTACGTGGAGACATATCTCTGTCGCTGAAACCCGATAACGCAGCAGGCATATGTCAAGGCAAACGGCTCGATGTGTGGAGAGGACTGTCAAAGATACAGCATACACACTCGCTCAAAGTGAATACTATAGATTACACACTCAGTCAAGCGTACGAATACAAATCCACACACCTCTTTAAGTTCTCTGAGATATTGGTTCGGGTATTTTCGGCTTCAGACATTGAATGAAATGCACTTAAATGGCGTTTTCACTTTCACTTTTTTGGGATGCCCATTTCAAAATGATGTATTATAGTATATTCTTACAACTTCTGCAAAATGAACACACATTTCTTGTGAAAAGTCATTGTTATGGTCAATACTAATGTCTGGCAATGAGATGAAATCATAAAAAGAAGTGTATATATCAAGTGACAAGTTGTTTTCAACCACTTTGGAGAAAATCAAAAACACCTTTGATTGGCTCACAATTCATTATTATCTATTTTTGGATGAAGTTCGGGTATTTAGGTTCAGGCTCGGATGGGCTATTCGGCATAACCTACAGATAACACATAATATCATGACATCAACTCAACATTCACGTTGAAAAGAACAGAGCTGTTGTTGCCTCTTTGGTTTAACCAGAGAAAAAAAATGCTTTTAATAAAACTCCAGCCCAATTCTAGGCTCAACATCCTGCACCAAAGACACCTCATGCATATGGTTTGTAAGTCACATCCAAACAAGACCATGGATTTCATTATCTGTATTATGTTATCAACATGTTTTTTTTAATGAATAAGCCTGCAAGTTACTCTGTGATCATGAACAAACAAATAAAAAAATGTGCAACACGTTGGATATTTAAGCACATGCGTTTAGTTTAGAGAGATGAAGAGCAGCAGTGAATCACAGCTCTGTCTTTGAATCCGATGGTTTTTAAAGGTCGCACAAAGTGCAACAAAAGATTAAAGTGCTTAAATCTTCGATAATATAGATCCCCAATCACGCACAAGTGCACACACACACACACACACACGCACACACACACACACACATGCAATGGCCTGCTCGGACAAAGTTACATGGGCGTGGAAGTAACAGCATATTTCACATTTATACTACATGCTGTCACACACCTGCTGCCATAAAACAGAGTCACACCCACCCACATACATATACACACACACACACACACACACACACGCACGCGGCACCGCAAATCTCACATATAGAACACGCACACCTTCCTTTTTACGCTTTTCTTCATCTCCTTCTCCTTTTGCAGTCACAAAATCTTTGTTTCTTCACACACACACACACACACACACACACACACACACACACACACACACACACACACACACACACACACACACACACGCTCACTTCCTTATCATCAGGACGCCAGTCAGAGCAATATGTCATCTTTCTATTCCAGAAAAACACGTGGGGCTCAGTGACACACACACACACACACACACACACACACACACACACACACACACACACCACATGTTTCTCAGCATCTCGGATGATGGGATGGGAATATCTATTTTGGCTCGGAGCCATTTTTATATCGAAATTACACGTAGGTTTTTATTTCTGTCCATGACTACTTTTGGTCCTACAGTAAAACAGGATGTGTTTGTTGAAATATGTGAGTTTTATTTAATCCGTTGAAAACTCTGGAACCAATGTTTGTCTCGACCTCCTTTTCCTGTGTTTGAGTCGTCGCAGGAACCCTAAATTAATTTCAATACTTGTTTATTGTATGTATTTGTTCAGCAACATCTTGGCAAAAAAATGTATATCTGTAAAAAAAAAACTTTAAAAAAATATGTTGATCGTAACTATGAACATCCAGCATGATATGAGCCAGAATCCCCCAAAAATGCCTCTTGGAGCAGTCCATAAGACACCTTTTTGGAAAGATTAAGACCTAAAGAATCAGAATTTGCAACAAAAATCACAATAAAACAAAACCATGGCCTGTTAGGAAGGTGTTTCAGTCAAAAAACGGTGTCGTTCGATTCAAAAACTGAAAAAAAGGACGTATTTTATGCTAAAAGATTGCCTGAATAGGGCATGCTGGGACTTAAAATGGGCGCGGGAGGATTTTTTCTTACAGAGAAGCTCTCTTTAATGGCTGCTCCTATCTTGCTATTTCTCCTCTTGCATTGTAAACTGCATGTGCAGTACGTCACTGCTCAGAATCATGCACCGAAAAAACAACATCTGAAGGCAGCATTTGCATATCTTTGCCTTGGAAAACCAGACTAAACAAATCATCATAAACTATGGGTAAAAGTCACATGAAACCAAACAAAAGTAACTTCATGAAGAACAACAAATGTGCTTGATTAAAAGTTGGGGCAAAAAGGGTAAACAAATTAAAATCCTCTCGAAGGCTTGGGCCCGGTCTCAAATCAGCAGGTTCACGGGCCGGATTCATTTACATTTTGCAAGGACAGCTTCTTCTTGAATCCAGCCACAAGGTCCTTTATTCACGATTCAAACTCGCCCAGAGAGTGAGAGAGAGAGCACCTCTTTCAACTTTAAATCACCCGGCCGCTGCTGCTCGCATTAGCTTGGAGCAGAATATAGAGAAGGCATTTTGCATAATTCATTGCTGACTCTCAGGACAGATAGCGAGTCCTCTGAGAAACAACAACTTATACAGTCGCGGGGGGACAAATAGTTAGCGAGCTCTTGTAAATAGTTTCCAGGTATTTGTTTCAGTTTAGGAGCGACCGAGAACCCATTAAGAAGGCGGAACAAACAGTCCTGATGAAGAGGGTCTGCATCTTGTCTTCACCGAAAATGAGAGACACGTACAGCTGACCCAACCGAAAGGTGCCAATTCATATTTTTCAAATGTATTTGTCCTTCACTGGCACCTAGTTATAGTTTCAAGGCCGACTTGTGAGCTCATGCTTACAGTTAAAGTGCTCATAGATGTGCTGCACACACTCCATCAGTCACACTTAACTAACAGTATCCAAAATCACACACCCGGCCGGCTTCCTCGTGCGCCGTATCGTCCGCCTCCTGAGCCCTCACACCCAGTTAAAATCTGAACGACCTCTGACCTGCAGCCTGTCTGCAGTCATGCAGTCACTCCTCTGGCATCCTGACCGCCGGCTACAAGTAGCTGGCCCAGTACGCCGACGCGACATTCCCACAAATGGCTGCCGTCGTTTGGAGCCATGTGCTGAGTCGACCGGCCCAGCTTGTCACCGTGATCCCAGCATGTCCTCACATACGGGAATAGGCAGAATGACGTCATGTCAGTTCGATGTAACGGACTGAAGCTGTCAAGAAATGCAATGGGGTAAATATTTCCACCAGACACACAAGTATTCACAAGGTATAGCGCTTCATGACACGAGGAATGCACGGAACGCCTCTTCACCTCTGGTGCGCCGTGACATCAGAGAACCGAATGTGAGTCGTCGCTCCCCCCCCCCCCCCTCCACTTCTTCTGGGCAGAGTTCGGTGTCAGAATCAATTCCAGTTAACAGCCAGTTAGCTGCAGCTTCGGGTCAGAGATGAAACATGGAACGAGGCCAAAGTATGCTCCCATTCTGGTGCATCATCCATCAGGAGCCTGACATGTCTGGCAACCATGAGTGCCACATGTAGGCCATTTTTGTAGTGGGGCATTTTGGCCATCAACGGCGTATAACGAGGCATGTTATACATGCAAAAGAAAAAAAGGTAAGTATGTTTTTTTTAAATTTCGTCCTTCAACCTGTTGAGCTCGCTGGAAGAGTTGACCCGTGGCGATGTTGCAGAAGTGGAGCACCCAACCTGTTAGCGCTATCAGCACTGCTAGCTGCTAACCGCCTGCTCGGTCGTCGCCATGTTGAGAGCCTTTTGGAGGCAATCTCACCATCACAGCTATGATCTAAAGTTGTAATCCAGCACCTATAAACACACACACGTACATGCGTGTCACACTGTATGTTCCCAGATAAACTGAAGCAGACACTTTGACCTTTAACTTACAGTCACACCTGGGTCCGCTGACACACACTCATCAGATACACACACGGACATCAAACACAAATGTCCGACGTTAATCCTGACACCACGTCTAAAAATGTCCTCACGTTCCAAAAATGTCCTCATCCTCTTTTTAAAAGTCAAATTGGTCCTTAAATAGACACACACACACACACACACACACACACACACACACACACACACCGTCTCCTGTAATGTCACTTGTGAAAATAACTTACATGTTCATCTTATAAATAGCACATACCTCATCCCACCAGAATGATACAGTCATCTTTTCTTTGACCTTCAATCAGATAATCCGTCATATTTCATCATTCATTCATATTCACTCATTTGAAATCAAAGTAGATCAACATGTTTGACCTTTGGGGCATCAGTTGTTTGTCACAAGTGCTACTGCAGAAGTCAAAGTCAATTATTTATAACACACACACACTTAGGGATCAGCAGGCCCAGACCCGAGAATACACACCGCCGCTCGCGTTGTCGCCTGTTACCGCGACCATTACTTTGTTTGTTAGCATGAAACTAGACGCCGCTCAATGTTAGAGTCAGAGTTGGGTATTGTCTTGATGGTTGTTAGACTTACAGGAAGAGAAAAGAGAACATTTTTATATAAAACACTCATTTTAAGACATGTATTTAAGACATATTCTCAACGTGAAATACAAAATATATAGAAGAATCAACAGGTTCAACGTACTTTTGATGTCACTTTGTCTTTGTTATACTGTAATTTGCAGTGATCCAACACACAGTGTGAACATGCACTCGTGATGCCTCAGTGTCCCCCGTGTAAGGCCCTCGCAGCAGGATCCCGCTTGCTGCTGTTTGTCTAAGCAGCTCCGCTCTGGCCGCGGGACGTCCCGTTGCCATCTGTTGTTTAACTTGGCCCGACCGTTGACACGCTGATATCTGTGCGTCGAGTGTCGGTACCCAGCGGTAGGATGGTGTCCTGGTGAGGTGGCTTCATGGAGCTGCAACCATAACACGTCCTTTCCGCTACGAAAATAGTTATAATTATGACAACAAAAAAATAAGTCATAATTGTGACAAAAAAACAAACAAATCATAATTCTGACAACAACAATAAAGTAATAATTATGACACACACAAAAATCATAATTCTGACAACAACAAAAAAAGTCATGATTATGACAAAAAAGTCATAATTATAACAAAAAGTAAAAAAAATCATAATTATGACAAAAAAACAAAAAGTCATAATTATGACAAAAAATAAAAAGTCATAATTATGACAACAAAGTAAAAAGTCATAAGTATGACCAAAATAAAGAGTCATAATTCTGACAAAAAAAGGAAATGTGTTGAAATTCAGGTGGGTTGAAACGTATGGAAGCCCAATTCCACCACAAAAAAAATCTGAATTATGTTCACAACAAAAAAAGTCATAATTCTGACACACAAAAAAATCTGAATTTTGACAAAAAACTAAAGAATCATAATTATGACAACAACAAAACAAGTATGGATTCACACTTTTGTTTGTGGCGGGATGGGCTTCCATAGCAGCGGGTGTAACGCCGGCTGCAGACGTTAATCAGCCCATGAGCAGTGATTAGTGGATTTGTGTCGGTCGGCGAAGTGACACATTTTTTTGCCCAAGTGGAACTTTTGCGTAATAGACCCTTTTACGGTGAACATCATCAAAAACATACATGTGTGTGTGTGTGTGTGTTGGCAGCTGGAGGGGCGTTCTCACCCGAGCCGACCAGACGCGTTAGCGAGCGTTAAACATTCAGCTACGACTGTTAGCAGCATCAGAATGTCTGGTTTTAACACGCTCGCGCGTCAGAATCAATATCCCACCAGCGTGATCGCGCTCGCTTCAGAGCAGCAGGTGTTTCTGTGTGACGAGGGAACGCGTTAGCTGGTGACTTCCAGCCGAACGTGTCCGTGCTTGCTCTTAGCTTAGCTAAACAGTTGGTGTGCATAATAAACACTGATGAGTGTGTATTTGAAATCAATTGAAGGCTACGAACACATGTTCTGTTGTGCGAGCGAGCGTGTGTGTGTGTGTGTGTGTGTGTGTGTGTGTGTGTGTTGGTGTTGAGCGCAGAGTCACCAGCGCTAACGTTGCATTAGCGACCGTTGGTGCTTCATGCCTTTGCATCAACCTTTGCTAAACAATCTGTCGTTGCTCTTCCAATGCTAACGCATTTGCTCACTGAACTCGTTATGACATCAAAAGTACTCTGTCAAATAACTCCCGACTGTGTGCGCACACACACTCTTCGTGAAACTGTTATCTCTGTCAACACTCTTGCAGATTATGCTAAGCAGTGTATCCAAGGTCAAGAACGAACTTTAGAGCCGACTGACAAATGTGTTATTCAGCCTCACAGTTATAGCAGCAGAATAACAGTGAGGATAATATATTCATAAAAATAAAAAAAAGGAAAAAGGACACGGCTGGATCCAAGGTTGCAGCTCAGATGCTGCTGCTGCCCGTCCACCTGAGCTGCAGGGATGAGACAAAGTCGTATCTGGTGCCAGACGCCGTTCGCCTTCAATAGCAGTGATGTCGCTGCTTTGTTTCTCTCTGTCCGACAGACTGGCAGGAGTCCAGAGCTGAAGGGCTCAGAGGAGCCCGGAGCCTCCAGCGGGATGTGACAAAGGATGTCTTTAGGAACCAGACCGGTTCCTTTATTGGAACAGATTGGGGAGGTTGTGGTTGTCCACAGAGGACTCCTGTTCGTGTATTGTTTTTTAAATATTTTTTTATACTTAATATTTTATTTAGGTATTTCTACAACGACACAAATATGCCACTCAAAGAAGGAATAATTGAACTATTTATGCGTCTGGCCAAGACAGGCCACAAGGAAAGAAACACACACACACACACACACACACACACACACACACACACACACACACACACACACACACACACACACACACAAAAGAAATAAAATGAACATGCAGGTATAATTAAAACGATTATGCGACACATGTCAGTCAATCGAGTCAAACATAAATTCATTCCAACGTACAGATATATACAAAAAATATACTCTATTCATAAACTCGTGAGATTAAGGAGGGAAGTCACCGGCTAGTTTCCTTATTTCCTTATTTTGACACATTGTTTCATGTTGTTGTTGAAAGTGAAACTAAGAAATACTAACTTAGTCTTAATTGAAGAAAGTTGAATCAATAAAATGTAGTGTCCTTATCTATGGTTGCTTTTTTGTGTTCTGATTAATTATAAGTCATGAAGGGCTTGAATGAGCCGTTGTAAAGTAATAAACATGATTGTATCGCAGTAACACAAACACATCTACGAGTAGATATTGTTGTACATCATTTAAAACAGATACAACACAGTTGATGAGAAATTAGATATGTCACAAACAAATATTAACTCAGGGTCTACTTCCTGGTTTTCTCCCACAGTCTCCACAGGATCCAAAGAGTTTTTTTTTTTATGCTATTGTTGAAGTGAGGTGGATATATGTTTCCATATCAATAAATCAAGGAATCAATCTAATTATTCATGGCTGTGTTATTTGTGTTGACGTTGAACTGTTCGGCATCTGGATGAGTCCTCGTGCGAGCTGTCGTTTATTTATCTCTTCATTTGTTTCCCTTCCCCATCCCGGCTCCTCAGAGCTTTGTTAGAAAATGGCGACGGACCGTCGTCGATTCAAAGCGTCCGTTTCGGTTTTTCACCCAATTCCTTTGTTGTATTTAAGTCGGAGCGCCTGAAATGAATCAGACAAGAAGAAGTGAAACTCCTCCGCCTTCAGCTGCACTGAACCAGAGTGCAGAGACACTTCCACTCCTTCACAGATGGAACAACTATTGCTTTCTTCTCGTTGTTACTTTCAGTGTTGATGAAGCTCATTATCGCTCTCCAGCTACAAAAAGAAACAGCAGAAAGAGAGAAGTTCACACCCCCACACAAGGTTTGTGAACTGCATTCAGGGAAATGTACGACTTCATTCATATAAAGCAGGAAGAATGGAAAAGACTTCTTTTATTTCTTTAAACGAAATTGTTATTGGACATTTCGATTTTTAGGAAATTCTAAGCCTTTTGAGTCATTCAGTAATTATAATATTGACCATAAATTGGGTTTTGACTTGAGACCCATCAATTAGTTGCATTTCATCGTTTCAGTACCTCACGTGTAATGTGCAATAGAAAGTTTAAATACATTTTAAAAAGGTATTGGAAGGGACAAAAATCAAGTTGAAGCAATAAGAATGAGACTCAAATGTACAGTAAATCACTGCAAATACATTTTAAAGACAAAATACACAAAGAATATCTTTGTTATCATAATTTATTTTACATAGTTTGCCATTAAGTCTAGTTCTGAAAACGGCAATATAAAAAAAGGAAAGTATAAACAAATAAATGAATGAATAATTCATACTTAAAGAACAATCTTAAATCTTCTTGTGTGTCCTTACAGTTGGAAAAGTGTCAGTATCTTATTCTACATCCGTCCCTTCCTTATTCATTCATTATTGCGAGTGAGATAAACAACTTTATGTTTTTCTAGCTAATAAAAATACTGTAGGCATATTGTGCTTCATTTTATACATTTTTAGCAAAGTTCAGCATGACGTGTTCAACATTGTGGGACATTTTGAAATGTTGAAGTTCTGTGAGCGACATTCAGCGGCACAGCTGGCGTCTGGACTAATTGTCAGTGTGGTTTAAGTGTTTTTTTTATGAGCGGAGCTGGTGACAAGATTTTGCCTCCTTTTTGCCGTTCACATAACATTTCACACAACCCCAGCAGGTATTTCGATATTTAGGATCACTGATCCCTGTAAAGACTCACGGGGACCTGTGGCCGACAGAACCGACATGAAAAAACAACTGCAAGGGCAAGCCCAACAGCTGGAAGGACGAGTGTGTGTGTGTTGAGGAAAGCTTACAGATATGAGCCTGTGAAGGTGTGTGTGTGTGTGTGTGTGTGTGTGTGTGTGTACAGTATGCACGCGTGTGAGTGTGCATTCACACAATTGTAGGTGTCGGTGTGGAACGGATGCTTTGATCTACTGCAGTGTATATATAGGTCGTCTTGCAGTTTGTGTGTGTGTGTGTGTGTGTGTGTGTGTGTGTGTGTGTGTGTGTGTGTGTGTGTGTGTGTGTGTGCACGCACTTAGATTCCTGTTCTCTTCATTGGAAAATTTAGACACCAAGATATTTCACCTTGTGACTGTTTTAGTGCGCAGACACAGTCTCTCTAACCCTGACCACTTAACACACATTGTATGTATGTGTGTGTGTGCGTGTGTGTGCGTGTGTGTGTGTGTGTGTGTGTGTGTGTGTGTGCAGAGACGGCCTTTTTCAACGGAAAGAGATGCACTGTCTCCGTCACCAAATAAATAGTCATGCGTTGTGCAGTTCAGGACAAGTGTTACAGCATCTATACAGGAGGGTGACAATCGAGAGGAAACTGGTTTTCCAACTTTAAAAGTTGACAATAAACACTCGGAGCGACAAGTTTTGGCCCCTCTTAATATTTCCGCTACTGGAGGAAACATCGGAGACCGGCCGACATGTTATAAAGTGTAGTTAGCATCTTTTATTTGAGCTTTTACCCTTTTGGAAACCGTGCGCAAAAATCCTCCCGCGTCCATTTTAAGTCCCAGCATGCCCCATTCAAACAATCTTTAGGCATAAAACACGTAATTTTTCCATTTTTGAACCGAACGACACAGTTGTTTTCACTGAAACTCCTTCGTCACAGGCCAAGACTTTGTTTTATTGTGTTTGTTGTTGCAGATTCTGATCCTTTAGGTCCTAATCTTTCCAGAAAGGTCTCTTATTGACCGCTCCAGGAGGCATTTTTGGGAAATCTAGCTCATATCATGCTGGAAGTTTAGTTAAAATTAAAATATCTTTTTAAAAGTGTTTTTATATATACTTTTTTTCCCCCAAGACTTTGCCGAACAAATACATTCAATAAACATAAGTATTGGAATTAATTCGGTGTTCCTACGACTACTTAAACACAGGAGAAAAGAAGGTCTGGAGACAAAATGGGTTCCACTGTTTTCAACGGGTTAAATGGTTGTGAAACGTGCAATATCTGCTACGACGTTACACTTTTGCCATCGCTTTGAAACAATATACGGTTCAGGTATTGCGCAACACCTATTCCTACACCTGGCTTCCACTCATTTTGCCGTAGCGTATGATATGATATAAAGTGCCCCACCTGCATGTTGACTGGGTTGGTTTCCTGGGTGTGTGACTCATGAAGCCCTCGCTGTCGACACCATACGGACATCAACAAGGTTCAAAACTTGATTTTCATTGGAGGACGCCTCTCAGAAAAGATCTCAGATAAACGTGACGTATCAGATGCAGATAAACCGCTCAAGCTTGAGGCTGACTGCTTGTTCTATGAGCCACATCTTCAGATAGTGACGAGCGAATGTGATAAAAACTGCGGATCCAGACACAAAAACAGCCGTCAACAGTAGAAAATCAACATTTAATCTACAGAGTTAGACAGGCAAAGTGAAGATATGGTCATACTTCAGTTGATCTCAACAAGTTTTTAGGCACAGGGACAAACATTTAAAAATATCATATATATATATAATAGCATATATTATTCTATGTAGCATAAAACCTCTTTACCATGACAACGTATGCACTTCATCATTGGCTGTACAAAAATACATTTAAATCTCTTTCTCTGCACATTGTGGGCATGTTTGTGTTTGTGTCCATGTGCAAATGTAGGCGCTCCGCATGGTTTCTGTACTTGTTATCTATGTCTGCATATGTGTGTGTGTACATATATGTGTGTATGTGTGTGTGTGTGTATATGTGTGTGTGTGTGTGTGGTCCTCTTCTCGCAGCTGTGGTTCAGCCAAAGTCGATTCGCGGGCGGTACTCGAGGACCATGGGATATGTCTGAAGGGGAGACAGAAGAACAGAGAAGAGGATCTGTCTTCACGCCATAAATGTTCACAGAGGGGAATATTATAATAATATAATATAAAATAATAAGAATGCTGAAACACTAAGCTAGAATATCCCGAAGTCCGGTTATCGTTTATTGCACAGGCTTTTTGGAAAGGCAATAAAAGTCGCTACATCCAACGATGTGTACGTTCAACCCAATGCCACAGGACATGCTGAGACACACACACACAAACACACACATACACACGCACACGCACAGACATAAGAGGTCAGACCGGGTGACATCTGCAGGTTTTCATGAATTCAGAGCCAGAATATGAGCGCGTTTCCATTAAAGTGTCCAGGGTGGACCTGCTCTGCTCTGCGGGGAGAGAAGCCGAGTGTCTGATGCAGAAGAGCATATATATGAAAAAGAAGAAGAAAGAAGAAAGTAATAAAGGCCGGGCTGCTGCTCGCTCTGCTGAAGCTCAATTGCAAAAGTTGATCATTCGATATCTTTTGAGTAGAGCGGAGTTTACGAGCCGCTCTTTCTGTTAGCTTTAGTAGCTTTATTAGCTTTTCAAATCTGAATCCAGAAGCACGCCGCGCTGATTACAATGAATTGAGGTTCAGCTTTGGATTTCAGACAAAAATATACGAAATGGTACACTCAAATGTATACGTTTGCACCTCAGTGTGTTCATAACGATACAGAATCTCCGATTTCTGAAGCGATTGAAACGGCTCGGGTGTTGTGCTCAGTAACAGCTGTTTCTGTCAGTGGGAAAAACAAAAAACGGTTTCATTCAAACAGACTGTGGCCAGCTTTAATGCGATCAATGCAGCTGGACAGGTTTATGGTCTTCAACGTACGCGGGGGGCGGGGGCTTTAGTTTGGTTAAACTAAATGAACCAAACTGGAGCCACCTGTGTTCACACAAAAACCTCGCTCATTAACAACACGGACCATATCAAGAAAATGTTCATGAACATATTATGATCATTATCATGTATTTCAGTTCTTTAACAACATCGTGCTTCTGTCGCCTTATAGCAACACTTTCCTACCACAATGCAATACATATAATTAGTGCAAACATGTCATCAAATCGTACTATCTGCGCCAGATACCAATGGCCAAGTGAAAATGTGACTTGTTGATGTCATCATGCTGAAAGTTCAGGTTGTACCTTCAGTTTTTCACACGTTACCAGTCTAGTCGTATATAGACGACTCGACCCAGGACCCTCGACCTCTCCCATTATCCTGGATACCTCGCAGAAATGTCAATGAGGACTCCTTGTACATCTCGCCTCCTTTGCTAGTGGCGCTCACTTGAAAGAGGGGGGAAGGACGTGCGCTACCTTTCTTATAAAAGATTCAAAAAGAAAGAAAGTGGATGTTTGTCACGTAGCAGCTGCAAAGTGAGGACCCCGTCTCCTGTTTCTGGAGCCCGTCTACTATTCCTGGCAGCTGGAGGCTGCTGGTGCAGCAGAGTACAGCTGCTGTCGTCTCCTCCGGCTTTCTGCATTTTTTTGCTGCATCATGCCTCGGAAATGAAGAACAACAGCGAATCCGACCTGAGCGGAGTCTCGCTCCCTTTGTGTCTGCCTCTCTTGACACTCTTTCACTCAGCGTTTTGCTCTCGCAAACACTTGAATTATACCGCAGCGACACATTTTTACTCCTCAGCTGTCAGCGACTTTTAAAGGGATTTTGTTCTAGTGTCAAATGTCAAATGTAGAAATGCTGCAAATCTGCAGCACCGGCAGGAAGGGGAAGATAATGAAAACTGCATTTGCTGTCAAATATTTGGTACTTTGGTGCAGCCCTAAATTACAGAATTACCTCACATTGTCTATTTCCTCCAGGACTATGTGATTATCACACCTAATGTAAATATAATCTACTTTAATGTCCCCTTTGGAGTCCCACTTAAGCTCCTTAAATGTCCAAAATGTACAAGGTTATTCCAACTATTCACAACAAACCATTCGTTCTAATATTGCGTTACGAAAACCAACGTCGGGGTCAATGCTAAAAGAAAGGGAGGGTCAACAAAGTCATTACTAATCATCCGTTGGAGTCCTGAAGAGCAGCACGCCCGTTCAACATGGAGCTTCTGTCAGAGAAGGCAATGATTCACCTAGTTGACGTAAGACTGATCGTATTTATCCTTTGTTCTTGGCAAGACACGGGACGTGATTCACGGGAAAGGTTCCTCGTTGCAGTGGAGGCGGCCTGTCGAGACGGTTTAACCCGAGTGGAAACAATGCGGGGTTAAGGCCGGGCCTCGCCGCCGAGCGTCCGCCCTTTGCTTGGGTGAGTGGAGCGATGTGTACGGCTGCTTAAAGGTTCATTATTCAAGAGTTAGAGAATGATGTCACCTGTCAGAGCGCTCAGTGGAATTACGACGAAGGAGTAATGTATAGCTGTTGCAGGACCGGGCAGATGCTCACACACACACACACACACACACACACACACACATACATACACACACACAACCGTCTGCACATTGCACTGCATGGTGACGGATATTTTTCATGAGAGCGGAGGCAACAAATACATTGATCCAATAAAGGATTTGAAAGAATTTAATAGGATGAAAAATGGAAATCAGATTTTTTTATTCAGTGGACATATTTTTTGATGATTCAGTGTAACGGCATTATTTCTTCTCCTGAGATAAAATAAGATAAGATAATCCTTTATTTGTCCCTCAATGGGGAAATTACAGGATTACAGCAGCCATGCTCACGGTAAATAAAGATCAAGTAATATAAATAAATAGTAGAACAGTAATAAAACTAAAAATTAAAAATGAAACAGTAAGAAGAATATTAAATATACAGATGGAATAAAACAAAATAATTAAGTGTGTATAAAAGTATTGCACAATAAGTAAACGTCTATAAAAGTATTGCACAATAAGTAAAAATGTGTATGAAGTATGTTTCGCCGTTTAGATTTTTTTACATCCTAAAATCCCTTTTTAAGCTCCGCCCCTTGAGAGCGCGCGGTGTTTGAGGCGCTGAAGAGGTTCGGCTCCCTCCGGATGGTCCGTTTGCTTGGAGGTGTTGAGCAAAGGGTTTTGTGTTTCATAAGTAAGTCCGGCTCCAGCGTTCAGACAGAAATCTTTCCAGCTTTGGAAACAAACGGCGCCGACACATGAAACTGATTTGTGCTAACGAGGTGAGTCCAGCGCTCCTCGATAAAGAGGAGCGCTGGAAACGAACGCCCGCCGCGGCTGCAACGAGGGACTCGGTCTGATCTCGGAAACACCGTTTGAGGTTAAAAACAATGTGAGTGCTTTCCAATCTAATCTGAGAAGGGTCTGAACAGAGTAAACAGAGGAGGGGCCGCACGGGACGGCAATGTCCGTCCAACACGACAATCTGACATTTAGACTTTGAGTGTGTTGTTTTTAGACACTTTATCTGAACAACAGTCCGGTTCAGGTCAGGAGTCTATCTGATGAAATGACAAAGAGTTTGTGTAACGCTGCACTCCACAGAAGAGCGTCTCAGCCACTTATTGTGCAGTCTAAAATCATTGCATCCAAAAGGCCTTCACACGCTCGGGGGCGTGTGACAAATAAACAATTAAAAAAATGTGAAATATTTGCCCGTGAATGTTTCACATCAAGGGCTTTTATTGTGAAAGGTAAGAAGAGCACTGGAATAAGGCTTTATATGACGTATAATATGGCTATATGTGCTGCCTTTGTCAGGTTTAAAAGTTTCAAAGGAACAATAAAGAAGGGCTATTTTGGGTTTGGGACAACGGCACGTCCGCGATGTTTCATTAAAAAAAAGCAAAACTCAATCGTCTTTGCACCTCGCGATCGGCCGATGCCTTTATTTGGGGTGCTGAAAGCTCTGAACCGATTGACCATATAAACCGTGGAGCTGCGACTCAGGCTCAGTCCTGCAATGAGAGGTTCGGCGGTTCAATCTCCAGCCCCGCTGGTCCGTGTCGATGTGTCGCTTGGGACACTTAACCCCAAATTGCTCCCGCAAGCATCTTATGAATAGTTAGTTAGAGTCCTGATTGGCACCTTGCAAGCCATCAGTTTATGACTGTATGTAAATGTGTCAAAGGCCCCATCTGATGCTGTCAGGGCCTCTCGGCTGGTTTTGAATCCTCGGTTGACGACCTCTTGGGGTGGGGATAAAAAATCGATACAGCATAGTATCGCGATATTTTGCATGGCGATATTGTATCGAGACACGAAAGCCGAGTATCCATCTTTTATTTAATCAATTCTAAATGTTTTTGGTCCTAGAATAGTAAAATCTATTTATTTTTTGTTGACAAAGTTTTCCTTCGGGGGACAATTTGCGGTTGAAAAAAAGCTAATAAATCGTAATATATTGCAATATCGTGATAATATTGTATCGGGACTTTAGTCTCGTGACGATATTGTATCGTGGGACCTCTAGTGAGTCCCACCCCTAACGACCTCTACACCGGATATAAATTACATTTTTACCCAAAACACAGTTGCGTTATCGTTTACTGGCGCAAATAATTCAGCAGTCGAATGTCTTGATGATGCAATGTTTCAATTTAGTTATCTAACAAAAAATGTTGGGGACAAATGATGACAGTTACAAACATCTCAACGTTATGATTCACTGCCGTTCAACAATAACTGAATGCATCCGAATGTGTTCATTACACCGACGACGAGCGAGTGTGTGCATGTTCATCACCATTAAAGCAATCAGAATGTCCTGTTCGGACTAAATGACATCCCGAGACGCCGAGTGCTAGCAGATGAATTTGTCTATGTTCCTGTGTGTGTGTGTGTGTGTGTGTGTGTGTGTGTGTGTGTGTGTGTGTGTGTGTGTGTGTGTGTGTGTGCAGCCATCCTGACCGGCCTCCGTCAAATGAAGTGGAGCTGCGTCGTCGTCACTCGGATGAGACATGACGAATGACTCGTATCGTCTCTCTCTCCCTCTTCTGTCTCCATTCCTGACTTTCATGCTTCGAATCTGTCTCTCTCTCTCCCTCCCTCTCTCCCTCTCTCTCTCTCTATCACCCTCTCCATCACTCCTCTCTTTACCTTATCCCAAACCGGACAGGATTTCTCGGTGTTTATCCCTCTGACTCACCGGGAGGGACATAAATAATTCGGACGGACGGATTTATGTTTGTTGTTTTGGAGCGTGCCAGTTAAAGTGTGGTGGGGGAGGCGGGGAGGGGGGGCGGGGAAATACTGCAAAGGAAAGATTGTGCTCATGAAGAAGCCAGATGATGAACCGCTTTAATTGTTTGGCCTACAATTATTTAATGATTGACAATATCAGGATTAGGTTTAGTACACAGAATGTTTGTTTTTTTAGGATAGAGATATTTCCTTTAATAAATAATTTTAAAAAACAGAAATAAGTAGCGAGAAGCTGCTGATACCAGTCGATGCACGTGCCAACATGAATAAGAAATAAGATCAACATGTGATCTTGTTTTTTTCCACATTAAGCGCTGTACTGACTTCCTGTCCCTGCTGCTCCTCCTCCCATCATCCTCCTCTCCTTGTCCTAACCTGGTACATGATGCCACCTGCAGCGCCAGCTGTCTGCGCTTCTCAAGTGGACACACGCACACGCACACACACACACACACACACGCACACACACACGCACACACACACACACACACACACACACACACACACACGCATGCAAATGAACAGATTAACAAGTCCCCATATACAGTACAGGAATAAATGCACCACTGTTCCCTAGCAAGACTAAAGTGTTCTCTAAATCCAGATGACGGTCATGACCACACACACACACGCAGACACACACACACACACACACACACACACACACACGCACACACAGAGTTGTCCTACTTCTGAGAATGTTCTATTTACTTTCATTCTTACCAATAAATGAAACTTCAACCACAACGCTGATCTAAACTTTCTAAACTTTAACTTTTAAGTCTTAACCATAATGTACAAGTCCAATGCTTCTTTTAGTCTCTCTTTGTGGAGGTCCCAACATCCAAAAGAAAAAAAGGCTTTCCTGCACCAGTGCATCTACACAGCAGCATGCAGACGCGCACACATAAACAGGAAGTGAGGGTGAGCGCCTTACATTCTCTCCATGAAGCCTCCACCGGGTCATGTAGATGAACTCCAGAGTGTGATCTCTTCCCATGATCTCTCCGTTACACAGCACATCCAGCTGGACGCAGCAGAAGAAGAAAACAACACAGGATCCGAAATAAGCCAAAACCTCAAAGCATGATGACACATAAATTAGGAAAGGAAATGAAAATGTATTATTTGTGATCTGAGTCTTATTGCAGAAAATGAAAGCAGAGGGGAAGTTCACTGCGGTGGTGAGTGGGAGGCTGCACTGAACGTGTGAAAGACTCAAGCGAATGTGGAAGCCATCAGTTTTTACACCAAGCTGAGAGATTTTTTTTAAGAATGGTCCAAGTTTCATTCTTTTGTTTGATTTAAGTGGTAAATTCGTTTGCTCATTTTACTTTAACTGTATTTTTGCGTTATCTTTTAATTGACATGTATATTTACTGGTTTGCTGTTTTGCTCTCCATGTGTCCATCAAAACCATTGCAGTGGATCATTATAAAGTATTTCACAAGAGCTGCTTCGATAAATGCTCCTTATTTTTGCTTTAAACTCACTTCACTTCATCTCCTGGTGCAATATCCATTAAGTTTAAGTATGTTTAAGTACTTTTTATACACATTTTAATTCCATCTGTATATTTAATATTCTTCTTACTGTCAATTTTTTATTTTGTTTTATTACCGTTCAACTGTTTATTTATATGACTTGATTTTTATCTTTATTTAGTTGTGAGCAATGCTGCTGAAATCCTGTTATTTCCCCACTGAAGGACTAATAAAGGATTATCTTATCTTATTTTATCTTTGTTTAGGCAACGTTGCTGGGGCTCAAGTCACCACGTTATCCATGCCTGACAATAATTGTGATTCCATTGTCGACTGTATTCGACCAGTTCAATCATAAAGTCGTAGTATTTGACAAACAAAACTCTGTGCATTGTGTAGTAAATCAATTTGCATCAGCCCTGTGACGACATCACCAGCGTGCCTTCACTGAACCGACATGCTGAAAACAACACGCTGTCTTTACAGTGAACCTTTGTTCATCATATGTAATAGTATAAAAATAATAATGATTTTATTTATAAAGCAGATTTCACAGACAAAGAGATCACAAAGTGCTGTACAGATTAAAAAACACAGTAAAAAACACATAGAAGATTTTTTTAATGTGCTTTTCTTAATAAACATGCAACATAACTGTGTTTTGTGTCGGTTGTATGATTCACCGGGGGAAATCATGTGATTATCACAGGACCAGAATCTATTTAAAGATGGCGTCTCTTTTGATACTTTAAGTGTGAAGAAGAGCAATAGCTCGACATGTCAGTTGCTTTTGTGCTAATGAATTGTCTTAAAAGGAGCTACAGCGTGCGGACCTTCATTTAAATTGCTGTTGAATGTGTTCCTTACCTCGTAAGAGCTGGGCAGCTTTAGTTTAAGACTTAGAAACTTCTTAATTGTTCCCACTGTGACTCTACTGGAGCAGCGGATGAACCTCTTCATCAAATCCTAAACGGGCGAGAGACAAATGCCATTACAATCTAGACTATTGGGGAGAGGTAACTGAAAGATTGTTGTACATTTTTCCAGGAAAATCCCCCAAAACACATTTGCAAGAGATGAAATAGCGAATGACAAGTCGAAGAAGCTTGGAGGCATTTACGTACATGATTTTATGACTTATTGATTATCAAAAAAGTTGCACATACATATATAAAACACACAAACCGTAACAGTGCTCTCCCCCGACGGTCCCGTGTTGCGTAGGCAGTCCAGACAGATGGCTATCTGAGGGTCACTCCTGTGGTAATCTTCATCGCCGGCATCGTCGTCTTCGTCATCATCATCCCCACCTCCGCCGCCATCACCGTCGTCATAATCGCCGCCAACATCAGGCAGCCCGATCCGCTGACACCTCACAGTTTCTGGTATGAGACACACGCGCGCGCGCGCACACACACACACACACACACACACACACACACACACACACACACACAAATAAGTGAGATGTGATCCACTCAAATCTTTTCAATTTAGACAAACTTTAAAAATTCCTATGGTATTAAAATGTCCTCATAATGATGTGATTAAAAGTTTATGAATGACAATATTAATGAATTATTTCCCTCGACAAAGCTTGTGTGGGTTGCATGTGAGCTGGAAATTCCCTGATGTCGCACATGTTGAATCAAAAACTTCCCTCCTCTATTGATTTTACTTCTGCCTACTCTGAGCATGAGAGGAAGAAGATAAGAAAACTGTGACATGATTTACATACACAATATCTGACATTGCTCCGCATCGCAGGGGTTCTCCTCGTACTAACAGCCAGACAAATAGTAACGGTATTGAAAATAAAGTTCACAAGGTTTATGAGACAGCGTACCTTGGCCATTTTCTCTGGGTTGATTCTTCTTCCAGAATTCCACTTCCTGCTGTTCCTCTTCTGGTTCACATAAACAGATGAAAAAAAGCGACAGGAAGAAAAAAAAAAGGACTGTTAAAAAGCAGCATATAAAGAAGGAAGGGTTCATGCTAAATGAGGTAAAGATGGCTGCAGGTTAGCTTGATTTCAAAACAACTGCATGGACACGTCAGGGACAGAAAGAACAAACAACAGGCTGCTCTTTAAAAACAGGATTTATATGATACTAATTCTTTACACACACTTGGCCGAGTGACACGAGCGACACTAAATTATAACACGTCTGTTCCATCGGTCGGCTGCCAGTGCGCTCCGTCACCGGAGTTATGGAGTCATAAAATTATAGCGCCATCACATCTTTAGTTAGACATTTTGGCTTGGCCTCTTGGATCAAAACTGCAGAGCAGCGGCCAGCAGCTTGTTTTGCTCAAAAGCACTTCAACAGGGTGTATGCTGAGCCCAGGTCTACCGTTTGGGTCAATTGGGTCTGAATTATGAGCGTCTATACTGTGCAATGTGAAGAGAAAATGGCATGAGTGTGTTACTGGAATGTAATCCAGATACACGTAGTGGTGTCCAGTACATTACTACATTTTATGCAGTAAAGTTTGAACAAAAAAAAAAACACCCAAAAAAAGGACATCACCAATTTGTTTTTTGTTTGCGCAAACTCACATGACAATTGCGAGGTTTTTGTTAAGAGGTTGCTCATGCATCATTTAGACGGTGGCTACACTGTAAAAAACGCACTGTAAAATTGATAGTTATTAACTGGCAACCATTGATAAGTAACTTACTGTAAAAAAAAACAAAAAAACACACAGAGTATATAACTACAGTAGATTGTTAGTTACTGTCATTTTCTACAGTACTTTTTGGGTGCAATGTTTTTTTTTACAGTAGATTATTGATTGGTTACTGTGATTTTCCCAGTACACTAATTTGTTTTTTTATTTTTATTTTTAATTACAGCAAAGCTTTGACTACTGTAATATTTAAATGAATACACAGTATTTTACTGGAAAATAGTTTACAGTAGGTTACAGCTCACAAATACAGTAAATTTCACAGGCGTTTTTTTACAGTGTATATTCAGTTTGAGATCGTTGAATATGTTGTGGGTGGTTATCAGGTGATTATGTGGTTGCTAAGATGTTCTTGGTGATTGCTAAAGTGTTGCTAGGTGGTTGCTACAGTGTAACATGCATGGCTTGAAAAAACACATGTTTCAATGATGTGATCGGAGTGCTGTTGTTTACTAAAATAAATGTCTACCCACCAATGAACAGTCATATAATTAAACATGGACTGCAAACAGAGAAGGCAGATTGATGGAACCATCTGGCTAACTCACTTTCTCTGAGTCCAGGCACCAGCTTGAAAATGATCTCCTCCAGGGTGTTGTCCAACCTGAGGATATGGAGAGAGAGAGAGAGAAGAGCGTGAGGAGGAGGTGGAGGGAGAGAACGATGAGGAGGAGGTAAAGAGGAAGTTGCTCCAGTTTAGGAGGTGGAGCAGTAGTGGAAGTAAAGGAGAGGGGGATCAGGTGGGCAAAGAAAAGGCAAAAACAAGAAGTCAAGAAGGAATAAAAGATTAGAGAAAAAAGGATTTAATAGAGAGGAGAATGAGTTGGTGCAACAGATGAGTAGTTGTGGACAAAGCAGATGGCAAATCAGAATGAAACGTAAATGAAAAACAGGTAGTAAGAGACAAACAGAAGGATAAGAAGACTGAGATATGTTAATTAGGTAAGGATGAGAGGATCTTTGAGGAGAAAGTCCAGAACATAGCAGGTGGACCGAGGAGGCCTCTAAGTAAATGGAGATGAATGGAATCTCTTTCAAGATGGAGAGAGAGAAGAAGACGAATGACATCTTACCTGAGCATCTCCAGTGGGTTGGTCTCATGGACCTGAATGCCACATTTAGGACAGTCATTACTGTCCTCAAAGTGCTGCACAATACAGCTCTTACAGACTGCAGGAGAAACAACACACACATGATTTATTGAAGTTAACTTTACGATATCTAATGGCTACTCTTTGTCAAGACAGTTTGACGTCATCCTGTTTAAGAAACAGAAGAACTACACCTGCTTTTAGCGGTTACCGAATCACGCGCGAGTTAGCTCGCTCATTAGCATGTTAGCTAACATATCGATAGTTTGCTCACTCAGAAGCTTGTTTGCAGGTAGGTTTGCTTGCTCGGTTTTGCTTGCTCAAACTGTCTTGATGAACTTCTGCCATTTATTTCCACTCATTGAAATGTGCCGCGTCACAAAGGAACCGTGTCTGTTGTTTCACTCACAGGTGTGCAGGCACTCGGTGACCGTGGTGGGTTTTATCAGGTAACCTCGACACAGGTAACAGGTGATGAAATGGTTAAAGTCCCTCACCATGTGCTTCCTTCCTGCGGCAGCCATGTTTGGAGTCCTTTTTTTTTTTTTTTTTAGCAAAGCTACAGCGAGATACTGACCAGGAGTCAGAATTATAGTTTAAAGCAGAAGTGAAAGGTCACTTTCTCGCTCTAGTGGAGTCAGACGTCCGTTCACAACAATACGGAATGGAAAAGATTACAGTTACAGGCGAATATTGGGTGTCAAGGTTCGGTATCTTCACCAACACTGGCTAATGTTAGTCCAGGCTAGTGCATACAAAAGTTCACTATCCACAATTTATGAGAGAAATGAGAGCGCCTGCTGTGTGAAATCCTGCTCCATCCTTGACCCAATTTCTATTTGGTGATCAGTTTTTCTTGAGCAACATCTTCCACACAGGTCTTACTCCATCTTCACTGAACCATGTTAGTCCCATTGAATAAAAAAAAAGAAAACGACACCAGGTGACCAATCTGCGCGATCCTCTTTCAAACAACCACGTCTGTTAACTTCCCAGAATTCCTGGAGAGTAAGATGTCATGCTTCCCTCCCCGTCTCAGCCGAAGTGCCATTTTGAATCCACGAGGGGTCAGAGGTCAGCGGACGACAGTGAGGCCAAAGACTTCCGCGTAGTCGGTCTCATCCCGGTCAGTTCATTCATCATCATGGCGGCTGCTCCTGTTGACGTCTTTCCTTCTCCTAGAGGCACATGGTGACATGGGCCGGTCGAGATGACCGTTTAACCTCAAACCCAAGTGACCTAAAGACAATAATAAACCAGCATCAGGAAGGGCGGCATGTGCAGAGTACCGGACACATGCACAACTTAAGACACAATGAAAGAAACATTTAAAGGGAGCCTTTTAAAATGTCTACAGAGTCCCTTATGACTGAATAACAGTGACACATTTAAATAAAACTATACATTTAAGAGTGATTTTTTTTAAGGAATGACTGTTTGCTCTCATAATGAATTTAAATGAGATTCTGAGTAGATAAAAAAAACATTATTCGTCAACATTAAGATCTGAAAGTTGAGTCAATGACATGTAATATTGCCTTCGCCACAACCTGAAAAAAAAAAGCTCCATATGACGATCTGAGGCTGTGAACTGGCTCACTGCCCGTTCACAAGTCATTTTAAGTCTTGGATGCTGTGGTTCATGATGTGGGTTTTAAGAGGTTTTTCAGATTTTCTAAATCTATGTAGAGCTTTAAATTGTACAAAATCATTGAGTACACACAAATATAGTCATTTAACTGTATTATTGCCTGTGTCTCCTCATTCTTTGCCTCACTCTGTGTTTTCTTTTCTCCTACCTGTTAATGTATTTATCAATAACGAACAATGAAATGAACATTCGCAGGATTGTTGCAGTTCTGACCTACATGCATCAGTCTCTGGATTACCATTACTATGAATAGCTAAAGTCTCCAACTTGGATCTATTCCATCCCCGTTTTTTGATGGATTTGAATGAATTTTGGTTGCCCTACTTCAAATATATTAATATATAATGTTAAGCTTCGTAGTGGCAGCTGCTATTCCATTCAGAAGTGTCACATCTACTGTGCAAAGCCTTTTATTCAGACGCTGTGGAGTCAGCGCTGCTGTTCGAGTAAATGAAGTGAGGAAGCCAGTAAATGTTTCTGGATGTGAGATTAGTCACTGTTCTCAGGTCTGATTCATTTTCTTTAAAGAAAACAAAACACTATTGTGAGTTTGGTTCTTCTCACTTGATTTTTCCCATGAATACAACCAATATGCAATTAATGTCTGAATGTGTTTCGGTGGGTTTACTTTCGTTAAGTATCATTTCAATTCAATTTATTTTGTATCGCCCCAAAACCACAAATCCCAAATTTGCCTCGTTTCTTAATGATAGGGGGATACCACAATGTGTGGTTGTGCCAAAAAGTCAACACAATTAAGCTGCTTATCACAAACAAACTATAAGTTATTGTAGCAATAATACTAAATAAAGTTTGTGATAATGCAGCTCCAGCAGGAATATTACATGTAAAGGGCTCAAATAGCTGTAAATACCATAACACATTATGGTAGAACATAACCAATATATCTGCTAAGGTGTTCTGTCTACTTCTTTGACAACTGTCTTCAGATATGTGCACAACATGAAGAGACCAAGCAACAAAGGCAATACATTGTATGTTATAGTAGTGTTATATTGAAAAATTTAAAAACATACTTCTCTGTATTAGAGGATGTCTTAATATAAATTAAGTCATATGTTCAAGAGGCGTAATTACTAATTCTGGGATTCGAAGTAGTTTGACTATATATATATATATATATATATATATATATATATATATATATATATATATATATATATATATATGCAATAAGACTGTTTTTAAAAGTCAATTTATATTTACGGAAAATATACAATTGAAATTGAAAATAGTCCCAAACAAAATATTTCCAGTAAGTTTATTTCTAGTAACTGCTGAAACTCTAACAAGGCTGACGAGAAATACTCAGCGTGAAAGACAATTAAGGGTCAAACTTTTTTAAAGTGAAGAAATATGTGTTTAAGTTCCTGTAACCCAACTAAAACTAGCTCACATATCTCTTGACATCAATGATAAAATGTGATAAGAAATGAAATACATCAAAAATCTGCCAAAACAATCAATAACTAAGTCATAAGATTGAGTCACTGACATATTTGTGCGATATAAATAACATATATTTATTTCGTTTAACTTATTTTAATTTGACGAATCATTTCAACTGCATAAAAGCAAATGTTCATGGAGGTGTGTGTCCCTAAAAGAGCCATTAATTTGTTGTTGTAAAGTGTTGTCATTTTATATCCACCTGCCGTATGCTGCTAACATGTTAGCTCCCAACAGTAACATGTCGATAACTGGCTACTTTTAATTAAGGGTGTACTTTGTTCTCGTGTGCAACTTCCGTCATTATCAAATGACGTCACTTATGTTGATTTGCCGCGTGAACGTCAGGTGTGTGGACAGTGTTGAACTCATGCAGAGCTTCAGGCAGCTTACTCACTGCAGGAACAAACTACACACACAGAGGAAATGTTGTGTGCTCGACTCCAGACGCCTGCTTCTTTTCAGCGTGTCGCTTTTTTTTTTTTAAGCTAGAAAAATCTCCAAGTGCGCAGCTCTGAAATCCCCCACCAGTGTCCGTCAATGAGGCACAGTCGCGCGCGCACCGGCGTGCTATTTATTCACGCGCAGCGGATCTGCTTATCTCATCCTTACGGCGCGTCACGGTCTACGTCACGTCTGTCAAAACAACATCAATGGACGACACACACACGCACATTACATTGACATACGTCTAAGCATACGAGGCTACACGTTCAAACGCGCTCGCGCGCGTGTCGCAGCTCTTCCCATCTATCTACACGCGCGAGCACACGCGTAGACGCGCGCGCGCGCGCGCGCAGCAGCAGCACGTATCGACAGTAAAAGTTGCAAAGCTTTCACGCCACGGCCTTTCAACGACACCGACGGGAAGCGACACCGCACGCGGGTTACTCGCCGTTTGCGTGAACATACCGTAATCCCCGCATGTGAGTGTGCACGGCGACGCACTTTGCGTTACAGGAGAGAGAGAGAAAGAGAGAGAGCGCGAGCGATAGAGGGGGAGGGAGGGGTTGAGAGAGAGAGAGGGAGAGAGAGAGAGAGAGAGAGAGAGAGAGGAGGTCCAGCCAGCAGCGTCAAAGTTTGGCTGTAACGTATCGCGACCGACGTCGGCTGATGAATCCGTCATCCGCGCCGAATGAACGCGAAATAAACACACGTTCCTCACCTCCGTACTCACTTTCGCTCTAACCCTCGGAGTTACGGATGCCGCGGCTGGGCAGGAATGTCCACCATGACACTGGCCCCGGTTCTCCTGCTGCTCCACCACTCTCCGGTCCGTGCAACTGGGTGAGGAGAGAACGCGGAACTGGTCGGCTCGGATCTGCCCCAGTCCGCCCAGCAGCCAGGCAGGCAGTCGGGTAGGCAGGCAGGCAGGCAGGCAGGCAGGCAGGCAGGCAGCAGAGAGCGGCGGTGGGCGGGGAGCCACTAGGCAGGCAGGCAGGGCTCGGAAACTGAAAGCGGTTGTGTAACTGAGTGACTATTGGCCTACAACACACACACACATACGCGCACACACACTCACATGTGCGTAGTGATGAACAGGGATGGAGTGCAGGCAGCTCAAACAAGTTTGGTTTGGTTTCATTTTCGTGCAACGTACACAATATGGACTACAGAAGCAGATCAAGTTTAAAAAAAAAAAACAGTTTATATGTGATGCAATACTGTATATAATAATACACATCACTCACATAGATAATCATCATTTATGCCACCTGTTCTCATCTATTATGACATATCACAGCGCAATCATTTGTAGGCAATATTGCATGAAAAGTCAGGTTTATGAGAAAAGTATCATATAGATTGATAGATATGTACCAAGGGGTAATTTGTTGTCATAGTGGCAGCACCACACACTTTACAGACACTATAATAAAATTATATATATATATATATATATATATATATATATATATATATATATATATATATATATATATATATATATATATATACAATGGAATACAATAACTACAGTGTATTAAGGAAATTAAATTAAATGAATATTTACCAAAATAAATAACACATGCGCACAGCTTCGACGCTGCAACACAATTTCTAAAGATACGGAGCGTGGAAAAGTAACAAAAAACAGACCCTTAAATACTCACGCTCCGCTGGGACACAACATGTGACCTCAAAAAAATTCAAAACACTAAATCATATTGATGCCACCATGATTTGCACATTATCATGTTTAATAGTCGTTTTGTCATTTGGCTATTCAAGATTACAGCGTGGCATTTGTTTTGTCATCTTGGTGGTTCAACTGTTCATTTTGTGTGTGTTTTGAAAGACTTGTGTTAGTTGTTCAGTAACATATGTGTGTGTTTTCATCTCTTCAAATGCTGATCTCAGTTGTGCAGAATGCGAGTGCTCAGGTTACACCTCATAGCTCAGCTGGTTTGGTAAGTTTGTGTTGTTGAATCTAATTGGGGGACATTTTAATGAATGACGTACTGTTCTCAAGTAAATACATGTTGACAGGATATCACACCTTTCCTCATGCTCTCATGTTGCAAACTATATACAATAGTGTGTTTTTTCTTAGGGGAATTGTGGCTTTCTTGGACTGAAAAATATGATAAGAACACAAGAAGTTTCTCCCTTTTTTAGATAGGTAGATACTTTACTTTGATACTTTATTCATCCCAATGAGGGAATTGTGTTAATTGTTGTTGTTTTCACACTCCTCCTCTCTCACGAGGAAGGATGTTGATGTGGCAGGAAAGTGAGAAACAGGCTAAGAGATGCAATATCAAGTTTGAGTCCCAACACGTGTCTCTAAACAATGTAATGTTTTTTATTTTAAATTGTGTTAATCATGGGAATGATTCAACTGTCATCCGCTCACGCGTCACCGCACGGAAACCAGTACAATTTTGGGAGGAAATAATTGAGTATTTTACAAATATTTTACTCTGGACACCAAGCTTAAAACTGGAACCAGACTTAGTCGGCTGCCATGTCGGCTTTGTGACGCTGTGCTTGTGTTTAGGTGTATTGTTAGCGTTAGCATGTAGCTCAAAGCACTGCTGTTGCAGGACTGTCAGCCACGGCTACGTGTACCTGATGACACTTCTCGTGGGCCTGGAATCAAGAGCACAAACCTCTTCTCCTCCTTCTTGTGTGAGTCTCCGTCAGGCATCTCTAAAAAAAATAAAATAAATGTCTTTAAAAAACTAAATAAGAAAAAGACTTTGCTTTTAGCGGAGTTGCTGATTGAGCACCGACACACACATACAGAGTGAGGGGCCGCTGGAGGGATGGAGGGAAGTCCTCAGTGACATCACCCTGTGGGATATGACCTCTTGTTTCGGAAAAGAGGAATGCATCACCACAGCAACACAGTCCCCGGTCCCACAGTCGGACAGTTCTTGAGATTGTCAAATCCCAAATGTAATTATTTGCCCTCCGACAACTTCAGTGAAGACACTCTGTTTAGTGGAAATGATCCGTATTGTTGAATGAATCCGTTCCCACCTGCCAGATGAGTTGATAAAATGGAAACAACGGCTATTTTCATCTAAGAGAGTGACTCACAAGTCACTATCAATAATGTTGAATGCTCGTTTGATAATGAACATGAGACTTTTTGTGTTTTTTTAAAGTTTAAAATGTTAATTGCAGCGCTTCCACTTGGTCCGGACTCGGGTCAGATCCAAAGTCACGACGACACGGACGGTGGTGTTGGTGAGCGGAGAGCTTTTATTTTGCAGGAAATAGAGTAAAACTTTTCCAACTTCACGCCATAAATATTCTAAAACGGTTTGGTTGTTTCCTGTTTGGGAAGTTAGTCAAAGCTCACAGAAGCACGGCAGTGAAAAGGTCACAGTGCAGGGTGAAGAGCGGATGAGTGACAGGTGGGCTTAATGAAAGAGGCGGGAGCAAGGAGCGAGAGAGAAAGAGAGAGAAAGAGAGAGAGAAAGAGAGAGAGAGAGAGAGACCAGGGAACGTGGGAAAAGTGAAACTCGAGGGATCTTAAGGGGACGTAGTCAGAAGAGCTGCGACAGCAATGACACACAATAGCAGTACATTGTTAACAAAAAAGAGAAGCAATTTAGGGCAGTGGGTTTTACTAGGAAGTGTATGTAAATGTGAAAATGGTACTTTCATTTGTATGTGTGTTTCTGTTTACAGTGTGACCACAGACGTGGAAAACAAACCGGCAAACTAGTTGTAATAATAATAATTAAATAACGACTTAATGTTTAGCTACTCTGTGACTGACCAGTGATGTTGGAGCAATTAGTGGCTTAAGGATCGGTGCAGCGAGGCTCATGTCCGCCTGAATTAGGGTGAATTTTAGAAGAAAATGCGGAGACGAGAGGTTAGAGGGTGTGAATGTGTGTGTGCGTGCGTGTGTGTGTGTGGTTGGTGGGGGCGGGGGGGAGGGGGTCACAGGTCAATTAGAAGTGAGAAAAGACACGTCGCAAAACATACAGAAACCGAATGAGAGAGCGCTGGAAAAGGGAACAGAGAGCCAATGGAAGTGAAAGTGACAGGAGAGAAATGTCATACCGTATATTTAAGATAACGAGAAAAAGAAGCCAGCCAGGAGGGAAAGGGGGTGGGAAGGGGGGGCGGGGGGGGGGGGGGGGTATGGTGAAATGTGGCGAGACGGAGAGAGACAAACAGAGAGAGAGAGATAAAGAAATACTGACAGTGACAGGACACAGATACAGGAGGTGGATATCACAGGAGAACTGAAGACAGCTGCGAAGAAAGAGAAGAGAAGCTCTCAGAAAGGCCCACAGAAAAGAGAGAGAGAATATGTGTGTGTGTGTGTGTGTGTGTGTGTGTGAGAGAGACTCAGCTGTCCACTTAGGATGCTTTATAACATGGCAACAGTTTCACCGGTTTGTTATTTTTATCTGTTTATTTAAATCACACAGCGTCATACTGTATTGTGCAACGTGCGCGCTAGTCTACGTAGATACAGAAGCTAAATACATGGATTTTTTTTTTATAGCTGTGTGTGCGTGTCTTAGAGATAGAGTGAGTGTGTTATTGTGTGTGCGTCTGTGTGTGTAAATTGTATTATACATTTATGTGCAATATAATAGAAATTTCCATCGAAACCATAAAATGTCAACCTCATGGTGGCGCTAGAGGAAAAGTTTGGGGATCACCAAAGACTGTAGGATTCATTGTAAAGGGATCACACATATTCGTGTATAATTTAACCACAAATCCATCTCATGACTGTCGAGATATTTCCATCTGAACCAAAGTGATGGACCGAGCGTCCAACAGGCCCACATTGCCGTCCCTCGAGACGCGTCACTGACAGTTTGACTTGTTTCATTTAGTTTCATTGTTTTAATTGAGTTCACCTTGTGGAGATGAGTTAGAGTCAAAGCAGGCTGATAGCGTAGAGATTGAAGAAAAGACGGACATCCTGAGACATCAATCTTCCTTAAAAGCAAATACATGATAAAAGAGAAAAAAGGTGAAGCTCCTGTCCTCCTCATCCCTCTCGTCTCAGGGCGTCTCTGTGCCCTACATACACTGCTGGCAGCCATTGCTCCACATCCTCACTCTACAGGAATGTGGATCGACTTCTGAACCCCCCCAATTACTGACCACTGTTTCATGAATCCCCCCTCTCCTTTCTTTCCTTGCCTCCATTTTGATGTGCTCATTTTTCTCTTTTAGCCCATTCGGCCCTGAACTCCTTTTTTTTTTTCCTTCTCGTTCTATTTTTTCCTCTATCTTCTCTCGGTCCTTCTGCTTCTTTTTCCATTATTTTCACATCTGAACCCTCCATGATCAAATAATTCCCCCTCAGTTCTTTTCCCTTTCTGTAATCACCTCTCTTTAGCCGTCCTCCTCCCCTCTCATCTTTGTTTTCTGTCTCTCGTCCAGCAGGTTCCCGACTGGCTGACTGACTCATCATCTTTACACTTTTGAATGACTCATTATTCTCTCTGCATGTTTGACACCAGACGCAGAGAACTGCTTCCATATTTACAAGCAATGCGTTAAACACACGCTCATTTTACAGCAGATTGCTGCAGAGCTGCAGTTACATTACAGCCATCGGTTTCAAAACCACGCGCTCCATTGTAAGTCATCCACTTCCATTCAGAGCTTTTGGATGTTGTTTAGATTTTGTTCAACAAGTATTCCAATCTGCTAAAAGATGCTCGTGAACACGGGCAGATAACAAAACATATTTAACGATCAACGTATGATTTAAGAATAAGTCCAGTTGCTTTTGACTAAGTACTTCTATAATATCGCTTTGAAAACAAATCTATTTTTTAGGCCTCTGCTAACCCAAACATACCCAAACTAAAAAGGGTTTACCTCTGCAACCACTAGGACTATTTGAATAATGTTGGTGTTATAAGGTGGGATTGTGTTCAGATGTGTAAATATCAGGCTATATGTTACTGGTTAAGAGTAAATGAAGATGACACACAGAAAGAAATGAAAAGGGTCAGGTCCGCCCTGAAAAAAATCACTTTCAGGATGATTATTTGTTGAAATGATGCAGCTGTAAAGTCTAACTTTAACCCAAACCGTAGCACAATATGTGAACATTCAACATGTGAACATTCAACATGTGAACATTCTCTCTGCAAAGGTTGACTTTGATCAAGTGAAGCAGAACAAAGTTACAGAGGGTTTAGTACAGAAAACACTCAGGCGAGGTCTCCAAAATTTACATTGGGGAACATTTGCACACATCTGTGATATTTGAATTTTCTCATGTAACCATATATTTCATTTTTATATTACTTATGGTGTTCAATACATCCAAATACAGTATTTTTTTAAAATAAAAACAAGCTATGATTTACAGTTTGCCAATGTCTGCCGCCCTGGTTGGGGGTTTGGTTTTGAAGTGGATAAGCTACAGTATGACCTGGATCCTTCAGGGATATATCTCTTATTTTTATTCAATGTGAATGTGATTGTCATCTGAGCATTCAATGCAAATATAGTTTTACACTTTGTGAAACCCCGTAGCCGAGGGTGAAGACGGGAAAGAGCCACTTGAAGACAACACAATGAAGACATTGTACGCTGGAGCCTATAGATCAAACCAACGGCTGTCACATCTTCAGCCTAACTCTCTCCAGCCTGATATATTTCAGCATGAAGTACCGTGCTAATGAACGACTGGACCCTGAACAGTTTAGAAAACGGATGGATGAGAATTGAGAGCTCTGTTGCCGAGACCCGGACTTTTGAAGGTACCTTGTATTTTCTGATGGACGACATCGGCCTCATCAAACCAAACCGTGGACACATTACATGTGTAGCTTCTTGCTCCGCTTCATAGTTCACTGAGCGGCAGGTTTGTCTGACAAACATTTGCCAGAGAATATTTGATCTACTTCAGGAAGCCCAAGGACACAACCGGGACACATCACAGTCTGTTTTTTCCCCGCTGTGTCCGACAGCATTAAACTTGCGAGGTATTTCTTTATGAGCTATTTGCCAGGATCCATGATTTGCTTAACTTTCCGGACAGTGAGGTAAGCGCAGAGAAGTTTCTACATTTATTGGCCCTCCTTGAATGTCTGTCGCGAATGTGGTCAGAGATCAAATGACCCTGAGACTTAAAGTTTAATCAGCTGAATCTCTCAGGTGTTTTGGCCAAATACATCAGAGGTCCTACTACGGACTCCACTTGCAGACTGCATTATTGATGCTATCGGAGCCGAAGTCCACGGTCATTTCCTGCTGTACATTTCGCCATCAGAGGAAGTTTTTCAACAAGTGATCCAGTCAAATAGCAGGCGAGGTTTCTTAAATATCATTGAAGTATCTTTGAAGTCAGTCCTTTTGCCCCACACATGTTTCGTGGTCATTTTGTTCCACGCCCATTTAAATCCCTGTTTGGTATCAAGTGTTGCCAAATGGTCAGGTTGAGTGCCAAACCCTCTCCATGCAGCGAGCGGCAGCTGAACATAAAAATACATTTAAAAAAAGTTGCATTATGTTCAGGGTGAGTTCCCTCAACACTGCAGATCTTACTGCAGATATGCTCCTGGGTTGAATGCTCCCAAAACGCTGAGTGCATTTCTTTCTGCTGAAAACTGAATTGTTTCTGTTTTGCTGTCGTCCAAATGACAGACAAAACAATGTAAATACACCAAAGTTTGACCGGAGATGAAGATGTTCTCTAGCTGGCATGGCACTAAGCTCGCAGCAGAGGCGTGTCACATGACACCGTGGCAGTGTATTACATTATTAATCTGACCATTAGCTCTCCCCTCCCTCCCTCTTGTCTTTAACCTTGAACCTGGGGATCAGCTCTGATCCCTCTAAAGCTGCCGTTTGGTGGTGGCGAGCCTTTCTTCACCACACGGCCTCTGACGCCGCCGCGCTACTGCGCCAGTCCCACCTGTTCATGGCCAGCAGTTGGCAAACATTGAAAACACACCCACATAAATGCATGCCGCAGGATTGTTGCCTCTATGTCTGGCTTAGCGTTGGTGTAGAGCCACAACTTCTGTGTTTGTGGACTAGCTGCTTAACAAAAGACTGAAAAAGCTTCACGTTCTTTCATATGTACAATACAATTAAACACTAATCTGTTGTTGCCGTGTATTGTGTGGGTAAGGAGTGGCTCCTACTGAACCTCTCAGCGCTAGCTTAGTGTGAAATATTAATAATAATGTATCTAAGATAGTTCACATCATTTCGAACCACTGTTATTTCTATAGATAGCGCCCAAAACTTGTAAATCTATTGCCTGCACACGGCCCACAACATGGCGACAGCGGCTAGCAGCTAGCGGCGCAAACATCGGCAGCAGTGCTGATGGAGCTAACTGTGTTTACCTGAAGGGGGAACCAGAGTGTGAGTGCTACACCTGTGCAACGCCGCTGCAGCTCACATGCGCTAACATGCACTCAAAGCATGTGTGGCTGCTGCAGCTACATGTCAACAAAGCACAGAGATAGAGCAACCTCATTCTCGGCTCAGGCAGACATTACTCCACTTTATTTTGACACAGCAAGACACACACTGACAGGTGGGATCGACTCCAGCCAAACATTGCTGGCAAACATATATATATATATCTTCAATAAATAGGGACTAATATACACATTTAATCTGATTTCATTGTTTCTAGTGGTGAACTGGCCTGTGTTTTCCTCCACAGCTGGACTTCCCTTGTTAATCTGCTCCGTGTTGTTGCAGAGTGGAACTTTGTTTGAGGAGTGAAGGAGATTAGAGGAGGATTATGGATTGTTCATCATCAGAGGTGTCCAACAGAAATAACTTGTATAGGATGTGTGTGTGTGTGTGTGTGTGTGTGTGTGTCTGGTTACAGCAGGTGCTGGTTCGCTGCACTTGACCTTTGCCCTCACTTTTATGAGGATGATCACATGTACAGGCGTGAAACCACACACACACACACACACACACGCCCTGTGACCTTGAGCAGTGAATCTTCCTGATAGCAACTTTTATGTGTCCATATTATGAGTCCTTATGAGTGCATGTGTACGTACGCGCGCGTGTGTGTGTGTGTGTGTGTGTGTATGCATGATCCTAACACATTCCCACCATCTTAAATACCCTCATTACTGATGTCCATCTCTCTGTGTCTTTTATTACACACCAAGATGCTCCACTCTTAAGCTCTATTAGAGCTCAAAGAAGAAGTGTGTGTGTGTGTGTGTGTGTGTGTGTGTGTTTTAAGGTGGGGTATCATCCTTATTCATACACTTGTAAAATGTAGCATCATCACAGTCTACCCACTTACAAACACACCAACATGGACCTGTTCATGATGGAGGATACAATACAGAAATGTGTCTACGATATAAAACCTTGTCAGTTTACTCTGGGACGTCTGTATTTTTTAAAACAGGTCCTATTGGATCATTTAGCAGCATCTCAAAGCCCCTTATCGACACTGGAACCGAGACGCTCTGCATCCAACAACATGGTCTCTTATTTAACGCCTATTTAACGGCTATTGTGCTCAGATGGGAAAGTATACAGACTTTTTTTTTACATCCCTCTTGAGCGCTCTTTCTTTTTCATTCTTCACACTGCAACTCCTGTCACGTTTAGTGTTTACAGCCGAGTGCAACATCATGGATGAGGAGAGACTGCTTGAATCAATATTCCCATTTGAAACGCTTTGCTGCCGTTTCTCACGTTCCCTTTTGGAAACGAATCAAAACATGAACACAAGCTTCCCTTTGTCCTCCTGTAATGCGAGGTACTCTGATGTAAAAAATAACAGGTGCGGTAGAGTAAACATCATCTGCTTCATCGCTCCGTGTTCCCTTTTTTCCTCTATCATCAGTTTCCATAAGCCGCTGTAGTTACCCCACCTTTTGTGAATCAGTGAGAACATGTGCAGCCATTTGTGTTCAGGTTTCATCTAAAAGATTTGACTAAAGTCGGAAAAAAAAAGGACTGCGAGCGCTTGGAAGTTGTAATGAAGCCGCTCTTTGGGAGGGGAAAAATGGAGAAGAAGAAAAAGCTTCTCTACCAGCTGACTGTTGCCTTACCAGCCAGATCCTGCACCCATTCACCTCAGCCAATCACATAGCTGCTGTCAAATAGTAAAACTGCTCTCCTCTGCTGTCAACTCCTCTTCACCTCCAGTGTCTATCACATCTCCAGTCTCCTCATCCCGTCATTGGATCTTCAGCAACTCCCTTCATTACCACCACCACTGGACTCTGGACTCCAGTGGTGCATATTCCTGCTCTTCGCTCCATACTTTTAATACACTACGTCACAATGGAGCCCAATCGCCAAAAGAATCTTCACCAATCATTTCATAACTGAAATAGTCTGGAGTAGCAACTGGAGACGCACACATTGGGTTTGAGAGCTTCTACAACCAGATTGTTTCACGAGTAGCCGGTTTACGAGCACATTTTAAGCCAATTGAGAAGTTCATAAAAAGCCAAATCATAGTTAGCATTAGCCGATGGATTCCCAGAATGCATTCATATGCAGGATCTGTTTTTTTTATATGGCAAACCTATTAGTTGTTTATTCCAGCCGGTACAGAGCAACTGTATCATTAATTTGGAGTCAGATTTGTGGCCACCTGATGAATGTATCTCCAAGTATCCCTCTGATTTGGCTCTAACTCCTGGATTTCTTGTTCTTCCACTGCTAAATGCTTCACTATGCAGTTCAACACAGTTATTTTTTTTTGTGCATTTTTTTTTTTTTAGAAGCCAGTTAGCTCCCTGCTGCGGCCAAAAACAACAGAAGTACACTGTAAAAACACGCCTGTGAAATTTACTGTGTTGTGAGCAGTAACCCACTGTAAACTATTTCCCAGTAAAATACTGTGTATTCGTTCAAATATAACAGTAGTCAAAGCTTTACTGTAAAAAAAATATATATATAAAAATGCAGTAGTGCTGTGGTAAAATCACAGTAACAAAGAATATACTGTAAAAAAAAACACATCACACCCAAAAAAGTACTGTAGAAAATGACAGTTACTAATAATCTACTGTTATATACTGTGTTTTTTTTTGTTTTTTTACAGTAAGTTACTTTTCAATGGCTGCCAGTTAATAACACAATTTCACAGTGCATTTTTTTACAGTGTACAACAAAAATGTGACTGTTTTTTTTCTACTCTCTGACACGGTAGCTCCTCTGCCTCACAATCAACCCTCTGATGAGTATGTTAATGATCATGAGTCATCCAGGTTGGGACAGAGGAGGAACAGTGTGGTGAGCTCGTTGACCACGGTGAAAGTACAGCTGTGAATGTTTTCAGCGACGCTGGTGAACCATCAGATCATTCTTTGCATTGTGGTTACGAGTTCCTGCCTCTAGTTTAGCATGAGCAAAAATCACAAATTGAAAACCTAACAGAGTTTTATTCCCCACGCTAAAGACTTCAGTATTAACCAACACTTCCGATGAGATAAATGTTGCTTGTAACTTTCAAGTAAACCAAGTGCTTCTTATTGGGATGAAAAAAACATCTGTTGAGTATTTCAACATAAAATTGTTTGATTGTGTTGAATTAAAAACCCAAAAATACAGCGGGTCCAACAGACCCACAACACCTGCTGAGTAACAAAAAAATTAACACCATACGACGGTTGAAGACTAATGCTTATCTCAAAATGTTCGCCGGGGTTCGTTAAAGGCCGCTAAAAACAGAAAACATGATTCAGGGTTATTTATTTAGACGTATGGAGTGAACCCCAAAACCATGCGTAGGATTATGCTCCAATGCACGGGAGAGCAGCGCCTCGCGGCTAGCTCGCAGCTAGCTTGCAGCTACCTTGCTGCTGAGGCCCGCACTGAGACACAGGCAACACTGCTGCTGTTGCCAGGCCTCGACGTTCACTTTTTTTCGTAATGGTCACTTAAGTAGGAATACATTTAGAAGTATTGTAGACATGCTTTGGAAACACTTGAGAAGTGTGTGCTCACTTACGTAGAAAGAACGGCTGAGCGTTCGAATCTCTTGAAGATACGAAACCGTCAAACAGTCGCCATGCAGCTATTGTAAGAGCGAAGGATAAACACCCAAAACGAACACTTTTAGAAACAGTGTGACCCTCTTGTCACACTGCAGACAAGGTATCTTTCCTCATTTAACACTTGCATTCGCAGCTACAATGGTGGCAAAACTGCTTCTCCCTTCATTTGTGAGACTTTGTTTCCACTTTTGTGTTTCCGTTAGAAACAATAGACACAAGGAAAGTGACTGCTTGATGTCGTGTGCTTCTCCTGCATCTCAGCGCTAAACAATGTGCGACCATTTTTCCCTCTGTGTTAAGGTTATAGCGCGCATGTTGGACGTCATTCTCATTGCTGACTTGTACCTAACATCCTCCATGGCTTTGCTGCAGACGCACAGAAACAAAAGCAAAAAGT
Source organism: Clinocottus analis (assembly GCF_023055335.1). NCBI lineage: Eukaryota > Metazoa > Chordata > Actinopteri > Perciformes > Cottidae > Clinocottus > Clinocottus analis. The sequence goes on from NW_027176240.1 coordinate 4,271,325, forward strand.
TTAAAGGCCTTGACATCTTTTTGATTTCACTGGTGAACAACTGCAGAGCTCTCTCTCTCGTGTACGCCGTTGCTATTCGTCGCTAATTTCCAAGGCATTCTTGTAAAAGTGACCTTGGCCTTTGTTTTCCCCTGTCAGTTGGCATGTGTCGACAGCTCTTGACCGGCGAGCTCGTCCTCTGGACTGCACTGCTCCAACAAGCATCATCTGTCATCAACCGGATGAGCCCAATGCACCGATCGCCGTCATTGGGAGTTTATCATAAGGAGTGAAATCATCCAATATGAACATTGTCCCTTCGGAATAATCAGTTATTTAAATGTAAAAGCTGCCTGGCACATATGCTGCAACGCTGTATGCAAAGCACCTTACATGAAGACTTAACTAAGATAAGATAAGATAAGATAATTCTTTATTAGTCCCTCAGAGGGGGAAATTACAGGATTACAACAGCATTGCTCACAGTAATAAGATAAAAAATAATCAAGTAATATAAATAAACAGTAGAACGGTAATAAAACAGATTTAAAAAATGAATAATTAAAATTAAAAGAAAGTAAAAAAGAATATTACATTTTGCAGATGGAATAAAAAATGTACAGATGGAATAAATAATTTGTATAAAAAGTACTTAAATATACTTAAAGTGAATATTGTAACTATATCTTACTCCAAGATAAGTTTCATGTCACATTTTTCTTTCTTTCTTTATCTCATCTCGTTTTCCTCTGGCATTTGCCCTCACGCCTGCTCTGAAAAAACGTGGCGGCGGTGGCGGTGGCGGTGGCGGTGGCGTGCTAAATCCCCTTTAAATTTCATCCCTGTCAGAATTACATCTCCTTCAGGCAGATGGATGGAGATCGGTTGGCGGGCCTGCGGGCGCTCGTCAGAAAGCAAACAGCGGTGTGAATTACGACCGGACGGTTTGTCTCTCTCATTGAAGGATTATCTTCATACGGTGACACGCTCATAAACAGTGCTGCGCTGCTGCAATCGCTCTCACCGATGCCAGTGCCTTCCCTCAAATGAGGATGCGGGGCGAGTGGAGGATTTACGCGGCTAATAATAGCGCCAACTATATGTATTTCCAGAGAAGGGATTCTGCATGTGGGGCTATATTTATAATTACCAAACCCTATGATGTAGCTCTTGTGGTTTAAAGCCGAACCAATCATGGACCAACGGCACGCCGCTGACCAGGCTGCAAGGGAAGTCATCACACACACAGACACACACACACACACATATATATAAATATAGTGTCATCTTGACACTCCTTTAGACTGCTGACAAACATGAGAGAAGGATATGAGGTGTGAGTTGGAGAAGGAGGAGTGGCAGCTTAAATAGGCACAAGGGACTTTATTTTGATGACCTGCACCTTTTTTATTTAGTCTCACTGTTGGTGCCAAGCGCTCGTTGCAGCCGCGTGATTTTTCTGTCCATGATGGTGTTGTGAAGCCGTCAGCTCGACTCCATCAGTCGCATAACTGAATGAAAAGTTGCTGCTTATCGCCCCAGTGTATACCTTCAGGGTCAGGGTGCTGCTGTTGGCACAGAGTAGACTTTAACACGTATACGGAGCTGCTGTGGTGTTGCGTTCGAATCAAATGGAACTGGATCATTTACACATGCTTGGTGTGTTTTAACTCTGTGACCCCTAGGGGTCATTTTTAGTCGATTTTCTCGAGTTGACATAATTTCTTGAATTCACCTTGTAAGGCACTTTAATATAAGATCCATACCCATGTTTTACATCATGAATTGCAGAATAATCTCAGCTATCTATGTAAAGAGGCAACTTTGTCATGAGGCAAAAGTGTAAAGACAAAATATGACTCTAAAGCTGAAAAACGGAATCTCAATTTTTGGAAATTCTTCATATCAATTATGAAAACATAATTTTACTCATGTGGTTGGACTGTTTTGGTGATGGGAATTGGTTTACCAAAGGTTTAGGTTCACAAAAGCAGTGAACTATATGAATAAAATGGTGTATACAAGTAAATAAATGTATAAAACTAAACTTTTTATTAGCCTTGTTTTGGTAGAAATGTGATCTTTTACACCTTTCACCAAAATGATAGAAACCATCAGGTTGATTAGTGCGATAACTTCTCCATGTTTGTTGGGGAAAAGAGTCACAGTTCATCCCAAACTGTGATTTAATGCAGCCATATTGACAACGTTGTTCTTATTGACACATCCTTCTGCCTGTGCTGTCAAGTCTCAAATCTGGTCACAGCGTGTTACCGCGCTGCTGCGCTGCGAATCCAATTATTTTGTATAATCACAACATGATCAGACGCACAGAAGAATAAAAAAAACTGGCAGTGATGGCGTAAAATGAGTGATCAGAAAGGACGCGAGTGGAAGGTTGTCATATTAAAGGTTTGCTAATTGGCTGCTGGAGAACAGAAGCCCCCCATCCTAAAACGTTTCCTGTGGATACACTGCAGCCTTCTGAACACGCTGTTCTCGTGTGTGTCAGATCTCTTTCCACACTTAAACACATACACGGACATCTTTGTTCTCTTTCCGGTTGACAAACAACGGCGACTTTACAAGACAGCCGGCATCTAATGAGCAGCGGCACGGACACGTCCTGCTCTCACACGACACACACGAGTGTTTTAAAGCCCAGTCCCACCACGTATGGACTTATTTATATGTTCTATTTGTCTCAAATTCAAATCAACAGGCCTTTTAAATGTCTTCTCTTTGTACTGCATCATGTCAACTGCCTCAAATCACTGTTGACCTTTCCACTATTGAACCCAAAAGTCATCGAAATCCCTGCAGGTGAGCCGCAATTCCATCGTATAGTTTATTAAACCCATTCCTTGTCAATACCTGGTGTGTATATTACCCACAATGCAACGCATGTCAGAGACGGTGGTGTTTTATTTGAGTGGAGGCTAATGTAGCCTGGAGAGCGCGGCGGCAGAGGTGAGAAGCCGAGGTTTGGTCCGCTCACTCCTCTCTAAATCCACACCTTCCAGATATTTCCACCTCTCTAAACGTGCCGTCTTTAGACTCGGCCGACTGCGACTCCAGAGAAACTTCACACCGCTCACCCTGGAGACACTAAAGGCTTCACTTTACACTTATTCACTTAAGCAGCAGGGCTCCCTGAGGGGTTGTTTTTCTCTTAGGTCAATATATTTTAAATTCTTTAGCAACGGGGCGGCTGCACATTTACACCACGCTACAAGTCACACACACACACACACACACACACGCAGTGTGCATAGCCTTAAGAGCTACTTACCGCAATATCTTAACTAAAACTTGCCGTCCCAATTTATAAGCTGACAAATTATGTGACACAGTATGTGCTGTCACCATTAACTGCTTTAATTGTGTCACAGCTTCAGGTTCAATTCCAGAGACCCTGTCCTTCCTGCTGTGGCGCTCTTGAGCCGGACGTTGCCGATACACACAGCTCGATGCGAAAGTATCGTGCGGCCATCTTCAAGGTCTCCATCAGTTTTTCCTGTTACTGTTTCTGTCACAAGGTCATGTCCAAACATAGCTCGCGGCTATAAATTCACTTTAAGTGGACAACATGGCTGCTAACTTCTGAGTGGCGGCTCAGTTTCATAGAAAAGTCAACAACCACTGTTATATTATATTTCCTGGTATTCAACCTTTTTTTTTTATTGTATGATGCTCTCCATTGGCCTTGAACTTCTTGCTTTTTGTCAAATCAGCGTTATTGTTCACCGTGTGTCCATCTAGTTAAGACAACTTTTAACAGGTTGCGTTGTTTTAAATAGAAAGGTTTTCGTGGACATGCATGCGTTTGTGAAGTAGAAGTTGCTTTTTCATGCGTTCCACCTGACATCGTCGCTCTCTGGCTCCCGGTGAGCTCACGCAGCTTGTGACCGTCACATACCGCCATGTGTCATCACTCAGAACGCGTGTACATCGCTGTGAGATGTGCAATATGCGATTTGACCACATTTAGCGGGCAGGACAGAAAAGCATCTGACATGACGTTACCCCCCGCTGCCAGCTGTCAATCAAACGCTCAGGCATCCTGCTGACCTCTGACCTTGAGCTGCGAGTGGCCGCCGTGCAGTGAGAGGATGTTTTGGAAGGGTGACTATTTATTTCTCCACCACCATGAACCTGTCTCCTCACAGTGATATCACTGCATTTTTGTGGCCTCATGCCTGGTGTGACGGGACGCTGCAGAAGAGTGTCTATGTTTGAGAAGATGGCTCACTCGGCAGTTAATTGAAACCCAAAAAAAGGGTTTACTTTAAAAGGACATTAACTTGAATGCATATTCTTCTAGTTACAGTCAAATTCTCCAGTTGAGAGTTTCTTGTAGTTCTAGTGATGAACACAATGCAGATTTTTAGGGAAAGTAACAGGAGCAGCCACAAAATCTGAGACAAAACTGTTCATTTTATTTTTTTTGACAACCTTTTTTTAATATTGTGTCTAGTGAGTGTATGTATATATTATGTTTTCGTGATGTCTTTAGCTACTTGGACCCTGAATTTCCCTTACGGGATCAATAAAGTAACTATCTATCTATCATTGGTATTGAACAGTGAGTATAACTGTGGCAGGTTTAAGTTAAAGGTAAACCAGGTGAAGCTTTGCAAAATATTACGAGCGATTGCATCACCGAGTTTCAGTCACACTTCAAATACTTACTTTTATTTCCACTTCCATATAAGTTCTTTTAAAACACTTTCTGCTTGCTCATGATTTACATTTAATTGTCTAACGGGCCCACAAATGTGAAGCAGAGTGACCCCTCTTACCTCATCGCCATCTTTGCGCGGTGACACAGAGAAGCCAGCAGCGGCCCAAACTGGGCAGAGCTGGTGGTGGGAGGGACTGGTAAAGAGATGGGTGGTGGCGGGGCGGGGGTGATGTTGGTAGCACTGAGCGTGCCAAATGAGAGCACATAAAAAAAACAGTAATGTGATCTGAGTTGAGTGACAGGACCCCGCTTCTCTTTTTTCTTTTTCTTTTTTACAGAGGTTTGACAGAGCTATATATAAGAGACGGAGGCTGCAGGCAGGAGAGACAGACAGAGAGACACTGACCACCGTCACAGCAGAAGACCAGTGGACTTAACTCTACCTCCACTCACCCCCCAGGGCTATTAAACTACAACTCAAGGAGAAGGATGGGACTGCTCAGTGTTGAGGAACTGGTAAGAGCGCCTGTGTGCATGTATGAGAGGAACTAGGAAGTAGATCGGTACCAACAAGAGACTGTAGTATTTATCAAAAATACATGATAACTATCAGTTAAAGAGTTTTTTTAACAAAAAAAGATGATTTACAATTCTTAAAGGATCGTAAATCCTTTTTTTTGCTCTTTACATGCTATGAAATATTGTTATATAGTGACACGCTGCTGGAAACTGATTATGCTCGGTGTGTGTGGCGACTCATCTTTCAGACAGATTTGTTTGTAATCGTTTCTTCCCATGGACATGTACAGTGTGTATCATTTCCCTTGATGGTCTTGATTTGTCTTATGTCAGTTAACGTCATGGAGAACAAATGCATACAGTGATGCGTATGATATGAGGTCAAACTGGAAGGAGACGAAAACCAAACAAACATGATTTCAGCGACGGTATGACAATTATACATGTGACATCAGGACACCTGGAAAAGAAAAGCAGCCAAATTAGGACCAACAATCCTTAAAAGCAGTCCGCAATTACCTCAATTATCGCTTCTTATCTAAACTCAGAGTTCCTTAAATCACCTCATTTCATTGCTTAACTACCACTTACTTTGGAAGCTTATTCGCTGCTTGATTACAACTTAGATAAAGGTAAGAATCTCATTAAAGTCCTTTACCCATCTACGTCGTTACTGCACATTTCATCTCGACATTTCTTTCTTTTTCTTTACATTTTAACTGAGGGGTTGTCTTCCCTCATGACTCGGCGTTAAATGAAAAGAGTCACAGCCCTTAAGCAGTTTGAATGATGACACTAGCACATCGATAACTGGACATACGAGCAGTTAACTCAGTAAAGAGTTGGTGTGTGTGTGTTTAGGTGTTGGAGACGTGTTGTAAGCGGCTGAATGTGAAAGCTGCTCATGTGTTTAGCTCATCGGAGGACCAACACAAAACAACAATTAAACTGAGATTAAGACAGAGTTGGAACCTTTTTTCTCCTCTTTTTTAAAAAAGAATTGTGCTGCTTCCTCTACTCTAAATGCAAAGAAGTTGACTGGACCTTCAAATAAACATGCTCAGTTTGGTTGTTCCGTGAAAGCACAGAGCACTGACCTCAGTGTAATACACAACAGGTCTGGCATCATTCATGTCACGACTCGGCAACATCTCCATCCCTTCTCTCCCCTCAGGTGTCCGGCAAGAGGTCAGAGGGCAAAGAGGCCGACGACTTCCAAGGTGGCGTGTACGAGGCGGCTGTCAATCAAGAGAAGCAGGATGACCGCAGGTCCCACAGCGAGCCGGGGGGCGGGGCTCTGTCGGAGGAGAGCGACAGTGGCGGCGAACAGGAGCAAGTCAGTGTTGCAGCTCTCAATGTAAGAACAAAAAACACAACATGCATCCATCACTCTTGTAGAGTTCTTCATAAACTTCTTTTCTGGGAATCACTGTAAGGAGTCACACAAATAAAGAGTCTGAAAACATGTTCTGAAATGACAATTTGACCTAGTAAGTAATATTAAAGAATGAAATGTACTCAAAATCTAAGGATGCATATTGTTTCCCTGTTGCATCCATAGCATTGATGCATTAGCAATAAATAATTAGTATTATTTTACAATGTGGCAAGAGTTGTATCAGTAGATAACATTAAGTCAAAACTTAACTAAATGTGTTTAGTTACATTTCACAGCTGGAAGTTAGTCAGTTACTTGCATGTTAGGCTCCGCCCACAAGAACAAACCGGCTGACGTTTGTCTCCTGGTCCATGCTGCCACCTGAAGGCAATGGGAGTACATAACAGAATATCAATGTACTCAGGAGTACATCGGTCGTAAACCTCATCATTGTGGTATTGACATTTGTTTTTGCGTTGAACGTTTATTGGACTTAAAAGAAATCTGATTGTAAGTGTAATTTTCCAGTATTTGCAGTGTGTACAATCCAAACAGCACGTTCATTGCATATCCATATATTTCATCTTCAATGCTCCTGTTTTTCACTCTTTGAATGCATTGAGTTATCACTCTGACATCTCTACTTATATGCACCCTTCACTTTTGTTATTCAGGCACATTTAACTGCACAGTGCTTACTGAGCTTTTAAAGCCGGCCTTGAAGTGTCCTGTGATCTTTCACTCGGGCATCACTCCGTGAACCTGAAGCAGAATTAAAGCAGCTTTTTGTAAAATAAAAGTTCCTCCCTTCTCTGTCGCCGTGTGCTGAAAGCTTCTGTCTCGTCTCCTCTCAGATGGATAAAAGCGGCAGGCTGAGGTTGGAGACCGTGGACGACCTGTTCAACATCCTGCTGCTGAGGAAGAAGAGGAGGGAGAGGAAGGCTCCCGTCCAGAAGAAAAAGCAGCCAGAGCCTGAGAGCGTGGTACGATTATGTTCTCGGGACGTGCATATGTGCCTATTATTACTTTGTTTGGAGTGTTTTTCCTGAATTTCTTTCTTTCTTTTTTTAATCCCTTAAATTACATTTGTATTATAACTCTGAGGACGGCACCAGATGAATATAAATGGGGTTCACATATTATTTTTCTCCACACTCTCTGTGTGAATGACCCCCGAGGTTTTAACTGCAGGTCCCTTTACCCGCAGTTCACATGTTTTTATGTTTTTGGATTCTTCAGCCAGAGATCGTGGATGATCAGCTGTTTCTGACAGCAGCCATGGAGAACAAACTGCCTGTGGTGGAGAAGTACCTGAGTGACGGAGGAAGCCCCAACGCAGCCGACAACGTGAGTGTCACGCAGTAACGTCTGCACAAACGTGCCGCCTCGTCAGAATCTCATGAAAAAAACATCAGCGTGTCAAAGAAAATGCTCACGTTGTTTCATACTTTCATGAAGAAAATACAACCATTATCACATGCAGGACTGTCTTTCAGGTTGAGTATTCATTATGAATTAAATATACTTCATGCTTTGTCATCTTTCACCCAGTTTCAGAGAACAGCTCTGCACAAGGCCTCCTTCAAAGGTCACGTGGAGGTCATGAAAAAACTCCTGGAGGCCGGAGCTTCCATCCAGAAAAAAGACAAGGTAAGGGATTATATACGCTCACATGCTGCACACACACACACACACACACGTACACACACACACGCACACACGCGTCCGTCTAACAGTTATGTGTGTGTGTGTGTGTGTGTGTCAGCTGGAGGCCACAGCAGTCCACTGGGCCTGCAGAGGAGGCAGCCTGCCGGCCCTGCAGCTCCTCCTCGACGAGGGAGCCAAGTTCACCGACAGAGACAAGGTTGGTCCAAACACACCTGTGCAGGTTACGATAAACCCCTTTACTTTGGCTCCATCTACTGGTGGTAATGAAAGATACAACTGTGTCTTTGATAATTGCTGTATATATATATTTATATATATCTCCAGTACATATTCGTATTTTCTTGGTACTAATCGATGGAACTGAAACTCTCTCCTCAGTTGCACAGCACTCCTCTTCATGTCGCCGTGCGGACGGGACACTGCGAGTGCGCCGAGCATCTCATTCACTGCGGAGCGGACGTCAACGCCAAAGACCGGGTAAGGGCTGAGCGCGACGCGGAGAGCACGCGTCTCCTCGCGGCGACAGCAACGGCCGAACACGATGCTGAATACTCTGTTTTCCTCCCCCCAACTCAAGGAAGGAGACACGCCCATGCACGACGCCGTGAGGATCAACAGATTCAAGATGATCAAGCTGCTGATGATGTACGGGGCCGGCCTCAACACCAAGAACTGTGTAAGTTCAGAGCAACTTTGCACATCGCTCTCAGTCGCTCAGGAAATAGTCAGAGATGATATTTTTAAATGCTGGTCTTAAAGGCAACTTATGTTTTTGTACGTGGTTCAACAAAGTCGATCAAATGCCCTCGTATCTATCTGAAATTACCGAGATGACTGACGTCCGGCTATGTCGGTTCTTCGATGGCGGAACCGCCCTCAAGCGATCTCGTTCATGCAACAGGTCTGGCAGTTTGGAACAGAGCCAGCAATGCAGCCTCCCGCAGGACAAGAACGGAGGCTAAACACCTTTGTGTGCCTCAGTGAATCTCACGTGTCGATGCTTCAGTTTCCCAGTTTTGATTTGAAGTCCTGTGTGTTTGCTTCTCCTGTGCAGGATGGTAAAACGCCACTGGAGACACTGAATTCGTGGCAGAACGGCGCCAAGAGCCTCCTGTGCAACTTCAGCCAGTAGAAAGCAACACATTCCACCAGAGCAGGCATTCAACATGCGACTCAGCCAATGGATCTGATGGCTTATCAGGGGGGGAAAAACGACAAAAAAAACACATTTTTTTCGAGCCCTTTCTAGTCATTTCTATGTGGCGGTTCATGAAGCAAACGTGTCTTTTTAAAAAAAAAAAAAAAAAGCGACGCTGCAAGCGAGTGTTCACATCACATTTAAACAGCTTTGACTGACAGATGTCGACGCCCTCAGGAAGTAACAGTGTTATTGAATCTGAAGTTGACACAGCTGGAGTAATGACAATTATCTTAATAAGTGTTTATCTTACGGCCACATGGCGGCAGGAAGCCGTAGCTCAACAATGTGAAATCTCATCAGGTTGTTATCAATGTGATCATTAGCAGCGATAGATTAACTGTTCGCCACATATTGCTGGGCAATCTCTCGGGGGACAACGTGAAGGTGTTTTCTTCTTCTTTTCTTAATTTTCAGTTGAAGTCAGCGATACTGAAGTGAGAAGATGATGTATTTATTATTGATTAATGACAACTGTCAGCAATCATCCTAATGGGTTTGACCTACTTAACAACCAAGTGACTGTGTTGTCATGTAGCTCGATTGTTTTGAAAATGTTCAGGCTTACATTTGAACCAATTATATAGACTTTATTTATTGATTTGTATTTATTAACTAATGGAAACTGGAAGATAGTGTGTTTTTTTTTTCTCCAGATGTACAATACCTGGTTCACATATTCTTCACAGTTCCATTAGACCAACAGTTTGTGGATCAACCTGAAGTTATTTATTTGTACGACATGACTTCATCTCAGTGTAAAACATGTAAGAAGGAGGAACTGTGTGTGTGTGTTATACTTAAACATTCAGAGGAGTTTAACCAAGTTATTTGGTCTTGTGAATTTGAAGATTGACAGATGAGACAGGATGAAGAAAGTTTTAGGGTCAGAATGAGAAGAGTTACACTTGCTTCAGTGATGATGGTTTCACAATTTATTTTTCTGTTTCGCGAGACACCCACGAATATACCTATGGCCTTTTCTCCTGCAGCAACACTCCAAGTAAACTGTGAGTCAAAGAAACGTACTGCTGAGCACATAAAGCCTGTCAAGTTATGTTGAATCATCTTAATCTTGGCTGTCATTTTGTTACCCTTCAAATGCAATCATTTCGAAAATGAGCTTTGTTTTATAATTTGTGCTCCCAAAAACAAATCCTACTCTTTTCCTCGATCCACAACATTGATTAGGTTTTTGTTTTGGAGGTTTAGTCCAGACAACCTTTAGACAAAAGTGTATCTTGTTTAGATTTCCCAGTTTATTCTACTGGAGCTCAATTTGAGCATCTGGGGCCCTGACACCTTATCGAAGGTCACCTCAGTGACACAAAAAACAACACACACACACACACACACACACACACACACACACACACACAGAGTACGGGAGGGAAGAAGCGGAAAAGTGAGTTTTGGTTCAGAGAATGTTTGACAAGTGTTTATGTGGAAAGAACAAGTCTTGATATATGACTTTTTATTGTCAAAGATGTATGTGCATTTTGCCTTGTATTTATGGATTGTTTGATTAAATCTGATTTTGAATTGAAGATGTCTTTATTGAGAAAGAGAGCACTGATGTACCGAGAGAGCACGACCTTTTGGTGCAGCGAGTATTATATAATATTGATATAAAATATGAGTTTCATCAGATGACGTTGTCTGCTTGTTCTTCAGCCACAGCTAAAATCAACTGTTTAGTTGCTGCTGCAATTATTCTTAGTTTTGCAATAGTTTTGCAGGTAATTTATTCCCAATCGAAACTCTTTCATTTTTACTTTTAAAGCACAAATCTTCTCTTTGAACCACTCAATGTGTCTCAAAGTGTGTACTGTGTGGATCTGTCCATCCCTCAGATTGGAAAGTGACTTTTTATGGTTCTCCATCTCCATTCGAACGTGGGGAGGCAACTCTTGCAACGCCCATTGTCTTGCACCACATGACTCCAACCTTTGTCTCCATTGTCGGCAATGGCTGCGTCGCTGCCGCCGTGATGTCATCGGTGGATTCTGCCGTGCTGGCCAGAAAACAGTGTGACATGCAACAATATTTGCCAACTGGAGTTGGTTTGGGTTGTCTTTCTCTCTTAGTTGTTGTCTATTATTTTTCTGTAAAAATACAAGTGTAATGAAATTAATAAATTTAAGACAATTTTGTAAAATACTGCTAGAATGTTCATTTGGTAAATTTCATCCTTACATGAGCCAACAAGCTAACTGATGTCATCACTGAAATGTAACATAGCTGTCAGGAGAGTGGTCCCACCTGCTTCAAGAGAGTCTACAATGTCTAGTGCAAATTAGCACTAATGTGGAACTCGCCACCTACATCAGAATGTTTAATGATTTTAGCATAGTATTAAACACCATGAAACCCATTTAGTCAAACTAACACTCTGACTTTAGTACCACAACCTGCAACTAGTTATTAAAATTCCTCTCCAACAAACCCCAGACAGTTCAGATTACCTCCTCCACCTTAAGTGTTGAACACCGGAGCCCCGCAGGGCTCTGTGCTCCTCCCCCTCATCTTTACGCTCTGCAACCCCAAACATGAAGAGAACTGTTGGGAAAGTTGTCGGATGACACGAACGTCGCCAAAAGATTTTCAAGAGAGGAAATTGACACTCTTGCAGAGTGGAGCCCAGAGATTCTTCTCCTGATCAATGTCGGTGAACGGATAAGGATATTAATAATCAATACTCTGCCCTGCCACAAGGCACCACTCCTGCGGTAACTTTGTATTCCTTCCATTGACTCCAGCTGCCTACGGCCGGAGACAAAACAAGCTTATTGCTTGAGTTCTGTCAATAAGATAACGGTGAAATGTTTTAATCTGTTATTCTTCAAGAACGCATGCTTATATGCAAAAGACAGTTTAAAAAAATATGTAAGATACCTTTAAAATAAGTAAGGAGCAGGAACAGCATCATATTGTGAGATCACCTTGAAAGTAATTAAGAAAAGCGTGGTCGTCAAAAATGCTTCTCTTAAGATAAATATGTTGACTTTTGCCCTAGTCTCAATATATGAAAGTGTCGGGCAAAGGTTGTAAGATCTGACGTACTGTCACGCTCATACCGGCCACGCGCACAGGATCCGTCCCACCTGCAGCCAGCGAGTGTCAAAGCGCAGACTCGTTCCCTAAACCAGGCGCACTGGTACATCAGGTCTTTTTTCCCCCCCCCCGTTTCAAATGCATAGTTGCAGACGCCGACGAGCACTTTGGAAGTTTGTTTTCTTCTCACACCCACTGCACGAACACAGTAAGTAGACACTAAACCAGTTGAAAAGGCATACTTAATGTGTACAGTTACCTGTAAAACAACGCAGTTATTTGGCTTTGCGTGTGGGTTTTAATTCTTAATTGTGCAACTACAGTACAAGTCCGTGATTTTCGGTGTAGTGATTTCCACAAAAGGCCCAATTCTGTTGTCAGCTGGCATTTAGAGATGTGTTGCCCTGTTTGTCGTTACATGCTCAACAGCGATGGACTGATCCTTAATTATCAGTCAAACCTAATGAAATATCACAATTGTTTTTCTTGGATCAAGATTTGAATAGTTCAGCCCACTTTTTCTACCCAGCTTCCCAGAGTTATATACACAAATAGAGGTTTAGTACGTCAAGCAAAGTATCTGAAGTCGGATCTGAAGAAAGGTTGTAGTGCAATTGCAATTCAATTCGAGGCTGGATTTGAATAACAATAGAGTTTAATCTAAAAGTGGTTGATTGGATGATTAAACTGATGAAATTAGATACATGACGCCGACACACACGTTTTAAAAAATGAAACTAGAAACTGTCTCGTGAAAAAAAATGGTGTTTCAATCCTTCGGATTCCTATTTTAAAATGCTCAACTTTACAGCAGTTATAAACACATTAGTGGCCTATTACATAAAAGGTTTCTATAACTAATATCCTTGTTCATGGCAACTGTGCAAAGGGGAATTTGTATATAACTCACCCACTTAATCTAGGCTTAAAGTTGTGCATTAAGGGTTGGACGCTTAAGAGGTGCGTGTGAATTATTATCAACAATTTAAGTGAACGATCACACAGCCATGATCATTGTGGTCATCAGCCAGGAAAATTCACAAAGTGAAGCAAGTTGACACTTGGAAAGATTTGGCAGATTTTTGGAGGATTCACAAAAGCAGTAGCAGTTCACATGCTGTTTATTACTATAATAACAGGATACTATGGGTGCAAGTGTTAAATATCTTCTCAGCCAATTGTCAAAATCCTTTCCTTTATGGGGTTGACATGTTCCCACAATAATTGAAGAGCTCTTTCAAAAGAAAATCTGACTTTGATCACATTCATTTCCACCTACAATCTCATTTTAAAATCCCTACTTTGAAGAAGCAGAAAGGAGTTTTCTACTGTTGTGACATTTTGAGGGAAAATGTAGTATTTTTGTTCAACTTCAATTTCCCCTGTCAAACAGTTTTCCCCAGTCTTCAGGTCCAGCATGGCTGTCAACATTCCCGGAGTGATTGCCATGCTGCTCTTCTACCTGCTGGTTCTTGGAGTCGGCATCTGGGCTTCCATCAAGTCCAAGAAGGAGGAGACCAAAAGTGGGGCCGATAAAATTGAGATGGCGCTGCTGGGAAACCGAAGCATAAAAAAGGTGGTGGGGATCTTCACAATGACAGGTGACGCATTACATCGAGGAAGCTGCTGCTGCCAAAGTGATTGAACGGATAGAGCAGGCGGCACAACAGGATTTACTTGCCAGCAAATTGCAGACTGTGTCAATTCTTTTCACTAAAAAGTCGTTACATCCTTCTCAACCACTTTCCTGAGCTAATTTACAGATGCATATTGTCAAAATATATGTGTAAAAGATTTGAAAGATGAAAGCTAGCTAAACTTGGCCGGCTCTTTTAATCGTTAGTTCTTATGCTCAGCAATGTGCATCTCTTTTGTCGTTAATGAATGTGTATGAATAGAGATACAAACTGTCTTTCTTCTATAAGCTATGCATTTTGAGTTAAATCATATAGCATAAAATCAAAATAAAAGTGCCCCAGACAAACAATAGAGACTAGTAATTGGCAGCAAACAGCCAGGAGCTTATTTACGACTGATTTGCAAACACATATTGCAATTTTCAATTGACGTATGTCTGCAAATACTTTTCTCTCTGACTTATTTCTGTGTTTGTCTGTGCTTGTCCATAGCCACGTGGATTGGAGGCTGCATGATCATGGGCTTAACTGAGATGATATACACCCCCTCCATGGGACTCGTGTCAGCGGTGGTCTTGTTAACAGCTGTATCTTCTTCATTTATTTTGGGTAAGTATTAAAGAATTACAATCGAGAGAAGTTTGATCGTGTTTGCCATCAGGAACCCGACTGCAGAGTGGGAGGGTCGTCACACACTGAAAACGTTTTCTGGCTTTCTTGTTCCTCTGCACTTTCAAGCCCACATATCCTTCTCTGGATTAATTACTCGACTCATAAATTAGTCGAGTAATTAATCCAGCATTGCAGCGACATTTTAAAGGAAAGCTATGATGTGTCAGAACCAGGGTTATTTGACAAACGGGGATAGCGGAGTTAGCTTCATTTTCCCTGTTAGGAAGGCTAGCCTAGTTAGCAACACTGAAAGTAACCTTGGGCCACCTCCTGCTGTCTGTCACACTGTGCCTTGCTAAAGAGTCCCACAAACTTGAGATTTGAGAGCATGTTTGATGAGGTCTGCCTGATCTGCCTCTTCTCGAAAGCAGGTGTGAATGCAAGGCTTATAATCACACGTGTGTGTCAAAAGATCAGATGTTCATATGGAGTATGCAGACGAAACACTGCATGTGGAGACTAGTTAGTCCGTGTGTGTCTTTTGCTGTTTTGAATGTATGTGTCATGCTAAATCTATCCATCTGTTTTATTGCTCAGGTGGTTTTGTGTTCATCAAGCCGATGAGAGACAACAAATATGTGACTATGTTGGACGCGTTCCAGATCAAGTATGGAAAAGCATTCACAGCCGTTCAGTCACTGGGTGCACTTTTAAGCGATGTTTTGTGGTTGGCTGGAACACTAATCAGCTTAGGTACGTACAAACTATACTGACAACTTCCTTATAGTTTCTATTTTACAGAGTCCAGATTAGCTAAATAAGGTGCACATTGAATCACAGTTAAGTCCAAGAAAGGTATGAGTCTGAAACTAGTGTTGCAAGAGACCGGTAGTCATGAAAAGCCTGAGCTACATTTAAAGGGGTAGTCCAAATGTTTTGAAGTGGAGTTGTAGGAAATAGTTGAAACACTTCGAGTGTTTTCTACTGTAGATGGCGGTTGGTGTCAGTGTAGGATTACAACACAAAAGCAATATACAGCTGTGGACAGGCACAAAAAAAATATTTTCGTCAGACAGCTCTGTATCTATGCAATCTTTAAAGCCACAAGACGGCATGAACAAAAACAGTATAGATAAGTTTTATCCGAGCGTACCCCGAAACTGATATTGATTTTTTTAAGGTGGGTGTAGAGGCTCCAACCTTACCCAATTTAAATATGAGAGCCACTAGGGGGGCGAATGGGAGGACATGTTCGGACGTGTGTTCTTGCCATAAACAAACCCTATGTTCGGTGCGCTGTGTCTCTCTAATCCTTTTATACTCTAATATACTTAAATTAAAACTCCATGGTGTCTGGGTTCATAATATTATCCGTAGTCCGGGCTCACACAGTTTTCACAAGAGATAACAAGCATTTCCAATATCGCGATTCAATGTTTCAGCTTTAGGATCATATTTTCTCTTCACACTTTTGCCTTATGACAACGGTGCCTCGTTATATAGCGAGCAGGGATTGCTCTGCTCGGTAACACATGGGTATACATCACATATGCAAGTGCCTTTAACCCATGGATTTAAGAAATGATGTAAAATGAGAAAAGGACCTCACGGCCCGGAGGGTTAAAAACATGCTGATTATTATGTGGGTCAGGGCTCGGCATGTCACATTATATATTATCAAGTCCCAACAGCAGGCGCATGTGTGCGTTACAGGTGCCACCATGAATGTCATTTTGGATTTGCCTTACTCTGTGAGCATCTGGATCTCCGCTGCTGTGGTGATTGTCTACACACTGCTGGGCGGTCTTTACTCCGTGGCATACACGGACATCATACAGGTCCTCCTCATTTTCATCACCATGGTAAGGGTGCTATTCTTTCATGCTATACGTTTCAAAACGTAAAGTCTCTTGGCGTGCGTTTGGAACAACCCGCGACAAATCAATCATTACTGCAGAAATCTGATACATCAGTTGGGCAGTTAATAAATGATCCTGCAGTTTGTGGGGATCTACTTGGTTGATTTGTATTGTTTTTTTTAATGATGCTGATATTCCAATAAAACACCTACTGTAGACCAACTCTGTCCTCAAAAAATATGTATTGTTGCATTATGAGCTTCCCAAAGATCTTTTCTAGACTTGTTGTACGGTATTGCATTGGAATGCAGCTGTACTTACATCCATATTAAACACTTTTGTTTGTCTAAAGAAGGAATAATTATCTTATTGAAACGTATTTTCATTAGCTTACCTTGTCTTATTTCCCATTGAAATGACTGGTACTGAAAGCTCCTTAAAAGGTGTTTTGACTGCACTTGCTGTTATGTGTTCTTTGTCTTTGCAGTGCATCTGCGTACCGTTTGTCCTGATGAACCCCTCCTCTGTGGATATCACTCAGACGGCCCTGAACAAAAGCTTTCAGGCGCCCTGGATTCGTATGCCGGATAGAAAGTTTGCTTGGACCTCTATCGATAGCTTCTTGTATCTGGTGAGCTCAAGAAGATGAGCAAACTCAGGACTCCAGTGTTAAAAGATCAGCCTTCATATAATGTTGCAGCTGGTTACATATAAATGGCAATATTTATGGACTTGTTTAATGTTGGCATACAGTTTTTATACGTTTGTCATGAAAACTTCAAAAAGTTAGTAGCCCAAATCAACACGTGTGAAAGTTCAGGGAACCTGACGCAGCGCTAGATTGATCCATTGGGAGTCCTAAGAAATCCACATTTGTTACTCATTACAATAATTTTCGTTGTGTTACCAGACTTTAGTCACCATGTGAAGGACCCTAGAAGATTACCAGCGCTGATCCATGACGATCATTCAGTTCAATTGTTATCTAATGGATTAAAATACCTAAATGTGACGTGATCTTGGCTATCTCAACTTTTAGTAACAACTAATATGACTATTTTACTTCCAAGGGCCTGGGAGGCCTGGGAAGCCAAGCTTTCCATCAGAGGATCTTGTCTGCTTCTTCCACATCGGCGGCTAGGACCACTTGCTTTGTTGCGGCTTTCACTATCTTGCTATTTGGAATCCCTCCTATACTGATCGGGGCAGTGGCTGTATCCACAGGTAACACGCGCTTCTAAAGACAAGCATTTGTATTGACATGCAAAGATGATAACTAAAGTAAAAGTACATTGTGTGTGCGTTAGTGACTGCATGTAACCAAATCCCCAAGAAGAATTTTGTGCTTCTCAATGTTTGGGTAAGTATCGCTAACAATCAATTCATGTGTAGATTAAATCAGATGAGATGTTTGAGACAAAATATTAATACTCACTTATATAAGAATTTGATATGGACATGTTTTATTTGCTGAGACATTTGAGTTCCCCAAGATAGCTGGAACTAGAAACTGTGTGCGGAGACAGAAGAGGAAGTCATTTAAATCAGGAGAGACTAACGCATGGAAAAAACATGCAGTATTTGGTATAACAGATGATATGGGAGTTGTGGGAGGTGACAAGTCTTGATTGACAGCCCCAAACTATGATAGCATAGCAGTGCGTCTGTGTGAACTGTGTGGAAGAATGTATAAGCAATAAACCACAGGCCTGAGCATGAACAGGTAAAGTCTCCCTCACTGAACACTGTCCAGAGCTTCATTTGGAATGCACAATTATAGACAAAGTTCATGGAAAGAAAGGATTAGGTGCAGATTCACCCCAACCAAAATTGCAGATCTACACAAATAACAGAACATTTTCAAATTTGAGCCACCAATCTGTGCAAATTCCGCGGCTTTATAAATCTGCCTCATTAACTTGCAGAGATTATTGGAATAGGGAGCGAGACTGGAAACACACACACACACACACACACACACACACACACACACACACATATATATATATATATATATATATATATATATATATGTATATATATATATATATATATATATATATATATATATATATATATATATATATATATATACTTACAGAATACAACCTGTATTTAAATGTAAATGTGCTTTTCATTCTCTCTTTGTTTATCACATCTGTCTAAATGCCAGACTGGAACCTCACTTCTTATGGTTCTCCGTCTCCGTTGGAACAAGGGGAGGGAGCTATGATCCTGCCTATCGCCCTGCACCACCTCACCCCGGCCTTCGTCTCTATCATTGGAACCGCAGCCATGTCTGCTGCTGTTATGTCCTCAGCCGACTCTGCTTTGATCTCCATAGCCTCCATTTTCACCTGTAACATCTACAAGACCATCCTGAGGCCTCAGGTGAGATCAACTCGATTGTGTCTTAAATTGCTTCATTATATAAAAAAAAAGGAGAGTCAAAACTGTCATACTCCTTTTCAAAGATTTGATAGAATTTGCGAGTGGCAGAAAACAGTAAAACAATCCACAATACTTATATGTCTGTCTGTCTGTCTGTCTGTCTGTGTGTGTGTGTGTGTGTGTGTGTATAACTTTTCCTTTCCTTTTCATTCAGGCGTCACAGAGTGAAATCCAGTGGGTGATCCGTGGGACTGTGGTTGTGACAGGCTTGATCGGCGCATCACTCACCAACATTAAAAATAGCATCATTTTGTTGGTGTTCCTTAGTGCTGAAGTGTCCTACATCTTGATCTTCTCTCAGCTCGTCTGCGTCCTCTTCTTCAACATGTCCAACTTCTACGGGGCCGTGATGGGCTGGCTGACCGGGTTGGTGTTAAGAATGCTCAGTGGAGAGCCGTCGCTCGGGTTAGCGCCAGTTATACACTTCCCAGGATGCACTCTCGAGGATGGCATTCATGTTCAGTACTCCCCGGTGAGGACCATCGCCATGCTGTCTGCCATCGCTGCCAACTTGTTGTTCTCCTACCTGGCTTCCGTGCTTTTCGACAGAGGGTTGCTCCCGGAGAAGTGGGATGTGTTCAAAGTGAAAGCTCAGGATTCGGCTGGCGGCAAGAGATTCAATGAGAAGGAGACGATTGATGAAAAAGAATCTCACAGAGATAAATTGAAGCCAATGATTACCACCACATGTTAACTGTTTTCTGTGTACTACTTCAGTGTAATAATACGTGTTATTATCAACATGCAACCTGGTTTATTTTAGAGTTTTTCAATATTCAAGTTGTGTATTTGGGTTTTTCATGAATGATATAAAGGCTTATCCTGTGAGGAGACTGGAACAAAGACCTGGACAATTGCTTGTGATATATATGAGTTGATGTAGCGAAGATATTGAGAAGGCATTGTTATTTTTTTTTAAATAAATATGAAAAAGTTTATATTTTTAGTTTTTCAAATTTGATGACAATGGCACAAATGGCAAAACATGCATTAATTTTGTCCACATCAGCATTTATACTCTTCTGAGTAACTATTTTAGAAATACATTAATTAAATATTGCTTTTAGCTCTTCATGCTGTCTAACTCATTTAGCCACCGGATCATTAGGCGGCCCTTTGTGCCCATTGTCATCAGACTATAGAACTACAGTGGAGACCGTCGACTCATCACTCGCCTATTTTTTTTACTGTATTTATATACTTGATACATTTGATATATCTTTATATAACATACAATTGTGATTAAGTATGTTGTTTTTTTATTGCATACCATACTGTACCATACTACTCATGATATGAAGAATTTTGTATTTGTGATTTTGGGCTGTATAAAATAAACTGAACTGAATTGAATGTTGTATTACATTTGATATTCTGCTATACTGCTATACATACTTAACGGTAACGTCTATGCATTACAGAAAACGAATGTGGCAGACAGACACTTAATGCAATCTGAAATAATACACATCACACTTTAACTAATGCAAAGAAAGTAGAATATTATGATATTAGCCATGGTCTGAAGTATAAAATACTTGATGGTATATAAGACATTTTCAAGAGGCGGTATGTTTTGTCGTAGACAAAAAAATGCAGTCTAAAATAAGTTTGTATGCCATTATACTTACATACAACCAGGCTTCTATACTATTCAAAAACAGCTACAACAATATGCAAAGATGGGAACACACACATTGGTTACAATACTTCATTCAGTTACATTTTTATTTCGATGGAAGTTTGTAATAGTTGTTCGCTGATTCACACTCCTGACCAGTTGGTGGCGGTGATTCGCATTAACGTTGTTTGGCAACCGCCATAATAAAAAGAAGAAGAACAACGAAAGGACGCATGCGCAGTCTCTGCTTCAATCCGATTGGTCCGTTTCAAACTTAGACCGCGGTTGTGTTGTTGTTTTTAGTTAGCTAAGCTAGCACACAAAAGACTATAATTTTATTCTCAACCAATGTCCCACATATAACCAACTGTCAGGTACGTGTTTTTGAGTAATTTTCCAGTTGTGGCGTTGTCGTTTACTTTCTTTTCAGAAAAATAAACGGACATTTTAAACTATCTTACAATCAACGTTACCAGTTGACAGGTGCGGTGTTGCAACTAAACTGCTAAGATTTAGCGGTTTACTGCGTCGGTGAACACCGTCTGTAACGATTACAACTTGTGTAAAGAAACGTTCAAAACGTTTATAAACTGTCAGACACATACAACGTTAAAAAAGTGTCACCGTAATGAGCATTTGGGTGGAGGTCAGTCGGTACCGATACCACCTTGCGATACCCTGACGCGTTGATGTCGCACACTGGTCTCGCTGCGAACCAACAGTTTGCCTTAGCTAACGCTAGCTGGCTAACTAGATAAAACAACTCTGAAGTGCCAGACTTTTGAAAGACGTGAACTAACTTATTTTTACAGTCTTTTTTTTAAATTTTGTCATGGGGTCAGGCAACGTTTTAAAGTAAGCTAGCATGGAATCGCTTGGCATGTTTTGCTTACTTTAACGTCATTGTTTATTTGTTGCAGGATGATGGAATCATGCCTGAAAAACGATGCTGAAGTACGAGTCCAGGTAGAGGTCGATGATTTGAAGAGAGACCTCTCATCAGAATTCAGCATTTTGCCAGACCCACAGGTAAACCTGGACATGTCAGGGTTATTCACAATGATGCTATCACTATAATCTGAGAATTTAGAGATATGTTTTACCCATAGTCTCATACATATTTCATACTAAATATCTATTTTTGCTCAGAACGAGGACTGTGGGTTATGTCCCCCCATCACTTCGATTTGAAGTGCATTATGAAATGATCTTAAAATGCCCTGTATGAACAAGATAAATCATTACAGCCATCAAAGAAGAGTTAGAAAAATGTGCTTCAAATGTATCTTTTACTTTCCTCATGCTGTTTTTGATTAAATACCGATGTGTTGTGCAGCTTTCCAGGATTGAGGAGAAAGAGCACCTTCAGGTCTACCTCCGTATCCGACCTTTTAGCTCAGCAGAGAGCAGTAATGGAGAGTCACAGGTAAAAATGAAGGATACTCAGAAACAAATGCCAGTGTCCTTGGTAGTGCTTGGTTTTATCAAAACTCTGTTCATGATATTTACTCAGACAATAATGACTTTAAGCTCCCCCTTAAAACAGGCATTGCTTTTCAGTTAAAATGTTACATTTACTATATTTTTAACTTCTGTTTGCCTTCCTATTTTGTTTTTAACAGGGCTGTGTTACTATAGAGCACCCTGACACAATTCTGCTTAAGCCTCCCAGTTTGTCTTTCTCGGCGAGACTTAGCGCTGACAAAGCACTTCCACAGACTGGACAGCGCTTTCAGTTCTCTCAGGTTGGTGTTACCTTGAAGTTAACTTTATTGGTGTGTAATAACATTTGCTAATTTTATTTTGATGGAATTTGTTTTTGATATATCGTCGCTTGTAAACAATACATTTTGGTCGATCGATATTCATTTTCGAGAAAAACAGGGCCACAGGCAAAAAAAGGTTGATAAATCCTCATATAAAGGTAGTGTTTCATTGCTTTTTTATTAAGTACTTATTCATTACCCTCCTTTTTAGGTGTATGGTCCTGAGACAATGCAGAGAGAGCTCTTTCAAGGCACAGTCAAGGATTTAGTGAAAGATGTTCTTGATGGGGGGAACTCTCTGGTATTTACTTATGGAGTCACCAACGCCGGAAAGACCTTCACGTTCTTGGGTGGGTTCCTCTTTGTTATTGTAGATTATGCTTTGTTTGGTCTATTTATTGCACAAACGTTAGCTCAGCAAGCTGTCAGGAGACTCCGGCTGATACTGTATTTTGTAAATAAGTGAGTGAACTCTGAAATTCTGCTTTGTCTTTGCTAAAACTGATTATTTAAGTAAAGATATTTGGTGCATGCTATTTCATTTGCGCTTCCCCCTGAGTGCATAAAAAGCTCAGCTTTTGTCAGCAAAGATGCATGATTTTATATTCTAAACCTCTGACCTAACCAAATCTAGCAAACTAATTTTAAAGGTGCACACTACCACCTACTATGTAGTGTCTAGATGCTGCACTTGGTAAGTCAATGAAAGAAAGTTGGCTCATATTATTAGCCAATAATTTATTGCATGAAATGTCATTATTGTAATAATGCATAGCAACATAAATGACCCATTATCTGTCGCTAATTTATAAGGGCTGATTTTATATCTTGCATCCCTACAAGTACCTTACTAATCTAATTATCTACTCTTGTCACTCCAGGTCCAGATGCTAATGCTGGTATCCTGCCCAGGTCTCTAAATGCCATTTTCAGCAGCATTGAGGAACATGTTTTCACAGGGATGAGCATCAAACCTCAACGCTGCCGAGAGTTCACGAAGCTCTCCAGAGACCAGCAGGCTGAGGAAGTGACATTCAAGAGAAACTTCTTGAGTCAATTTAAACAGGTAACCCGTCTGTCCAAAGCTTGATATAGAGTTAGCAGAGCGGCCGCTCCAGTCCTCAATCAATGTCTACACCAGCGTAAACCCCTATTCATTTAAATTAAAGATTTTTTTAGCAAGTTTCTGGTGCACTGATTTACTATTTTACAGATTTTCCAAAGTTAGGAAAGCAATGTTTAAGTGACGCCGGATTTCACCTTAAACGTAAAAGAATGATCCCAGTCACTTCCAGCCAGTGAGCCATACGGCTTATCTGTGTTATTAATTAATTAATTAATTAATTAATTAATTAATTAATTAATTAATTACCAGTATTGAATTGTTACTTTAAAAAAATCCTTTCTGGCAGACAGCCCTCCGGCATACTCCCTTGTGCAGTGGGGTTTGTGGTAGGACCTCGTAAATGGTCAGATAGCCGTCTACATATTTCTATGTAATGCATATACCTCATGTCATTTAGAGGGTTGTACGTTGTTGGTCCTCCTTTCTTTTTAAACTTGTTAAATAAAAGCAAATGTCTTAAAATTCCTTCAAAAAGCAGCTCAAGAGCTTTTTCTTTGACTGGTATTTTTTATTTTTTCACTTGTTTTCATTAATAGCGTCTTTAATGCATTTTTAACGTTTTAATCTATAACTTCATCTTTTAGAGTGAGAAGAGCAGCCTGTCGTCCAACAAGACCCTCTTTGAAGGCAAGATTTGGATTTTTCTTTGAATTTATTATTGGTTGTTTGTCTGATATTTTGTATAAATTCTGATTGACGGGTATGCCAGGCTTTGATTTTATTTTCAAAATACACTGCTTAGCTTGAGGACAGGAATGGCAAGCTGACTACTGTCTCTGCAAGAGCTGTGGAGCGTGTTACTACAGGTCAATGATTTTTAGCGTTTGCCTTTGTTGCAGGTTCCTCCATGCTCGACACGACCATAGCAGCAGAGGACAAAATCAGCCTGCAAGTGGAAGCCCACACTAAGTTCTCTGTTTGGGTTTCTTTCTGTGAAATCTACAATGAGAACATCCACGACCTCCTTGATGTCATACCTAGCGGGGCGCCAAGGAGGACCATCCTGCGCCTGTCACAGGACGTCAAGGGCAATGCCTTTGTCAGAGGTCTGAAGGGTTTTACATGAAGACAATTTAAGCATAGATTTGTGGCAAAATTGATACAAATTGGCAGTCTTCTGGTAGATGGATTTGTTCCCATCAAAGTTTTTTGATTTTCTTTTTTTTTGCCACAAATTTTATTTTCTATAGAACAATCCATTTACTTTTCTTTTTGTCACACCAAATGTACTTTAATGCTGAGTGACAGAGACTGCAGCTCTTGTTTAAGTTTAGTGAAATTTATCCTGGCGCTGTATTGATGAGTTGGTGTATTTTGCTTTCTTTGGCAGAATGAACTCTCCACATTTTCTTAAAATACAGTAATTTAAGACCTTGCCCATAAAACGTTGAGAAATGAGCACATTAATAAATTAATGCCGCGTTGCTCAAACTAATAGGTAGAAACGATTTTGGAATTCTTTAATTCTTCCGACTGTCCCATGTAAAAAAAACAGAAAAAAGGACAAATAGGTCACACTTCTCTTTTTTGTTCTCGGTTTAATATGAATATTTTATTTTATTCCATTTGTAATTAGATCTCCGATGGATTCAGGTAAATAGTGCAGAAGAGGCTTACAGGGTGATGAAGCTAGGCAAGAAGAACCAGAGTTTCTCCTCCACCCGACTCAACCAGCTCTCCAGTAGGAGGTGAGAATGCCAGCCAGCAGCATTTACAGATACTCGGCTCAAAGTTCTTTCTCTGAAGCATTTTATTTCTTTGTTTTTGTACTTATTTCCTTTCCGGTAATTTCTCTTTTAGGATCCTGTTTATTCCATCTTTATACAACGTTACTGAATTGCATGCTCTATCTTTTGCTTTCTTTCTGCAGTCACAGTATTTTCTCCATTCGCATTTTGAGGATTGAAGATATTGGGACTCCGAGGGTCCACACAGTCAGCGAGTGAGTGACAGTTTAGACATGGCACATGTAAACATGGCTTTAGGTGTGTAGCAAGGCAGCATTGTGAAAAATGTGTGTGAAAACATGGATGTACAGCATCTGCTTTTTGTTTAAGAGTTATCCCGTCCTTTGTGTGGATCAATGTGTTTGCCCTCAGGTTGTGTTTGTGTGACTTGGCTGGCTCGGAGCGATGCGCTAAGACCCAAAATAAAGGAGAGCGCCTCAAAGAAGCCGGAAACATCAACACTTCGCTGCTCATCCTGGGAAAATGCATCAACGGACTACGACACAATCAGCAGGCCAAGTGAGATTGTTTTTTAGCAGTTTGATGACTTTACAGAAAGTATTTCCAAGTTTTTCCACCAGTTTGTCTTTCTCTCCTCTCCATTTGATAATCAATCAATAGGCTTTAAGGAATATGAAAGGGCCCATCTAAAGTGCTGGGCACCCAACTCTGAAACTTTTTTTTTAATGTATTTTCTTTATCCTGCTTCTATATAGCACGCTGTTTTTGTTTACTGTGGTCGTATTATTGCTCTTTTCTATTATAGATAAAAAGATAAACCCTACTTTATACAACCTACATCAGATGGACAAAGTTTGCGGCCGGTCACACAAATTCGATGTCAAACAGCTAAAGAGACAAATATTTTTCTAGTAGTGGATTTAGTGGGGACCAAACCAGTGCTAAACAGAGTGAATTAATATTTAACTTGCATGCTTCAAGTGGGCACAAACCCAATGTCAATAGAATGATTAAATTACATATTGTATAAATAACTGAAACACGTTTGTCGTAACAATTTGAATGAGCTCGCAATATGTGGCGGCTTCTTGTTTTTCTTCTTCTTCTACCCCCCCACTGGCCAAACATTGATTCAGAAATTCTCCACAATTTATGAGTAAATTCAGTTTCAAAAGTGTAGCAGCACAAAGTGGTCAGAATGCACATCCTGTATGTCAATGCCAACGAAGCTGTTCCCTCCCACAGGCTGCTTCAGCATGTTCCCTTCAGGGAAAGCAAGCTGACCCACTACCTGCAGGGCTTCTTCCGTGGTCGAGGTAAAGCCTGTATGATCGTCAATATCAACCAGTGCGCCTCCATGTACGATGAGACTCTCAACGTCCTCAAATTCTCTGCTGTGGCACAAAAGGTGCATTTTCATTTTCTCTCTTATTGTGCTTTACTCCCTGAGAGTGTATACTTGTTTATTTGATGTTGTATTTAATCATTTTTATCATCTTTTGGTGTTTTTTCTTGTCATTTCCTGTCTGTTTCCAGGTTGTTGTTCTGTCCACCAGGCCCGCTCCCATCACCATGCCCCAGAGGTCCGCCAGTGATATATCCTTCATCATCAACAATGCTGAGAGAAAGGCTCTGCGGAGCAGCAGGAGGAGCTCTCTGATTGGCTGGGATTCTAGCCTGGAAGATGTGCAGGTGAGGTGGAGGCTGGGTCACATCACAAGGCTCTTGATTTACTTAAATACAGTTGATGCAATATTTTCACTTCACTTGGGTCATCACATGAAATAGTTTGTCAACATTATGCGTATATAATTTTTTGTCCAGGAGGATGATGATTATGAGGAAGAAATGAGCCAGATGGAGAGCACAATGGATCAGACGGGCAATGAAGAAGACGCAGATGAAAGTGACGATACAATTAACATCGGGGAAGGGACGCACCAGGTCAGTCCCTTCCACAAAATTCTAATCTAAACCATTTCGAGCGAAACCATCAACAGACAATGTCTGATAGGTCCCGAGAATGCGTTTCTGGTTTTGCCTTTGCTCTCCAAACAGATTGGTAATCTGCATTCAACCAAAGCCTGCTCGAAAGCGATTCGGACTACAAATAGGAAAAACACTTGTCCTGTTTATAGATATTGGTCCTTGATACTTAAAATATTCAGTAGTCTTGCTCATAAGAACATTTATTTTTCAATGTAAAACATCTTTATTGTTGTTTGATACTATCCTGTGTCCCGCTCCTCAGAAGCAGTTGTCACTGTTGAAACAGCTGCAGGTTCAGCTGAAGAAGGAGCGAGCAGAGAGTGTGCTCATGGAGGCGCGACTCAGAGAGGAAATCAGCAAAGAGTTCTCAGAGATCTTCTCCGAGATGCAGAAGGACTATAAGTGAGATTCTTTTACACACACTGTTACCAGATTTTTTTTGGTACGGCAATTAAGTCATACAAATGTGTGCGTTTTTGTTTCAGTGACCGCCTGGCGAGGGAGAGCGAAATCTTAGAGGAGCGAGCAGAAAGGAGGTTTGAGATCTTCAAGAAACTCATGAACAAAATGGCCACCCCTGAACACAGTCAAAGCGCACAATCCATGGTAACACAATCACCTCTCCTTGTAATTATGTGGATGCTGTATTTGATGCCTATCATATGTTTTGTCTTAGTGACAAGATTGTTACGCAACGCTCCCACTTCATACATTCAGTTCTCGATAAAATATAAAATAATAAGGATTTTGGTTGAGACGACTTTCTTTGTTGTCGGAGCAAAGTTCATTTCAAGGTTCCT
Source organism: Clinocottus analis (assembly GCF_023055335.1). Lineage (NCBI taxonomy): Eukaryota > Metazoa > Chordata > Actinopteri > Perciformes > Cottidae > Clinocottus > Clinocottus analis. The sequence continues at coordinate 4,299,354 of NW_027176240.1, forward strand.
AACATTCCATATAAAGGCAGGAAAGTTATTTTGTCTGTTTTTGACATCAGCAAGTTGTAGTATTTGTTTAAGTATCTGGCTCCAGGCTAGTCTTGACAGGTGTGATGGAACTGTCACCACACCTGGATGTTATGATTGTAGGAATTTGCTCACAATTCTCCCGTACTGTTTTTTCCGTTGCTTCTTACCTGCCTCAGGACACATCTCTGGATTCCCACGCCGCCGCTGCGGCTGCTCAGACATGTCTGGGCTCAGTCGGAGGGGCTCAGGAAGATTGGAGAAATGCTGGAGAGGAGCTGGAGAGGAAGATGTTGGAGCTGAGTGAGCACCAGCTGCAACGGCAGATACCTCACAAACATAATGGTAACAATGCATATGAATCCCTCAATGTCTTAATCTGTGTGAAAGGGAGGTAGCAGAGGACGCTTTGTAGCTCTGCTGCTTTCACTCGCAGTTTAGGGGTGTCTGGAGGACTGATCATTTTAAATATTCCAGGCGTTAGCTTTAATGGGTGTCTTCTCTTAGACCCAGCAAACATTTAAGGAGCGGTTCACCCATGCACGTGAAGTAATTGCCATTTATGTTGGCATATAGATAAGGTCGAAGTCACCTAAGTGGAACCCCTCCTAATGCACACTCCTCTTCTGCGCTTCGGTATTTTCAATTTGATAGCACAGGAGATGCTTTTCAGTTTAATAGCCTATTTAGACCGGTTGCCTTTGGGAAAGTGTTTGCGTGTTTTTTGTTCAGTAAGGAGAACAACAGGACTTCATCACTCGGCTCATCATGTTTTTGGTAATGTTTTATTTGATGCTTTTGTTTGCATTAATTGGTGCGTTTGCCAGAGACATGGACCATTTATTTATTTTCGGTTCACGTCTTTGACACCTTTTTCCACCCCTGAATAGTAGATGAGCCTGATGAAAAAGCCTGATAAGTATTAGTAGCCATCCATTTAACAGTGCAACAATGATTTCTTTAGCATGTCTTTTTTTCCAAAATCGTTAGATATCAGAGTCTGGCCTACTTTGCACATCCTGCTTTATATATTTTAATTTATTTTTTTGTTATTTCCTAGATGAAGCCAGTGGATTAGAGGATAAAGAGAAAATGAGGCTTCTCTCTCAGCTCCAGGGGAAGTCATCAGAGATTTCCCGACTGGAGAAACAAGTGAAAGACCTGCAGAAGGCGGGAGAGCTTCTCCCCTCCTCGCTTCTCAAGGAGGAAAATCGGCTGCATGTAAGAACCCCGGGAAAAGGAGCACACAGGGGAAGAACTAGTAGGAGGTGCTCCATGCCCTGTCATCAGTATCCTGATCATTCTTAGTAGAACCAGTGTTTAGTAAAGGGCAAGCTGAGCGTAATCGGCATTATTATCTCTTGCAAGATTACGCTTGAGGTTTGCTTTTCTGGAGAAAGATGCATCAACTTCCAAAGGACCCCTCTTCATGGTTATGCAGCTCCGTTAATTAATTTTGTCATAAGCTTGTGGTGTTGATTTATGAGTCAATCTGCTAAATCAGTTGGGGGGCGAATCCCTTTTTCAGTGGCAGCTTGACAGCAGGAGAGAAAAATCTTTGTTTCACTTAGTGCACTCGCAGATTTATAGGTTCATGGAGTTAAACCAGTGGACTGTTCCCAAGCTTGTGTTTCTAGCCCCTAGGCTGTTACTGGCCTAGATCATAGCATTTACCTGATAATGGTGTGCTGTGCATGTACAGTCATGGCCTTACTCAAATAGCTCACAGATAGGTAAACATGTAAAACGTAAAACTTTGCTCAGTTACCAGAAATAAATCAACTGATTGAGAGATGCACCGACGGATCAGCTGTCAATCAAAACTCTTTTTTTTTCAGCTGATTCGCCATGACACACACTTAAACACACACGCACACAGAAGTCTTTGACAAAGACAAACAGCTTGGAGGAGTCGTGGAACAACATTAAAAACATTTGGAACAACTAACTTAATCAGACACTTAATATATTGTGATTTACTCTCATTCATGCTGCTCTGAGTCGGTGTAGTGACCGGCTCCTCTGCTGACAGCATGAAGTCCCTCCCTAGCAAAGCTCTGCTTATGAGCTAACATAAACGGAGGTTCTTAACTTGCAGTGAGATGTGTTCAAGAAATCTGAAATCTGCAAAAACAGGAATCAGCAGCTGCAGACTTGTAAGAAATTGCATCTCTTCCCCATTCACAAGTAATATAACTTGAATATATGAAACTCTAGCACTGATATACTAAAGGAAATGTTTGAGAATAATATAGGGTTTATAGTTTCCAATCTAATTTACAGTTAATGAGTTAAAACAATGTTAATCATAACAACTTGTATTTTTTTTATAAAATAAAATGCTTTAATGCATAGCAAGACTTGTAAATCTATATTTCTGTGACACTCTCCCCTCCCTTGTTAAGCTTATTCAATACCGTTTAAACATTAAAATAGGAAATAATAATTCCTTCTATCACTCAGGAGGCGTTGACTGCCCTCGAGAAGGAAAAGAGAAGCAGAGAAGATGCCCTCGCTGCTCTTGAGTACCAGACTATGGAAAGAGAGAAGGCCCTGGCATCCTTAAAGGAAGAGAGTAAAGCAAAGGAGGAGGCCCTTGCCACACTCGGTGAGCTGAAGCAGAGCAACGAGGAGGCGCGAGCGGCCCTTAAAGAAGAGAGAGAAGGCTACAAGAAAGCCATGGCAGCCCTTGAAGCGGAAAGGAGAGCCAAGGAGGATGCCATGGCAGCCCATTCAGAGGAGAAGCGAGGCAGAATGGACGTAGTCGCTGCTCTCGGCCAAGAGAGGAGTTGCAAAGCGGCGGCTCAGTCTGTTCTGGTGGTGGAGAGAAATGAAATCAGCCGGCTGGTTGAGGAGAGAGAAACGAGGCACCAGGAGAGTGACGCACTTCAACAAGAAGTCAGAGAGCTCACTGCCAGACTGGAAGACTCGGAGCACCAGGTGGGCAACAGAATGATGTTTGGTAGACTTTTTCATTTTCAATGAATTTTAAAACAATGTTACTTATCTCAAGATATTTTATTCATGTTAAATTGTTAGAATGTATGTATGAGATCTGATATTTGAGTGCTGACCTGACACCAGCTTTATGAGTGTTGTCTGCCGTAAGGTTGTTTAGCATTTCGTCTTGGTGTAATGGTTATTTGTGTTTTAAATGGTCCTAGTGCTGGATGACTTAACTTAAGTGATATTTTTGGAAATTACCACAGATGACCAGCAAGACAAAGAGAGCCGATCAAGTGTTAGTCCAATTACAAACTGCTCAGGCTCGACTCGACAAACACACCGAGGAGATCCTGGAGAAAACTTCCCGGATCCACACCCTGACGCAAGAAGTTCAAAGCCTGAAACAGGAATTGCAGACTTCGGCAACATCATCTGACGGTGTTCACGATCAGCTGAGAGAGGAAGTGTCGGCGCTGAGGAAGAGCCTGGCTGAGGAAAAGGAGAAAAATGAGAGCAAGGACAGACGAATGCTGGAACTGGAGCACCAGCTCGGACAGACGAAAGAACAGTTGGCGCACAAACGGCGGATCGCCGACCAGCAGCTGCAGCAGTTCACAGAGGAGCGGAGTCAACTGGAAGCAGCTTCAACGCAGCAAGTTGAAGAACTCAGAAAGAAGCTTCAGGAGCAAGAAGAGACGTCACAGCAAACACTGGATGAGCTCGCGGTCAAGCTCGAGTGTCAAGAAAATGCTTCCAAAGAAGAAGTAAGACAGCTGAGAGCAAAACTTGAAGAACCAGCTCGGGCCTCAGAGAAGCTGGCAGAGGAGCTCAATGAGAAGCTACGGGAACAAGAAGCAATGTCAAAACAGCAGTTGGAGGAGTTGAAATGCAAACTCTGTGAACAAAAAGCGACTTCCGGCAAACTTTTAGACGATCTCAGGCTAAAGCTCAGTGAGCAGGAGCAAACGGCAGAGCTGCTCAATGTCGAATTAGAAGAAACTAAGTTGAAAGCTTCAAACAATTCTTCGAGCGCTGCTGCTGAAGAGGAGCTCAAGAAGTCGAACTCTGATCTCCAGACTGAGATTGCATCTCTGAAGTCAAAGGTTTCCAAGATGGAGGAACGTGCAACCGAAGCTCAGCTCGCCTCTTCAGAATTTGAAAAAATGCAAAAAGAAAACGGCAAACGGACAGAGGAGAAGCTAGCGGAGGCGGCGAGCGTGTCCGCGGAGCTGCAGAAAAAGCTTCTGGCGAAGGAGGCGCAGGTGACATCGCTGCAAAAGAGCCTGCAGGCTGCCCAGGAGCAGCGGGAGGAGCAGGAGAGCCAGGCCGTGCAGGAGGCTCGGCGCAGGGAGGTGGAAAGGCGCAGGGAGCTGCTGGCTGTGGCGCATGAGGCCATTGCTCAGAAGGACGCCGAGCTGGAGAAGAAAGCAGAGGAGATCAAACGGTAACCTATCAGTTGCATATCGGGGTGGGAAAGTACATGTTCCAAAGATTAGAAGATATTCATAGTCATTGAAAGATGTCTTTTCACAAGACTTTTTCTTTTAAAATACTGAAACTCTATTCACTTTTCCAGTTCGACATAGAAGAGCCTTCCACACAACACTTAGGCCAGGGATGAGAGCTGTAACGCTGGGCTAACAGCAGACCGACACGAGCAGCAACACATCTCTTTCTAAGCGCAGCATTCAACCACCAGCTCTGTGGGAGTTCTGCCCCAATTTCCAAATTTTGGATTATGCTTCCAGTTTGATATCTTTCCAAACTTTGTATACGGTTTAGCGGTTGAGGCCAACCCAGAGATGAGAATATTACTGTAATGAATGAAAGTAAAGTAGGAAAACAGTTGTATAGCCTAGAACTTACTTTAGAGTATCTGCAAAGACAATAATACTTTGAAACAATCAGGAGATGAGACTCATCAAATATTAGGTCTTAATACAACAGTAAAAAAAAAAGATATATTTTGTTTCCACATTCAAGTAATTAGTTACTCATCTGTTTAATATTATACATAAAAATCGTCTTTAGGATGTTCAGTAAAGTCGAAAATATCAAAGACCAAGATTAGGAAATAATATTGCTTCTCAATTAGCAATGTACTGTTGCAATGCTCGTTTTTTTTAATATCTGCATGTGATGTACCTATCAGAAAGCAGACTTTTTGATTTATAAATACAGTATTTTGTCCTGGATTTGTTTATTATCCCCCCATCAAAGAATATCCCCCGTGAGTTGCAGAGAAAACTAATATACCGTGAGGAGCGGTCTCTCTATTATTTTTGTTGTGGTTTTGAACTAAACTATATTATTCTGTCACTGTAAATACGTTTTCTCTTTATTACCTGCCTGTCATCTCTCCACTAGCACAGCGGCTCCAGGGAGAGCTGCCTTATTCCATCAAACTGTATGAAAGAGCAATGAAGTTGTTCTCGACCACAACGTACCGTCCTGTCTAGTTTAAAGAATTGCTCGCAGTTCATTGTTTATCTTGTCTCACTCTCCCAGACTAAAAGAAAACGCCAAGCAGGACTCTGACAAAGTGAAGAGCCTCAGCCTCGACCTTCAGAGGAAGGAGGACGACGCTTCAGACCACCGAGAAAAACAAGCCGACTACAAGAAGCAGATCCAGCAGGTCCAGAAGGAGGTACACATCATTTTTATAACGTTTCTGTGCCTCGCTACTTAAAACCAGAATAACGTCTTTTAGTCATTTGCCAATAATGGGCATTTTACTACATTTCAAATGCATTTAATTAATGCTGTAGACTAGAGGCACCAGTTTCCATGCTTAAAAATGAAGAACAATGATCAAGAAAAGTTAAATTAATGGCAAGTAGAACAAAAACATTGGATCAGTGGATACTAATTGGACACCGATATGAATAGCAGATACCGTATGTTACTTTTTTCTATGATATCGTTTTGTTTTTTTCTCCTGAAGATCTCTGGCATGAGAGAAGAGGAAAAACTTTTGAGGCAAAAACTGTCTGACGTGGAGAAAGCCAGGAAGCAGCTTCAGTCTGACGTTGCCAACCGAGACCGAACCATCCAGCAACTCAAAGTGGTAAAATGATTCGTCGCTTTTCCATTTACCAGAGCAAATCTCTGAAGGTTATAACTATATATCCTCCAGACGCGTTCATTGATTGTCCATATTCACCTTCACCTCATTTCTCCGGCTCCATCCGTCCTCTAGGAACAATCATCTGACACCAAGTCGGACCAGACTCTCTACCAGAAGGCCTGTAAAGGTAAACGATGCGTGTCTTTGTTTTTCTACACAAGAGGAACTCTATTTTGTCATGTTTGTGGAAATGGATTTTCCTTTTTACACCACTATCTTTTTTTCAGATTATTAATTTGTTTTCAAACATATAAGAAATGGTAAAAAAATAAAATAAAAATGGTACAAGAGATAAAGATGGCCTCTTCGGACTGCTTATTTTTTTAACTAATGTATAAAAACTTAAGGCTGCATACTTGTGAACTTGTCACAGCCTTTATAGTTACAAAACCTCAAGTTTGAACCCTCCAAATAGTCTGAACTTTCTCTCTGGCTGAACCTTTTAATAAAAGCAAGAGGATGAACAATGTAGTAGGTTGCGTTGGCATGGTGTTAGTTTGGTTGATTACGGTGTTCTGCATGTAAACCTGTACCTTTTTTTTTGTTTTGTTTGTGGGTGGCCGTGTGTGTTTTTGTTGCTTTGTAGAACTTGAAGCCAAGGAGTGTGTATTGGACGACATGCGTTTAGCGCTGACGGAGCAGGAGGAGACGCAGGACCAGATGGAGCAGGTCTTGGAGGAGAAACTTAACCTCGTCCAGGAACTCTCGAGCGGTAAGGATTTGAAAAAATCAAAGAAAGAACATGAAAAGAAATTCGACGTAGTGAAAAGAATGTGGATTTTATTGTTTTGAAAGGGGTTTGGCCTGCGGGCCGCTTAGTCTAATCCTCTTATGCTTGAAAGCTGCGGAGAAACCAGAATGTTCAGAAAAGACATTAAATGAAACTGACTGCTCACAGAGACCGGAGCAAATGTGTGTCCTCACAGTAATAACACACATAAATACCAGATACCAAAGTCAGTTTAGGAAGTCAATCCTTGTTAAGTCACTATAAGGTCAAAAATAGGATGCCGAAAGTATAAAACACCACAAGAAGATGCAAACTTGAGAGCAGAAACAATATAAAAGAGAACTTTATGTGGGCTCAAAAAAACAGATAAACTGCCGTATGTATTGGTGGACTCTCCTCCACCACACAGAAGTATTATTTATAACTTGCAGGCTAGACTACTGAGAGGATTTATTTTTAAAACACCATCTTCCCAAAGCACAGCTTGTAGTTGAAACTTTCCAAATGTAAAAACTATAAATGGCAAGATGTAGAGAATAGAAATGGAAGTCATAGAAGTCTGTCACTCCTTATACACCTGAGGGTCGAGGACCGTAGACAACATTATATTAAAAGTACTTAGTTTCTTTGATTTCAATGCAATTATAAATTGTGTGCCGTGTCTTGTTCTCTGGTTTCAACCATTACAGAGGTGGAGAAATTGAAAGGGCTGTTGTTGCAGCAGGACCGACGTGGAAACGGCGCACGCCTTCAAGTCGAAGGCCCATCAGATGACCTCAATCTGGCCAAACAAGAAAGTGACCGGGCTCAGGAAAGCTTAAAGGTATTGAAGGGAAGTCATTTTCAAAATGTTGTTGTACCAATAGGAATATTCATTACTGTAGATAATTAGTTAATCCTTGTTAAACATTTGATAGATGGAAGAATATTTTAAACATGCGTGTCTTTGTAGATTCGCCACAACAATTAGCAAAACAGTATTTATTTAACTTTCTTTTGCGTTTAGACCTCGCAGAACTTAAACTAGACCAGATCTTTTAACAACAAAAACATTTTTTTAGAACACAAAATTTCAGGAAACAGACTCACCCTGATCACATGTATGTGCACCTCAAATGTGTTCTGGACACTTAAACTAACATTATCCTTAATAAATGAATTGAATAAGCATTGTGTGTGTGTGTTTGTGTGTACAGCTGTGTTCAGAGAAACACCAGACCGAACGCAAAAAGTGGCTGGAGGAGAAGCTGTCCCTGATTGGCCAGGCTAAAGACGCGGAGGCCAAGAGGAACCAGGATATGAGGAAGTTTGCCGAAGACCGAGAACGCCACACTCGGCAGCAGAGCCAGTTGGTAGGAAAAGGATGATGTGAAAACACGTGAAACTCTTGCTGCAGTTTCCAACGTGTTAGAATTAATCTCAAAGCGGTGGCTGAGCTGAAATCCACCTGCTGAAGTCTGACAATGTAAAGCTAATCCTGAGAAGCCTGACATGTCCAAAAAGGCCACTGTACAGAGGAAAAAACATTCTGATTTGCATGACCTTGCTTTTGCCTCACTTGTGTTAGTAATTTAATTTATCCAACATGTTTTTTTGTTGTTGTTTTAATAATCATAGCAACCTTGGTGGTGTTCTTTTAGTGTATCTCTTAATCGCTCTCACACATATTTTGCATGTCCATTTGCCTCTTTGTCAGGAGTCGCTATCATCCCAGTTGGCTGAGAAGGAGCAGATCATGGAGAAGTGGAGGAAGGAGAGAGACACTCTGGTAGCAGCTCTGGAGGTCCAGCTACAGAAGCTTCTCTCCAGCCAAGCAGAGAAAGACAAACTCATCCAACAGCTACAACAGAGTGCCACACAGCGCCCACAAGAGGTCAGTATAACATAAAGATAATAACACATACAGGGACTATACACTGGCAGTAATTTCAGAATTTCAGTGTAATATTTAAAAAAAAAGAAGCAAGATCAGCTTCTGTTAAATGGGAGGTAGAGATGGGGCGAAAGAGGATAGGATATTAGTGTCTCACATCTTAGTTAAGCGGCCCACTTGTGTGTACTGTTGTGAGGATTTCATTGGTTTTGTAACAGAAACAAAAAGATGGTAGCTGCTCTCCCCTACTTGAGACATCCCAGTAGTACATTTCATCTCTGTACCCACTCCAATCAATAATGTCAGAGCAATTTGTTCCCATCGTCTGTTGAGGCAAAACACCTGCTGTGAAATCATTGATTGGGGTTTAGAGGTGAAACTTTACTAAAAGTTTGAACCACTTCAACAATGTTCTGCCCCATTTAATTTAGTGTTGATTTACCCTTCAGATAGGATTCGTTTTGAGAGCAGACCCTGCTGTTGTGCAGGGACAGAGATTGGAAAACCACTTTACCGAAACCCCAGGGAAGGAAAAAAAGGGCAACTTTGGAGTCCAGTTTGTGACAAAAATATATATCAGATATAAATAGTTAAGTTACTCTCTTTACTAAATGATTCTTGTAATGTCACATGACAGAGGAGTGTATTTGGCAAAAGAGAATCTTCCAGTTTTGCGTAACCTGTTAAGCTTAGGGTCACCAGTTTAAGTATTTGTGTGAATAATAGACAGATTATTGAAAGTAATAATAAACATTTTAGTTGTTAATTAATACAATTTGTATTTATTCAAATGTAATCTAAACTTGAAGGAGATTTCAGACACAACTCGGCTCCATTGTTGGCTGCTGAAAACGTGTATTATAAAGAAAGATTTTTCTTTTATTCTCTTTTTTTATTCAAACGTTTGACTTGTAAATAACCTTTTTCATATCATCACACCAGCAACTATGAAGACAGCGTATTGAACGTTGATATTTCTTGAGTACCCGAGCATGTTTTGTCTATTGCAACATGGAGATTGGTGTGCTATCAAGGACCAAATAATAACCCTGGAAGCCTTGACAGATTCTTGTTTGTGTAGCTTTAATGAATCTCTTCCCTACATCTTCAGTTCTCTTCGTTGCGTTTGGTCCTATCCTGTGCAGCATGTTGTGCTTTGCCCAAAGGTAGTTTGGCCGATTTCAGTTCAGAGGTCAGAATTATCCGCCAGGTTGTTTTTGGCTGAAACTATTTGTGTTCAGACTTTAAAAAAGTGAACTTTTTTTGGCAAAAACTATGTATATTCAGCAAAGTCAATTACTTTTACTTTTTTTTAACTACTTAGTGAGTTAATAGATTGGTAGGCTGATGAGAAGTAATAATTATAGTACATTAATTGACCATTGAGTTGAATAGAAAATGATAATCTTTATAAAATGGAATTGTATGGGCTTGTTTTATTGCCTTTCATGCTAGCCATGTGTCACTCCGTGCCAACACTATTTTTCTCCAGGATCCTGCTGCTTTCAACAGAAATACATTTCACATTTTCAAGGAGAGATGAGGGTTGGGAACCAGAGTCATGGTGCATTGGAAGCAATTCCATCATTTGTTTCACATGCAGCTCAATCTTGCCAGAGTTTTCCACTGACTGTGTTGTTTTGTTCGTTTGTTCGGGGATAGTGGTCACGCCTATTCAGGTCTCCATGGTTCCATCCTCGCTCAAAATGTTCTGTTGTCTTATTTTGGTTTTTTACTTAATATGAAATGTCAGAACTGAATCTCCCATTGTTAATGGCAACCTCAGCGCTAGCAATATTATATATAAGCAATATTTTATTTTGTCTACAATATGATAAGAAAGTGTGAAATAATAATCAGTAATGTGTTCTTAATATCATATTTGCTGAAAACGTTCTAATGCTAATGTTATCTGTGCTTAAACTTTTAAAGTCCGTCAATCTTTCGTACTGTTTGAGATAAAAATGATATTGTGGATTTATACTGATAAGTAATACACGATGTAGTGTCTAGTCCCTAAAAATATCCTTTAAATGAACTGTTTTTAAAGCTTTGGATAACATGTTGGTTGAAAAGCATGAAAACATCCTCAGTGTCCTTGAACTTCCTGTTACAGAGTGGCGATGGTGATAATGGCGCCTGTGTGGCAGAGCTGCAGGCTGCTCTGTCTGAAAGGGAGGCCGAGATCTCACGACTGAAGGAAGAGCTCAAAGCCTTAAACGCCGAGCAGGAGAATACAGTCACACCGGTCAGTCTTAAAGGAATACCCCCCCAAACATATCTTATGTTTTATTTTTACATTCAACCACCCAGGCTCGCTTGAAAGGGGTTTCATCCTTTACAAAGAAGCAGCTCTAGCAGCGGTCGGCATCTTGAACATATGCTTCCTAGTGTGCATTCAGGGTGGATCAATATATTGCAAGTTTAAGAAGTTTGCATGCACAGACATACAGAATGCTCTTGCATTGTTATTTTACATTTTTTATTTTTTTTTACATGAAGCACAACTAAGATTAAAATCTATCAAAAATGAGGCAGGTTCTCAAACCACTCCTGCGTCACGGTAAATCATGGTACACCAAAGACTGGTCATCTTTCACTGTGCGTTGACATTACTAGTGTTACACTTGTTTGACACACTGTCTGGTGGATTTTAGAGGATCCGCATGCGAGAGACCTTTAGCTCTAGAAACAGAGGCGGAACTTTAAAATGCACAATATTGTGTTCTTTATTTGTGTACAGCTTTTTACACTTGGTACAGAAATGTAGGTAAAGAGTATTAAATAATGCATTGATTGTATTTTCATGTTTTATTTCTCATTATGCCTGTGACAGATTAAAAGCAATGTGAACCCTGCTGCAGTGGTTGGAAAGCCCGAGTGTGAAACAATTAGCAGGAAATCAGCAGGAAGGAGGGATACCAGGTCGTCAGTCAGCAGTCAGGTACGCTCATGAGATGACATGAATATGGAAAAGACAGGTCTGTGGTCTACTCCATGAATCAAGTAAAAAAAGTGTTTGCAGACACTGGTGGAATACATATTTTTAAATTAGAGATTTTCCTTTTTTTCACATTACAAATTAGTTGTTCAATGGATCGTAAAACTCTTGGTTTGTATCGTATCAGAGTCAGATTAGATCAGCACAAAAGGAAAATGTAATTTTTTGGAGGTACACGGTCACGTTTTTTTTGCTGCTGATACTAATGGCTTATCATTGATGATCCATATTGGCAGATACAGATCTTCCCTTTGTGGTTTGACGAGAGCAGCTGGGCTACGAGGCTCAGGACTATTGTCCCAAAAGTAATTTTTACTGCTTTGAAGTCAGTATAAACTGTCAAAAAAAAGTTTCCTTCATATATTTCACTATACTTTATACAGCCATCTATAGTGTTTCTTGATTTAAATTCATATATTATAACTTATAATATTATATATCATAAAGAGGTGATTACAAGTACCTCTAATCACCTCTTTTATTTCCTTATTATACAACAGTCATCTTTAATTTCTATTTATGTTCCCTTTCAAACAATGCATGTCCTAAAGTGTCTCACCAAGACTACATTTTCCAACGATCATCCGTAAAACATTATTTCACGCTGTGATGGTAACGTTAAACTATGTAATTAATCCGCGGTTCACATGAGTGACCATAATGGGGGGACAACATTGCATTTGGATTAGAGTCATTAAAAGAGTGCTTAAAATGACTTAATAACTGTCTGGCAATTAAAAAAAAGTCAATAACAGTGTATGATACTACATTAATGTTCAAACAATTTGCTTGTTACAATTTTCAGTACTGGAAAGAAAACAGCAAACATGATATATTCACAGCCATGATTCAGATTGTTGACATAAGTTGGTCACATTTTGGTCTGCACATTGTCAGTCGATAAATCGTTTGTTTGGAGATACTCCAGTGAGCCAGCAGCTGGCCAGACATTAACAGACAAAAATGAATAATGTGGAAAGTTAACCCTCATCGTCATACTCTGCTTGATTTACAAGAGATTATAATTTCCAATTCCCTTTATTCTTTTGAGCACCAAAGGCCTCTGAATGTTTTTTCGTTTTCATTTGACATTTACACGACACACAGGTACATACACATTTTAGAGGTTGCCAGTGATAAATTGGCAGTCAACATTTGGCAGCCTGAGTCTTTACAAATGCTCAGCAACAGTCCACGGGGGGTGGACGCTTTTGGCTTTTGTGTTGGGTCACCTCGAGACCTTGTCGTAACAGACAGACAAGCCTGTATTCTCAGACCGAGACACATTTCTCTCTTGAGTGACCAGGAAATGACCTTTTTTAATCTAAAGTCCTGTGTGGTCCCACAGGGCTCAGCTGGCTGTCAGTCAGTGCTAGACGCCTCTGAGATTTCCACAGAGAACGGCAGGACGAGGCGCTTCCCCCGGCCGGAGCTGGAGATCTCCTTCAGCTCTCTCCAGCCAAACCGCATGGCTTTGCGACGCCAGGGAGAGGAGAACGCCGTCACCGTCAAAATCACGCGCTCGGCGCGCAAGAGGAAGAGCGGAGAGATGGAAAAGGTAAGATCCAATCAAACAAACGCAGCTTGTCTGCACATTCATTGGGCGTTTACGACGTTTTTTTCTTATCCAAAGTAAGAGGTGGTTGAAATTGGCAATTTCATCACTGAGGTTTAAGTTATGAATCGATGTCTTTTGCCCTTCGTGGATACATATTCCCACTATCTGAGTCCAACTACAAAAAGTAGTGCACGCGAAATCATCCCGCTGTAACAACCTACATTCGTACACAATGTTCCCCTCTAGGTTTCCAAAAAAACACATCCTCCCTGGATAACTAGAAAACAACTGTGCGACATGGGCCCCAGAGATTAGCTGTTATTTTCAGAGACGATAGTTCATTTTTCACACGTTCTGTGGAGAGAAAGTCCCTGTGAAACCTTTCCCTCTGCTACTATCAATCCAGCACCGGCAGTACAGGGTGCTCTTAACAGGGACTTTTTTGAGAATGGAGCAACAGCAATGTAATGGTTGTTGTTGCTGTTACACCAGGACATGGCAAACTCAAGATGCTCCTCATCAAAACGTTAGTACTGGTTTTGAAATGATACACTGGTGTGTGAAATGAAAGTATATATTGGTTTTGTCATTGCGTAGAAACTCTGTGATTGCAAAGTCTTGGTTCTGAATCTGGCAAGATCTCTTGTACATATTGTCTCAATGTGGACAGTGAATATTCAACACTTAACAGATGCAATTTGTACGCGCCGAGGCAACGTGTGTCTAGTACAAGGTCAACAAGCTGTTACACGCTACGGATGTTCTGTAAAACCAATTGTAAGTCACACATTGTATGAAACTAATCCCAGATCAAAGCAAAGTGGTTCTGTTGAAAGGAGCAGACTGTGAGACAGATTGTAGAAATGTGAAACTGCACTGGGAGTGAACGGGGTAAAGGAGTTTTCGGGACACCGCCTCCCTAGAATTCAAATGTAATGCAGCGGAGTAGCTGCACTTATGCTAATTTGTTTTTTCCCACATTTCTGCCTCCAAAGGCACGTGACACACAATGTATTTACATATTTGCACTGCATTGGTTGACAAGACACTACATATTCATATGAATGAGGTCCAGAAAGCAGTGCATACATTTTTGGGGGTTTTCAAATGAAAAGAAAACCACTGCGCTATTTTCATGGGTTTTTTTCTTCAGAACTTTAATGTCCACAACAATATTTGTAAACCTGTAGACAGTATTATTATGACTTGGTCGAGAACATAATTAAAGACAAATTTAGCAGCCATCGATTTGTGAATATTTGTACCACAGGATATTGCAGTTTTGATGAATCATTTTATGAGAAATTGACACTGAGTGGTATTGGATAAAAAATAAAATGTGACTTCTGCCAAATTATACAGTTCGCCGAACTATCTTCCCTTCTGAATATTTTATAGTCTTTGCCAACCTCAATAAGTGTGGAAAGAAAACCAATTTAATTGTAAAACTAAAGGTCTCATGTAACATATTAAATGAAAAAAGAGGCAATACATTATTAATAGCCATATTTTTGCTTCACATGCATTTTAACAGAATATTGTTGTTCAGAGAATATTTTAGTACCAACATTACACCACAAGTCTTCCCCTTTTAGATGTAAAGCATACGGCATAGTTAGTTAAAACACTCACTTGCATGTGTGTACCAGCAACACATGAGTGACGGAAAACAATGTCATTAATCATAAATAGCACCTACAAGGAGAAACACTCACTTCAGCGATAGCACATGCACACACTCTCGTTCACACTCCCCCTAGAGAGCATATTAAACAAGCATCCCAGTCGGAGAATGATAAGGTTGGGTACAGTTCACTTCTCGCATCATTCTGTCAATGCCTGCAAAGGTTAATGCTGGTTGCAGTTTGCTCAGCGCCTCAGTCTCAGAAATCACTCGCTGTCTTTCTTTTTCTCTCGTTGGCGAGCATCTTGAACATCTCCAAGTCTGCATTTGGGAAACTGCCCCAAATAGAAATTGTTTTGACAGACTTAAAGTACAAGATTTTGCAAAGGCAACAGGAAGTTACAACAATAATCTCTTATAGCTTCTTCTTGTTGACTGTATTTATTTAGATTGTTTAATGTCCAAATGTGAAAAACAAGCCATCCCTGAGAAAAAGGCAGATAAAGCATACAAACCGTTCAATGTGTTCCTGCTGCCTCTTGGTTTTGTCCTCCAGATTGCGGATATTGTACTCAATGGTTGCATATACAACTACATACTGAGGCCCTTTAATATTGGATGATATCATTATTGTAGGTTTGGTGTCGGCTGCTTGTTCATCTTGTCAACACTAAATTGTCCCTGTTTCCACGTAATCTCAAGTGGCGGTGGATTTGAGACCTGCAGTTTTTCACCGGCATTAAAAACATCCGGCATGCAGGGTATTAATACATGCACACGCTCAATATTTTACGTTTACTACGATAATGTTAATTTAATAAAAAACTGCAATTTAAGTCATCTAGCCAATTTAATACATGGCAAACCAGCATGATGAAATGATAACGTAAAGACTATAATAAAAGGGCGAATGAAGGAGATTGTTCTATGCTTAATAGTCGTGGTTGAGATAATCTTTGACAAGTAAAGCAGCTTTTCAGTAATCGCTTGATAAATGTCTTCAGGCCATTTTGTCATCTTGATATATATCATATGGTGTAAACTTCTTGTTTTTCATATTTTGTTCTTCTGTTAACCAGCATCATAAGGATGAGGTAACATTGTATTCTCAGTTTACGACAGCAATTGCTTCCTTGTATGAGCCAACTCAATATACTACAGTGTTAGTTTCTGTCAGTGTTGAATAGTTCTTAATTGACTTCCATCCAATTAATATTATATCATCATTCATGCTGAAATTGTCTAAAAAATGTTCAATGAAAAGGAGTTGTTTTACATTGGAAAACCTTTTATTTTCATTAGTTTGATCAACCTTTTTGCTTCATCCACATTTGTATCTACATATTAGAACATGTCATTTAATAGTATTATAGTGATAACTTCCACCATATTGCAAGCGAACTAAAGACAGTAGTACTTAATCCAGTCTTGTATTTTAAAGTAAAACTAAACAATGTACTTGACATATGCATATATTCTCCTATATTTTAAATCTACTATAACAGTTAAGGTTTTATATTCCAATGAAGTCCTACTCTGGAGTTGATGTTTGTTTTACATCTTCTTTTGTTGATTGAGAGCACGATACCCTGGTGCTGCATCAATGTCTCTAGTATACAAGCATAACTCTGTTTTCATATACAATATGTTCATCTCATGGAAACTCGCTTCAGACCCAACGTTTTAAAGGGGTCGTGGTTATGTTGCCATCTCCTTTTATAAATGCAGGTTTTTCAGTTTAAACATTTGCTCATGGTCTTGTTGGCAGTCTCTCAACAGCAATTTTCACACCTTCAGTGACATCATCAAGCTTTAATGAAAAACATGCTGTCACCCGGGGCAAGAGTCAGAATACATGAAGGCAAACATGTTAAAAACAATCAAACAAGCACCGCCCAGTCCACTTTATAACCAACTTATTAGTGTAAAGGACATTCTGGTTTGCAGTGATTTTTGCAGACAAATCTGAAAAAAAAACCTTGGTGGAAAAAAAGATCCTCCTACATTGCATTGCATTGTAGGGGTGCAATTGGCTCACATCTAAACTCCCTAAGCAAAATTTATATTCAACAAAGTCACCTATGCGTTCTGTCGAGTAGTTTGTAAATCGAATGGCTTCCGCCCTTAAAGGGCAACACTCTGATTGCACGTTGTTTGAATAGTGAAAGCTGGTTTGTTGTGATTGCAGCAGTCGGCATACGATGTGATGGTTGTTGTTTTTTATTGAAAGTAACCAAAATGGTAATTCCTGACGTTGTATAAATCTTCTTACAAATCCGTTTTCCCTGATGCATCTTGACTTTGCAGTCATGGAAAGAGAACCATGCTGAATAAAAGATGAAAATCATTTTTGAGATGGCACCTCGAGGAAAGACATTTAGAAACTGAACAAGTCAACTGCATCCCGAACCTTGTTGATCTCTTAAGTGTTTGATTAACACTTTGAAAGGTACGTGTAAAAGAAATACGTTTTCACTCAACTTTGGAAGGGTATCCTTTGAAACTTGGCAGTACTCGAGCTGAGTATTACTACTTTGCATTAGTTTTTTCCATCCAAGCTTTACGGAATATGAACATGCTTTGTACAGAGCCACTTTTTAAATTTATTTACCAAAGAAACCAAAGTTTTTGACTAAACACAAGCAGCTGATCAAGATATTTGTCAAACTAAAATCGAGTCCAAATAAGGCAAAATGGTCATTTATCCCTATAAATATCTGATTAAAGAATAAATAAATGACATGACTAGAAATGGTCTTGCAGAACAGCATCACAGACATTCAAAAGCTTCTTTGGAAAGCCTGAAACAAAATGACATTTCATGATGGCCCTTTCTGTTGGCAAATCCAGCCGGTCAGGAGGGAACCTGACGGACGGCTGAACCCTGCAGCTATTGTGGAAAGAAGAGCTGGTGGCAGGCTGATGCCAGGAGAATGCAACGGGGTGGAAATATGTCAGGGAGCGGCTGATGAGTTCAGATCAGGGAGGAGACGCATCACAGGCTTAGACTGCATATGTCAATATTAGGGATGTTGGGATTAGCAAGTTTGCCAATAGCCGCTGTTATATCACATCACAGTTTCATAATCGTAAGAATTGCTGCATTGTTGCGCTCTGTGGACACTTGTCGCAGGACCTGTCTGCGTGTGGTGAAATCTCGTGAGTGTGTGTGTGTGCACGTGCGTGCCGTTTTTTGTGTGTGTGTGTTAGTAATGCCACTCACCAGAAGTTTTGACTAGAAGAGTTTGACAAATGTCAGAGGGACGTACCAATCTTATATCTGCCAAAAATAAATCTGCAGTTTGGATATAGAAAAGGTGAAAGTTTTACTGACAAAAAAAAAGAAGCGACCAGGAGATGAGAATTAATGCTTCATAGTCTCTGATTCCTGGTATTGCTACATTGGGAATAAACAAATCTGTGTTGAAATTAGCAGGAAGAAAGTCGCGATAGCAAAAACAGCTAACAGCGGCAATGTTATTATTGTGTTAGTATGAAAATAGTTTAAATAAAGTTGTTTTGAAGCAGCTCACAGCAATATAAAACAGATATTTATAATACAAGAAGCTTATTATAATAATTGAAAGCTGGCCTGACAACGATTTTTTTTTTTTTTAATTCCTCATTTGATATGGATAGATGACTAGAAAACCATTAAACACCAATATTTCCACCAACAATAATTGTGATATATGAATTTCATGTTGTGACCTCCCTCGTCAATATCTAATTTAAATATGTAAATTTATAAACATAATGTTGATCCGATTGTTTCTCGTGCTGACTCGCAAGGATCTCCGCGTTCGACTAGTTGACTAATCTCCCACATCCCTACTGTCAAACTTGTAGTTGGGTTTTATTATATTCCATAATTTTGACAGCTCCTAAGGAGACTTTGAGCAAAGAGACTGGCAAAAAGCTCATTAGTTGAAACCTATTAGGCCGGGTCTGTGTTACAAGTATCCCTTTAATGTAACGAGGCTCTTTGACTCGGGCTCCTTTTTGTCTTTTGATACCAGCGGTGGGAGTTTTTATACAGCGGTGAAATATCTGCGATTAAAACTCCAACGTAATTGCACTAATGACTGCGTTTCTGTTGATTGACCTTCAAGAGAGACGACTGATTCAGAAAAGGAGGTGAAATAAAAAAGCTCACAAAAAGATGTGGATGTTTTTTGTTGGGGAAGAGTACGACAGCACATCCAAAGGGACGTGAAGTCAAGTTTTATTCTGGGGATCTGGGGCACTGCAGTCAACATTCATGAACATGAGCACGTCCCTTTTTAAAAAAAAATTTAAAGGACAATAAAAAAAAAAGGACTGTGATGCGATGGGAGACACAGTATCTGTGGGTATAATGATATTTTTGTTGTCCATAACTGCAAGAAACTAAAAATGTGATTTACCAAAAGAATTTCAGCTGCATTTTTTGGGGGGGGCTTTTGCTTTTTGTACACTTTGTTCTCTAACCTATACTTCTACTCATGCTGCAATGACCCAGTTCCCACTTAGAAAGCAATGGAGCCTTCCTGATCTGAACACATAAGAAAAAAGATATAAGGGGGGTTTGAAGTGTCAGGAGCCCGTGGGTCATAGGAGTGTAAACACATCAATGACCCTGTCAGCCTTCATACAATAGCATGTCAATAATGGAGGCTGAAGTAACATTTAGTCCCCAACAACAGAAAAAAAGGAGACAATACTGTGCAGAGAAAGTGTGCTTCAAACCAAGGAAGAAATGGCCCAAAATAAATGAAGGGAAAGAGTGCAGAGGAAGGTGGAGGCAGCACAGAAAGAATATATTTGGAGAGATTACTTGAGGGTTAGAGGGGGGAAATGCCAGCAAGGGAGGTGAAGTGAAATGGAATAAGACTGGGAAGGACAGATGGACAAAGACACCTGAGGGAATACATGAGTGAAGAGCAGAGTAGGAGGAAAAGAGAAGAGCGTGGAGAGAGAATATGCAAGTGGCAGGGAAGCAGAGATGTTTTTGTGTGTGTGTGAGGGTGTGTGAGGGGGGGGGGGGGCTTAGATGAAACAATAAAAAGCAATGTAGGAGAGAAAAAAGGGAAGCTGGCACAGCGAAGGACAGTCGCTGCTGAGTGTTTGGATCGGAGCCGAGTGTAACGGCACAGCCTGTGCTTAATAAACACATCCCTGGGCACAAACATCTCATTTATGTTCCCATTTTATCACCATCACATCTTTTTAACTGATGTATGTATCCAGCAACCTGTCCCTTTGTCTGTGTTGCAATATATTCAACTCTGGAACCACATAGTGCAGTGTGTTTGTTACCTTAATGGGAGGGGGGGGGGGGAAACATACGGTGCCTGGAATAGAGGTGATTTAGTGCCATCACAAAACTCCTATCGACTGCATCAGTTGCTGTCACGGAGACTCATTGGAGAAATAACTGCAAAAGCTGGAAGATAATGGATCAATAAATGGAATAATTTTATTTTAAAACACTTTTTTTTTGTAACTAAATGACTGATGGTTACACAATCAACATTTAGCCATGTCTTATATTGGGGGGTAAAAACATTCACAACATTTGCATGTAGTAAGAGGCTATTTTTAAAGCCCCTTAAGTCATATTCTTTTATAATAGGATCAAATCAAGTGCCTCAGCGTAATGTGAACAAGAAACCCGGATGAATAAGGCGAGTGTATGCGAGTCACCTAACACTAAACAGCAGGCAGATGCTATTTTGGATTAGCTGGTGAAGATGGGAGGAACATGTAGCAGCTACACTAAATAGTCCGACATTGTTTCCCTGGAGTTGGACGAGACCAAATCAGAGCTACCAGGAGAGTGAATGTTGGTCTTACGTTGTTCATAAGGACACAGACATGACTCCAAATTAATAATAATGTGGCTTTCTGGCTCCTCAATGTCAGCAGGTTGACATTTCCAGCTTAAGAGGGCAATGGTGTGCCTGCATTAGTCCTTCTGCCCTCTAACTGAAGGCAACTGTGAAATGTTCAAATGTCAGAGAATTTGCATAATATTACTCCCGTAATATTGAGTTATTGTTGTTGTCAGACAATCCTGAGTTTCCTTAAATGCGTATCTTCTCCCTGAATGTAAAAAAGGGGAAGAGATGTACAATATGTGGGCCAAAGGACATTTTAGATCTGGAAAAAAAAACATATTTCTATGCAAGCCGTTCAGTCAAGCTCTCTCTGTGGGTTTATCTGCCAGCAGGATCTTGGCCTATCCTTGATCTAACCGAGACGCAGCGGGAACACGGGCACAGAGAGCAGCGTGCTCGTTGATTAATGGGACACTTAATAGCGCCTCACACAGGTCAGGGAGACAGTGAGAGTCAGAGAACAGAGACAAACGGTGAAGTCCTCGACGCTGTTCGCAGGAATCGCAGGTTTGCCATCTCGTTCAGTTTCGCTCTTCATTAGTGAGATGAAGTGGGTGAGTTTCTGATTGGCTGTAGCTGTGATGCATCAATGCAGAATGTGAGGGAAAGTCATGAGAATGTACTGCATTCAAGCTTTATGTTATTTAAATAATAAAACAACAAAAAAGTCCCATTTAACATAAACGTTTTGTTGCTATAGAGCTTCAATATGTTTGTTCAGTACCGTTTGACGGAGCAAGTTGCCGGTGGATTTTTTTTCTTTTGCAGTGTTTCATGATTGATCATTTTTTTGAATATGAGACCATATGGCCGGGCACCTGGACATCATACATCAATTAAGAAAAGAATCTTTCATGTAAGGCTCCTCCTCTACAATCTGCATGTGTCAGCAAGGTGGAGGGAGAATTTAAAACTGCTTATGATGAAAGGGCTTCTCAGGCTTCTAATTTAGGAAAGGAAACGTAGTTGAGAGCTTTCGTCAACTTACTCTGGAGGTGAAGAGGGAAAACATTGTACAACTGAGGTGCCTGGACTCCACCATGTCCCTTCCCTCTGTCCAGCTGCACTACATCTGTCGGGGTTTAGGGGTTCACAAAGATGATGGAGTCCTCTTGTGGGGGTCACGGTTGAGTGTGTTCTCAGGAAAGTTGGGAATACAAAGGAACGACCGCTGCCGTGTCTCAATCTGCAGCAATGGTTTTGGCGTCGTGTGAACTGACGAAATAAAAACAAATATGCCTATTCCCTATTTAAAATAATCTAGTATCACTGCTGCGCGATCATTACGGGTGTGGGAAAAAATCGATACAGCATAGTATCGCAATATTTTGCATGGCGATATTGTATCGATACACGGAAGCCGAGTATCGGTCTTTTATTTAATCAATTCTAAACGTTTTGGGCCTCGAATAATGAAATAAATGTATTTTTTGTTGACAAAGTTTTCCTTTGGGGACAATTTGCGGTTGAAAAAAAATGTAATGAATTGCATTATATCGTAATACTCAATGTATCGCGATAATATCGTATCGGGACTTAAGTATCGTGACAATATTGTATCGTGGGAGCTCTGGTGATTTCCACCTCTAGATCATGTTTTTTTTCTTTGATCGTTATTGTATTTAGTTCACATATTTGTCATTTGTGACTTTTTTTTCCTACGGTGTGAAGAAATGAGTTCCTGGTGTGCACAGCTGGGTTGCTGCTTGCTTGAGAACTGACGTATTGTGGCACTTCCAGTTTCTGTAAATGCAAAAATGTTAACAAGTACTGGCCGCACAGACGATGCTTGTTAGGACAAATTAATTTTGGGTTTTAGACTCACCCTGTAGTTTTCCAGGCTGAGGACCTTCAGGTGGTGTTTTAATTAGATTACAATAGATTAAAAAGGTGTTGCTTTCATTCAGTTCCCCCTAAAGGGGGACAAGGATATTATTATGACCTTAAAGCTACAAAACAGATGATGACCCAAATATCCTTCGGGCTTAACTGCAGTAAAAAAAAAATCAGTAAAACTACTCTTTTTAACATGAATGGAGCGCAACTGAAAAAGCCTTACGGCCTTAAACAATATTGACCTGAATGATCCCAGAAACCACAAACCGCCATGAAATGAATGAAACAAAAAGCTTCCACTGCTTCCATTTTGGTTACGTATGCGCTCTTCTTCTGATATGTCGCTTGTGACACTTTAATATCTCAGCAAAGGCAAGTGTGTGACAGCTAAATGTACCCTCTGTGAACAACACACAATTTATACGAATAATATGCGTCTTCACTCACACAGAGCCGATTTGGTTTTGAACATGAAACACAAGTGCAACAGGGTGTCGCGGGACACTCGCGGTCCAAGAGAGCTAAAGATAAAGAGACTCTGCATCCCATTGGTGGCATCAGTAGCACTTTATATCCAATCCCATCAGGACCTGGACTATATAAACAGTTGATGATTCCTTCTGAAATGACATGAAACATTAACTCATGTCCGTGCTTCTGTCTTGTTAGTGTCTGACTAGGCCATGATGGAAATCTATATGATCTGAAAAGTATACACAAGTTGTTACTTATGCATGAGCGTGAGCAAACGCACTACTCTTCTGCTCCTTCCTCTGTCTGGCAAAGGGTTTTCTACAAAGGCTCTTATCTGAAGAACACTTATGGGAAATTCATGCTGCGTGTTCCTTGCGCCCTCGCACCCATTGTTGTCAAAGTAGACGCATGAGGGCCAGCACAAAGGTGAGAGCGGCGCGTCAGGGAATTTTCCGTGTGCTGCGGCCCGAGATTAAAAAAAATAGTAGGACCGTACTCCCTGAGGATGATGCCAATGCTCCATTTCACTTTGAAATAAATAGTTGTTTGCTGCTCAATGAAATCCACTAAACCGTCAAGATTTATGCAATCTGTTTTTTTTTAAGTGTTCTTATTTAGTAAAATTGTCTTCTTTTTTTGTAAATAAAACTATCTTATGTTGTGTGCACACCAAAAGTGTTGCAAATTGTTCACACGAGTCGATTGCATGCAAAGTTAATAAAGCAGAACTGGTGGTTATTTCAATGGTGGATGGCGGAAATAGTAACTGTTTTTACGGAGATAAGCCACGCCCCTTTTCCGCTGCGAAAAAGCGAATGACACGAATTAACCACAAAGTCAGCGAGTAAACTCGTATGAAAAAGCGTTGTGAACAAAGCATTAGTGGGCGTCGCCGCCATCCTGTTGCCTCTCCAGCCGAAGATAGTATGTATGTGTGACTGTGTTATAAGTGCTCTTATCACTATAGCCTAAGCAAAAGATGGGATTACACAAACAAAACACCACAATCATGGTTCCAACATCAATTTGAATCATGTGACAACAGCACTCAGTTTGTATTTGACTGCTGGTAAACAGTACAAATAGCAACAATACTAACGTCAGCACAGATACTCACTTTGATGGCCAAAACATTATTTTTTTTTAATATCTTTGTTTAGTGTTTATTAAATGGTGTATTAGTATTTTAATGCACTGCATGATTTTAACCAAGTTTTTTTTTTTCTTTTCTTTCTGAAGTCTTACATTTTCAGGAGGAGTAAACGACGAACAAAACCTGAGGTACAAAACCGCATCATGTTCTCATTCCTCCATCCTCATAAACAGCCAATCATTCCTCTTCACAGTCATCCCATATTTAATTGTCAGTTACCACATCAGTTTTTTTTAACTTTTGGGCCCAAAGATGTAGCGCTTACTCATGATTACATCGTTACAGAAATCTATAGAGCAACTTCCTGTACAGCGGCAGCAAAAGTACTCGACCTGATTCCCTAACCTTCCTAAAAACAAATCCAGCAGAGAGTACTGAGACACTCAAAAGACACAGCGGCGTTGTCCTTTATCGGTGTGTTTCACCTCCAGCTTGGATCCCTGCCAACAGTAGATGCAGGAATGACTAACAGTACAGATATGGTTCTGGAAAATAAGTGTTCCTCCAACCTTCCCTGCATCAGAAATAATTTGAAAACAGGCAGCATAACTGTCTCTCCCTCTCTCTTTCTCTCCTGACTTTTAAAGAGGCTACATTTACTTGCCCATTATCTGATTATAGCCAATAACCAGAGTTAAGGCATCACACCGGTGAGGATGTTTACACGGCTCGCCTGTTGGAGCGTTCCATTAATTTACCCGTTCCGATGCTCCAGCGACGCAAAGCGACTAATGTCTCTTGACGACCCTATCAAATTATTCTGCAATGTCACAGATGCCCCCCAGTAATCGCCTTCACAAACACATTTCTTCCATGATGCTAATGTGGTGTAACCTTGTGGTACGCTGGCCATTATTTTTCTCCTCTAAGATGGGGGAGGGGAGGGGGTCAATCTCAGTTGATAAACTGATAGTTCATTGTTCAGAAAAAGTGTTTACGGGTTCAAATTCAATTCTCAGGCAACCCTGTTAGATAAAATCCACGTATCTTTCTCTGATCACGCTGATTGCATCTATAAGGTTAATCGCATTGTTTGTTTTTTTTAACATGCGCTACACCTTTCTTGTTTTTCTGCCTTGAACACATGGTAATTTGATCGTTTGTGTGCATAACAATGTAGGCACTAAGAGCAGTAATCCGTCGATTCCCTCCGTAAACCTTTCTCTCGCTGCACCGTGTAGACTAGAGGTCTTTTTGAGGTAAAAACGAGGAAAACGACTCTTGTAGCCACTGACTCTCGCTGTTTTGGGCGCAGTGCAACGCACCTGTGGCCGTTCTTCCCTCCTGCAGCGAGGTCAGAGTGGAGGTGGAGCAATCGGGCGGTGCTCCTGGAAATTGTTGAGATTCACTTCCTTGATCAAGGAACCCTCGAGCGGATATCTCGCTGTCAAAGTGTACAATTATTATTACAGGGTCGCTTGTATGACCACAGGCCCACACTGCACCCAGCTGAGTGTGGAGTTGATAATGAAATCACTTAGTCCTGTACTAATGCCTTTCCCATGGGGGGGGTTCCATGTAAATGTGCCAGATTTAGCCATGCAGGCTCATTTTCATCTTCATTCTTTGGTTAGTTTTCAAGTCAAGATTTACATCTGTTGTTTTTGTGTTTTCCTCGTTCATTATTAATGATCAAGTCACGATTTAGGATTCATTTTTAAAAGCCCGTCACCTGCTTTTTAAAAAAAATATCTTTTCAATGCAAAGTAGATCCTTCTAATCTTCTCGACGATTGTCTGGTGTTGTTTTCTAAAGTAATTACATTGTCAAAATCAATGAAATAACGTTCATTTAATTGGCCCCTCTTAAATAGAGTGCTCAGATTTCATCTGTGTAACAGCCGAGGAGCGGGTTTCATGGTGAAGTAGGCTCCTATCTGACGGGTTGGACATCTGCAGGCAGTGATCCAGCAGCGATACGGCGGACGATTTCACCGTTCAATCTTTTTCTCTGCGATAATGGAGTGTTGGCGGGCGGGAACATGGAAAGTGGCACAATGTGACACACACACACACACACAAGCAAAAAAAAAAAAAAAAGTACTTTAGCTTTTGCTCTTCGCACACGATCGTCTTCTCTTTCTCTCCATTGTGGTTTCTTTTCCATCTCTCTTTCCGTCCTTTCACCTCCGTCTCACATACACATGAAGCCTCGTCTCTCCCAGCCTGCCGGCCCCGTCCGTCTGTTCAGCGGATCATTTCTGAATGATTTATTGACGATGCCACGTCTCTTCTTTAGAGGAGACGTCGCCGCTGTCCCAGAAAAAAAACCTTTATCTGGATTTTTTTCTTTCTTTCAGCTTTCAAGATTTGGATGTTGAATGTCCCTGTCAAAAGAACTGCTGTGCAGCGACCATTCACACTGACATACTCTCAGTATAAAACTCTGTCACTGTTATCTTCCTACAGTACAGCATGTAATCATTTCTTTCCTTTATTCTAACCGCCTGTATTCTAGTCCTCACAATCACAGTGTATTTAGATGACTCATTCATCAGTTATTCCATTATGATGTTCGTGGCTATCCAAAAGAAATGCATTCTGCTCTTCGTCATTTCAACTTCTGGAAGAATTTCATGCTATGGAAGACCAACTTTTACCTTCTTGCCAGCATGCTCGGAAACAAGTGTATATGGCTGCATGGTATTTTGTATTTTTGCAAATCTTTTTAGCCAAATATATCGGCAAATCTTACCTTATTGCAAATACGTATGTATCGTGTATGTGGCTGCTAATAAATAGGAAGAAATTACAGTCCGGACATGTCAAGTTTTGGAGCAAATGCTGCTCACTACTTCCATTGGGAAAGATTTAGCCAAGAAAGCAAAGACTTGCAGCACAACTCTGCCTCTCACTATCTCGTCTGCATCTTCGTCCCGAGTCTCGCTCGACGTTATCGGGCGTCTCATTTACTTTCTCCACACGCTCCCGCTATCATCTCATCTCTCTGTCTCTCACGCGCGCAGCCACACATCTCTTCTTGTTTACTTTCGCCACACTCGCACTCCAATTACAGTTTATCGCTATCACTTATCACTACGCTACTCATTTTTATCTTTCCACTTTTTTCTTCCCCCCACACAGACACACACACACACACTCTAGCTCCATTATGCACTTTCTTCAGATTTTTGTATCCCTGCCAATCTCCGCTTCCGTACTTCTCTCCGTTCCGGTCTTCCTTCCCTCCGATTATTTTTAAAACCCTCCTCTGAATCACTGCCGTTTTGACCCTTTTTCTGCTTCTTTTTTTTTGAAGTGGCGCATGTTTTACGCCTTTTCACCACGCCCCCTCCATTGCCCGGTCGGTGTAGCCACCCTCTCAGGTCGGCCTCGTCCCCAACGGCTCGCTGTGAGTCAGAAATCTGTCCAGGGATTTATTGAACTGTTGTTGACTTCTGAGCAAAAATACCAACAAATCACTGTTGTGCCGAGTGACGGGGGGGGAAAGGCCGGGCAGCTTCAGAATGAAAACCTGTGAATGTGAAGTGCCGGTTTCTTGTAGTTATGAAGAAAGAAAAAAGGTCCAATTTTAGAATAATTCTCCATTCACTCATATGCCATCATGTCATTCAACATCTTTGATATGTCTGAGTTCTAAAAAAAAATACAGTATTGAGCGGTTACAGCAGAAAACATCACACTCGATTGTTTAGTGTTCATAAAAGGACAATTGTGCTTGTCACTGACATCAGAATCTTGTTCCAAAGTGAAAACTGATTAATCCTCCGAGACATCCACGTGATGCATGTGGACTGGTAGCAGTTGAGCGTGTCAACTCTTGAAGTCCTCATGGCAGGTAAATCGCCCGAAATTGGCGCTTGTTTTCTCGCCTCGAAAATTATTCCAGCTCACAAAATGGTAAAAGTGGATTTGAGCGTCTTTAAAGCGGCACGTGCCGATGCACAAAGTGTCTGAACGCTTTTCTCCCGATGTGTACGTTGTATTGACGACCCTCTCGTTCAGTTATGTAATCATGAAACAATTTATTGTAGTATTTTTTTTTTTTTCTTAGCTCATTCTTACCTCTTTGAGTGTTCACCAATTCATCCATACCACAAGAGTAGTAAGAGGCTGAAGAGCAGTTAGTTTGTGTGTCTTCATTTTGTGTGTGTGTGTGTGTGTCGATAGGAGGAGGTGGATGCAGAGAACCGAAGGAACACGCGGACCAAACTGACACCAAAGCTGACCCCACACCAAGAGGAGGTGACAACCAGACAGTCACACACACACGCACACACGACCATGTTATGTTTCACCATATACATGTGTTGCGATAAATAACACGTAGCTGAAGCCTCAAGTCGTCGTCTTCTTACATGAAGGGGTCAGATTGGTTTTCCCTGTTTATATATTATTTAACGTGCTTTCTCAATTGTTAGATACACGGTTGCTTAAGTCAACTCTTTACAGTGAACACACAACAAATGTCCTCTGCTTTGTACAACCGCACGCATACACAACTGCACTAAGTGCAGGAGTTCAAACATGAACCAATGAGGTGGATTATTTTTGTTCAGAAGCTTATATATTTGTTCACATGAGGCAGTTTGTCATGAAGCTTTGTTTTCTTTTCACAATCTGCGTTTCGGTTAAACCAGTCGTGTTTCCGGTATTATTATACTGGAAGCCACATGAAGCCTGTTTACGCTGGACATGCTGACAGACTAACCGCAGTCTACCGTCGTCTGTGATCAGATCTCCTCTCCGGGCCGCCATGACTCAGAGAGCAGCGTCCGCAGCAGAAAGGAAGGAACTCTGCAGAAGATCGGAGACTTCCTGCAGAGCTCTCCCACGCTGCTCGGCACAAAAGGTTAGTGTGTCGGTGTGAAACTCTTCCCGGTGGGAGATATTTAATCTGGTTGAGAGAGTGAAGAGTAGCAGTTACATGCGTTTCAAACACAAAGAGGACTTTAAATATGATGAAGCAACACAAATACAACCATTCACCAGTGGTGGGGTGAACGTTTTTATAGTATGTGCACATATCATTCAATTAAGTAAAATGAAGGGCACTAAGATGAATACAACAAAAAACATGAGTTAGTAGAGCATCAAAACAAATGTTTTTCACACAAGACAATACATTTAAAAGCAAATGTTTAAGCCTCACGCTAAATAAGACCATCAACTTCCAGATATATTTTTTTTAAATGTATGTCCATATTTCAAACCATCACCCATTTAAATAAAATGAAATCAAACAATTTAAGTAAAATCAGAAGAGCTTTTTAATCCAAGTGTGATCATGGTATCAAATGTACTTAATTCATTTTAAAATATTGACAATTGCACTGGGTAGCGTCTTCCTTCATTTCCAGGAACACAAACATTTTCATGCTGCCACTATTTCCCTTTTCTGTTGAAGATAACTGACTTTTGTTAGCTTTGAGGCTCTGCTGGCCTTTCAGTGTCATTTATTAATGTGTTGTAACGCATAAATATTCCTCTCTCTAGACGAGGGTCACACAAAACACTTCACTAACGGCTAGTAACGACCTGAATTAATCATGAATTGCAGTATTAAAACCAACTATATAACATGTATTATAATCATTTTTTAATGCACCGAACGGCATCCTGTCATGCGTGTGTTTATGTTTACGATATGAAACGGCAGGCCGAGGTAGAAAAGGCATACTGCATACTAATGACTTACTAATGAGTTACTAATGAGTGTTCATGTTGGAACAATAAATGCTTTATAAATGATGAATTAAGTGTTTACTTTTAACTAGCTAAAGTGCTACCGAATAATGTTTGTTAGCCAGCTGTTTTAGAAAATGTGTCCTCAATAATTAAAACTCTATATTTGTGTGTTGTTTTTTTTAAAGAACTACAGTTGTATTGTCTCGAGTGCCAAAGACTTGACAGGAAAGTCTGAATATGTTGAGGCGAACATCATTGCAGAGCTTTCCATGAGCGCCGAGCAAACAGCCACGTTCTGGTTCTATTCTCATAAATTAGTTTTCTTTAATAAAGCGTTGGCTATGAGTGCATTTTACGACCACGCGCTTCCGCCTCCATCAATGCGAGCGCGATGAGAGAGAATCTCTTGACTGCAGCAGTCATGCCCCTGCATGATCTAGATGAAGGTGTGTGTGCATGCTCAGCGGTGTGTAGTCACGTTCAGCGCAATGACAAATATCAGCAACATAATTGATGACAATGCACATTAGGAATTGGACAGAAAAGAGAAATCTGCAGAGCTGAGCAAGTGCAGGCCCTGAAAGTTTACATCACAAAATATCTTGGTGGGTCTTTGCATAAGCATTGTGTACACACACACGTACATAAACGCAATGTGATGCATTAAGGTCATTCACCTTCAGTCAAATACTGACGCCATGCAGGAGGCAATCTCACGGCCCAGATGCGTTTTTTAGAATTGTTAAAATGTCACAGTGGAAAACCTGTGTGCGAAAAAAAACAACCCACAAGCGTAGGACACACAAGGACAAATCTTGTCGGGGAGTAATTCAGCGCAGGATGGCACCGGTTAGGCAAAGTAACCGGGCGAGGCCGAGGGTTTGGGACACTAATGATGGCTCAGAGTTAAGACGGGGAACACATCGCGGAATCCACCAGAGTCATCTCTGACTTTCCTCCTCGGGGACGCTGTCACTCGGTCAATTAATTGTCACCCTGGGGTTCCGGCACAAGTGTGCTGTCATCTGTCGCCATCTGATACTCCGTCCCTCGCTCGCCGCTTCTTCCCCCTTGTCCCTCATCGTCTTTCATCTTCGTTATTTACTTCCGCCAGCACATCAATCTTTACTCTTTCTCTCCCGCCGTTGTTCGTGCTCTGTCCATCTTTTTTTTTACCACCGTTATTGTCTCGCCCCTCTCTTTCTACTATCTTCCCTTCACCCTGCAGTCTCCTCTAATTGATCCCTGAACAGTAAATTGAAGGTTAAAACTTCATGAAATAACTTAACCCACAATTCTTCCGAGATGATTATTTCCATCAGTATCCTGCTCGTATTGTCTGTGATCAGTGACGCTCTTTAGTAGTTATCGGAATACAAATACACATATTTAGCACATTTAATAAGGTTAAGTGGTTCACCATCATGAATGGAAGTAAAACAAAAAAACTGGTGACCTTAATCTCTCCAAACTATCTATTCAGCATGTTCCTCTTGTCTTTGATTGTCTCCGTCTCTGCAGCCAAGAAGATGATGAGTCTGGTGAGCGGTCGATCGGACGCAGGCTCCTCCTCTTCCTCCTCTTCCTCCCTCAGTCTGAGCGCAAAGAAGACCAAGAAGAAACTCTACAGGCCTGAAATCTCCTCCCCCATGGACATGCCCGCACACCCAGTGAGTGTCATGAAGCATAACGGTCCACACACACACACACACACACACACACACACACACACACACACACACACACACACACACACACACACTAACCCTTCAGTACAGCTCTGCACTCAGTACCTTTTTTAGTGTGTCAAATTATGTATATGTCATGGAAGAGTCATCATATGTTATTTTGATATCGGCTCCTGTCAGGCGATATATTAGAATGTCACGGTTTTCATGATAATAATAAAAAAACTTGGAATAGCTTCATCTTTTAGTTGTTTTTTTTACCTGGTCTTGTTTATTGTGCCGTCTCATTATTCATCAGGTGATGATCAGTTCTTGATTGTATATCTGTGGCTTCAATAACAAGCCTGCGGTTATGAACAAACACAATCAGTTACACAATGTGTTCTTGTCTCGTTGTAGATAATCAGCAGAGACCCAGAGGAGAAAGACAGCGACCATCAGATCATCAAGAGGCGTCTTCGCTCCAGGGTGATCAAATAATGAACCCGGCTCACTCCACTGTGGACCATCTTTTATTTTATTTTTCTGGTAAACACTCTTTTAACAAAATGAAGGAGGCATTTAGCTGCTTATAAGCTTTTTTTTTTGTCAAGCTGGGTGAAAAATCCCCCAAACTTAAGTTCGACCTAAGTTGTCTTATTTAATCTAAAAACCTGTTTTATGAGTATTATACTATAATTTCTAAATATAGCAACAACAAAAAAAAACACTAATATACAGCTAGTTATGTGGAAAGATGGAAATTAAAGGAATAGTTTATTGTTTTTGGACACGTACAGTTATGTTCATGTGGGCTCAGTGCGGAGCCGTTTAGTTCAGCATGAGAGCCCCTCGAGAGCGCTCTGACATGTTGTATTTGTGTTAGTTTAACTGGTGTCGTACAACAACAGTTGGGGGCTTTAGGAGGAGATTCATGCTGAAGCCATCTGCCCGCTACTCATCTGTAGTATCGCAGCCAGGCGAGCAGTTTCCCCCCTTTGCTTTCAGTCTTTATGCATAAACATG
The DNA here is from genome assembly GCF_023055335.1 of Clinocottus analis. NCBI lineage: Eukaryota > Metazoa > Chordata > Actinopteri > Perciformes > Cottidae > Clinocottus > Clinocottus analis. The sequence continues at coordinate 4,331,914 of NW_027176240.1, forward strand.
AGGGGCCGAACTCCCAACATGTTGAACCATTCCTTCACAATACTGTGAAATGATTAAATCAACTTTTAGCTGGTGGAAAAAGTATTTTTTGTCCACATTTACCATAAAATAACTCAAGAGTCTCTGCAGTCACTCCATGCGACAGTAAGCACTCTGAATGCGTAGATCTTTTACACTTTATAGACAAAATAGGATTTCTTTCCTTATTCTGATGTGCAATTTGTTGTGTTTGTTTATTACAAGTGTCTTTTTTTTTTTTTTTTAAACCTTTCCAATATCTATTTTTTTTGTTTTACTTATTTACTTTTACTGATTTGATCTTCTGATAGTGATCAACAAAGCTGCGAATGCAGCAAAGTCTTACATTGTTCTAAGCAACTTTATTTTCCTCATTTTTCCGAATGGTTCAGGTGTTTAAAGCCGTTTACTTTGTATTCAGCTGTAAAACATCCACGTCTCACTTAAGTCCTACTGCACTTTATCTCTTCCCTCCAACAAAACTTGTGATTTTCGACTAAAGCCAGATGATAAAATAATCTACGACTCGTGACTGAACACCTGACTGCTCGAAGCGAAGACTTTAGGACTGGCTGTTGATCTTGAGATCATTCAATTCTGTTCGAGATGAAAAACTTCTCAGTATTTTTCTGTTTTTTAAGGAACATTTTGTTAAAAACCTGCCTCAGTTTGAAAAGAAAGATTGTTTATATAAGTCCTGGTTTTCTGAAATTGTGCACTTTTCTGAAAAAAAAAAATCCATTCCATACTTCTGTCAAACCATCATGTTTTTCTCCATTTGCATACCTTTGTTCTATAGGTCTTATCTGTCATTTCCCGAATAAAAATATAAAGCTGTTTCTCTTTGTTTCATGTTTTAAGACCAAATATCTTCTTTCTAAAGCGCTGTCTTAACGAGAATGTATTACTATCATGACATTTTATTCCATAACTATTAGAATTGATCACCAAAATGAGTGGTAGCGGTTATGTTGTGTATTTCGCTGCATTGGGTGTTGATACTTCCTGCGTGGAAGTGGGAAAAGGCTGCTGCTGACAGCGAGACCCCCGTTTGGCTTGTGTTGGCGGTGGACTGCTGCTGAGCTGCTGCGGTGTGTGTGTGTGTGTGGGCACACATAAAGAAAATGTATTTCAGTGAAGAAGTATTGAAAAGTCTTCAAGAAAAACCATTAAACCCAAAGAAAGACGCGACCAGAGATCACCAACCTCGACGACAGGAGACGCTCTCGCTTTTAAATGTGTGTTTGTACAGCCGAGCTCAACTGTGTAGGAGGTTTGAATCAGACGTCCGTCACTCAGGTGTAGCTTAGTAGCTACTAGTTAACTTCAAACCATATATATGGATATATGTATGGATGGATGTCATCACAATACAGGAGTGTTTTGTGTGAGGATCGAACTCTATGAGGACTGGTTTGTACAAATTTCTAATTTAAAAAGAAATCCAATTTTTGATTTTATAAACTTTTCCACTTAAATACAATAAATGTATATACTTGTCATCGTATAGTATGTCATGAAAATAGTATTGTATGTCATGATGTCATTGTTAGGTGTAACTGAAAAAAAAGAAAGTTTAGTAGTCATAGAAAACTAAGTAAGTCATGAAAATGTTAAAGTTTCTTGTATCATAACAAATGTGATTGAATAGTATGTCTTATAACTGGCATGATAAAGTCATATAGTTGGTCATAATGTCACAGTATAGTTGCCATAGTTATAGTATGTCACTTTTTTTGTTAAAAAAAAGGTTAAAAAATATGAAAATGTAGTATAGAATGTAATGTCGGTAGAGTATATGTCATAAATTGTTCATAAATGTGTCATTAGAATGCCATAAAGTCATAAAATGTGACATTATAGCGTAGTCTGCCATGTCATAAAAACAGGATAGTGTGGTATGACATTGTATAGCATTTTATAAAAGGCATTGTATAACATCATAAACAGGTCATAGTGTAGTATGTTTTATAAAAAGTAAAACAATATTGTATTTCACAAAAAAATGTCATAGTATGCCACGAAAACATAGAATGATCAAAATATATCATGAAGACGTAAAGAAAAAATATAAATAGGGATTACATTATAAACTACCATTAAAAAGTGTAATAAAAATCCCAGAATAATATTCCAGAAAAAAAATCTCCAGCCCAAATATTTGAGTCTGTGAAAAAAAGTGAAATTTGTAAAAAAAAAAGAATTTAAAAAAAAAAGTGTAGAAACTCGGGTTTGACGTATCAATACCAGAATTGATGATGTTGAAACCAGAAAAACAAGAATGCGTATATTTTCTCCTCTGATCTCCATCACAGACTTGATGTGACAATCCCTTAAAAGGAGTTGTTGTTTCAGGAAATGAGCTGACGGCACCGGACGGAGGCAGCGACGCTCCAAACCTGCACATGAAAACAGCCGAGTCATGAAACGGAGACATGAAGCTCGGCCCTCGTTAGCGGCAGGACGACTTATTCGCATGTGGTTCCGTGATTATTAAGTCATGAATATGTGGTTTCGAAAATGGCTGCGGTCCACAATTTCCTGCCTCCGTGTCGCATTAGTGCTGCCAGAAAACCGCCCATGCGGCAGAGTGAAAAAGCCAAAGCGTGTCAGAGAGACTTTAATCCAAAGACATCATTAGCAGCGAGCATCATAATCACCATTCAATGGAGAGAGAGCGAGAGAGAGAGAGAGAGAGCGAGAGAGAAAGAAAGACGGCCGCAGACGGTAAATGAGCAAAAAAACACAAATCAGTGAACGGAGAGAGTGTACAAAACAAAATATGAGACGAGAGCGATTAAAGATGGCGGCGAAGGTTCGCACGAGGACGCATCCGTCTGCAACTGAATCTTTGTTTTTCTATTCCTTTCTTTCAGAGGACAGAGAGAGAAAAAGAAGAAGAAAAAAAAAACAGTCGTGTGTTCGGTGAATGATGGAGAGGCTGCCATGATGCAATTTTAGTAATCGCTTCCCACACAGCTGGGCCCTTTGTGCCGCCTGAACAGCCTTTCTGAGCGCGACCCACACCGACGGGGACACGGGCGCGTGGGCGCGGAGTTCGGCGTGCGGCGTGCGCTTCATTCATAGCGCTTTAGTTCATTACTCGAGAGGCGGCGCGGGGACGAAGTCATTGTGCTGCGAGTCATCGTTAAGTCTCAGGACGTTGCACTCGCCCCCCAAAAGTCAAGAGCCAAGTCCTGAAGTTCGATTTTTTTTTTTCCGAGTCCCAAATGAGTGAAATGAATCAACTAAAGACCGTTTTATTTGTCCAGGTTTTTACTTCATTGTCCTGAGGCTGCTTTGAGTGACACTGAGATGTTTTGGCCTTTTTACATTTTTTTAATTTAATTTTTTTTTTTTTTTTTAAATAATAATATTTTGTAATTTTTTTAAAATTTTGTAATGTTTTTTAGTTTTGAATTTTTTTTTGAAATTTTGTAATTTTTTGAAATGTATAACTTTTTTGAAATGTTTAAATTTTTTAAAATGTTTTAAATTTTGAAATGTACTTCCTAGGTGTGTATTGTTTATGTTGTTATTATAACGTGCTGTACAAATAAAGCTTATTATTATATTATTATGATTCGTAATGCCGTTTTTAACAGCGGCTCCATTAGTTGACTTTGATTGATTGCATTCTGTTGGATTGATTCAAACAGAGTGAATCTGGGGAATTAAGTATTGACTTGATGGGGATTAATCGCTTTAATTTGAGTTAATTAAGGAAATTAAGGGAAAACAATTGATCTGCGGTGCACCGGGGTCGCCTGTGGAGTCTCGGAGGTGCCGGCCGGAGTTACTTCCGACAATTTAACGTTCACATTTGCTCTGTGGTCAATTCCCCCGACACACGGTGCACTCTGTCATGAACCCACTCCTCTCAAGTCAGGACCGCGACACACAGAGCGACACACAGAGCGACAACGCAAACGCTAAAAATATGAGGTATATATGTGTTAGAGATATAATGTAAAACCACACCCAACAAAAGAAAATGTCCTGCACAGGTAAATCCTAATAACCGAATGTAAGCTCATTAATGATCACCAAAAAAGTCTTAAGGAACAATACAATATCAGGATGAGTTGTGTCTATTTGTTGTACAACATATAACGATGCCGTTAGCTTCAACAGCTACAGGGATTTCCAGGGAACCAAGAGGATTTTTTGTTAGATTGAAGTTTTGTGGAAAGCCGTAGGAGGGTCGAGAACAACAACGACAAGGCCTGCCGCATCATAGGATTAGCTCATTTCAGGGTCATCTGCAAAAAAAAAAAAACCCCTCCAGATTTCAATTCAGTCCATCCACTTTGTATGATTCATCATAACAATGGCCGAGTTCCAGACTGTTTTTTTCCGTTTCCTTCTCATCTGGCTTCGTCCTTTAGGAGCAAGAGCAAAGTGAAGAAGTGGGCGGTTACCACGAGCGGTGATAGCGCGGAGCACAAGCTATATGCGACCGCGTGCGGTTTTAGGCCCCGAGGTCCTTCGTTCTTCTCTGATTTCACCTCTTTTTTTCACCACAAGGTGGGGATTCAGCGCCATTTCCTGGTGATAAACGCGCCACTCAAACGTACAATAGAACTTAAATCATGCCCAATCTCGTGTGCTTTCAGGTCTTTGAACTTTTCCACTTCTTTTCTCCGGGCAGCGCGCGCGTCATTGCGACACGTCGAGGGGGGAGAAAGCAGCGGCTCTTCGCGTACGGAAGCACAACGTCTGAAAGACTCAGGACGAGGGAGCAACTTCACGGAGGCATCTGAAGGTCCATTTCAATACGCGGAGCGCCTGCGTCAAAGCACATTTATTTATAGCTCAACAGGTCTGTCACAAAGAGGTTTTTTTTACCGACGCCGACGGCACATCAATTGGAGGAAGACGACGTCAAACCGGCTCTGATGTGGCTCTTCAAACACAATCCCGATGTTGCGAACTGCAGAAGCAAATCGAGCTTTAATCTAAGATCATCTTTGACTCACACACACACACACACACACACACACACACACACATCTCGAACACTTACCGACCACACCCTTCGGAGTACATTCTGTCACGCGGGGTGTTACTGGTACCCGAAGGTGTCGGTTATTGGGATGAAGTGATCGGATGAGAGTGGATGGAACATTTAACGTCTGCCTGAGCGGAGAAGGAAGTCAATCTCCATCTGTGTGTCATGGAGTCGGAGCGTACACGTTCTCCCGGTCTGTTTAGCACCTTTACGTTGAAGACCCGGAGTTCTGTATACAAGAAAATATGTAAAAAAAAAAACACTCGCGTGGGATTAAACTGCGTCTTTCTTTGGCAGCCCCAGAGGCAGTGTCATGACAGACAAGATGTTATGAGCGTTTATAAGCGTTATCTAAAAGACTTTAAGCTGCATCCAGTACTGTGTTGACTTGCTGTCGACCATATTTGTTGATTTATGGAACATACCAGTTAATTATTTATAATGTACAGTATCTGATTGGTGCTGATCATTTCAAACCAAACTCTTTGTTGCTGGTTTCATTTCCTGTGTTACACACACACACACACACACACACACACACACACACACACACTCACGCACACAATTAACGGGTTGCCTAAATAGTCAGACGTCGTCTAAGAAGCTTTTAGTTGTAGAACATTAAATCAGACCTGCCTCAACTTTCTGCATCTGGCACCAAATTTGATTAAAACAAAGCATGAACAGGTTTCTCAAACGACACACACACACACGCCTTCACACACTCATCAGAAAGGGTGTGTCAAAAGATGCCGACAAACAGCCAAAGCTCCCATCTGGACCAAATTGCCCCAAAAACCTCAACGTCCTTCAAACACCTTTCGTCTTCCTGCGGGGACGTCAACCCCCAGTGAGGGAAAGTGGGTTCATACAGCAGCCGTAACAGCATAAAGCAGTGAAACACACACGGTGAAAGCAGCTTTAGAAAGAGCTCCGAGGTGTTCACATCCATATTGGGCAACCGGTGCGGAACCAACAGCCCTTTTTTTTCTGTTCGGCTTCCCACTTGAGGACAAAACTTTTGCTTCTGGAGTACAGGAAGAGCACAAAGAAAACACACCACTGCATATTTAACATTATATATAACACACGTTTGGCACAGTGGAAGAAAACAAGCGTCACATGGTCTGATCTGAGGGTCCTTGATGCAGATTTTAATGGAGATGCGACCAGAAATGGTGATGGATCCAGACTGGGACAGAAGACACTAGATGATTTTAGCTTCAATTAGAGCTGCTTTCATTGGCCTTACTGCCCTGTTCACACACTCTATTTGGAAAATGCTGATTGTGAGACACGTCCCGAAAAAAAGCCTCACAGCTGGAGAGACGTCCATGCCGTCGCTCAAATTACAAATTACTTTTTCCTCACGTGCGAGCGGCCTAAACGGGACCTGATGGGTCGCACGACAGCAGAGATGAAGGAAGAGGAGCTCCGGAAATCCCGTCAGAACCTGAATCCTTTTTAGACGTTTCTCAAAAACAGTGCCAGTGGTTTGACAGAAGAGCTGCCAGCTGTCTTTCAAACAGTCACCGCACCAAAAAAAAAAAACGCTAAAAAGAGTCCGTATAACGACTTTATTCATTTCCAATGTTGGGAAAACAAGCTCCCGCTATTCATTCCACTAAAAGCACCCTTCACTGACGTCTTGGTGCCTCCTTTGTTGTGCACTTCTTTTCAAAAAAGGGAGATCTCCTCCATTCGAGTAGCAACGCTTCACAGTTCTGAATTATTTATCCTCTCAGATGGTGAAATTGGCGCCGAGAGGCGAGTGTGGCACGGCGGTGGATCCAGGTCCAGATGGTTCCGTCTCTTCCGGCACACAGACCTGGATTTTTGGCTGCGCTGAATGGGCTGGCGCGTGTGCGTTCGTGAATGTGTGTGGGTGTGTGTGTGTGTGTGTGTGTGTGTGTGTGTGTGTGTATGCGAGAGTATCGCCTGTCAAATCTGTGACGACAGACCAACCAGCCACATTAAAATGTTTTTTCTTCGATGGAGGGTCCACGTCTAAGAACAAATATTAACATATTTACAAACCTTGAGATCTGCATAGAACCGGGCCACACTAAATTGGCTTATTGATGAAGTATCAGTGTGTTTGTGTGTGTGTGTCATGATTTAATCTGTTAAATGTGTCCGGGCAGGACGACATTTAATTAGTTTATCTGTGTGTGTGTGTGTGTGGATTCACATTTACTCAGTTATTTACATGGACAGTACGAGGTGACCTTACAAAGTCCACTGCAGCTGTTTTCATCTGTCATACTAACAACTTTTGTGCAGGTTAATAGCGACTGCAGCTTAACTCTACAGCTACTTTGTCAGAAATACAACAGAAGAGTAATTGTGTATCTGTGACAGCGCAACAAAACATTTAATGGAGAAGTCAATAACCGCCATTGACACAGCTTGTTGACCCCACCGGGTTGGATTGATTGAAAAAAAAACACGAGGATTAGAACCATTGTGCAAAATACCCGTTAGTGATGGAGCAATACAAGATTTAATGGATGCAAGCCGAGGCAGCGAGGCTGTACACACGCACGCACACACATAACTACACAACAACTACACTCTGCAGCAGAATACGCACAGCCTCTCTCTCGCTCACGGGACACACACACACACTATTAATGTGGAAATAAATGTTTTGCAGCCTGAATAATGAATACTGGCCGTTTCAACGCTTTAAAAGACATTTTTTTTAGCGATGATTGAAAGTTACAAATTATTGTCTTGTGATTTTTTTTAGAGAGCCCCAACCTTTTATTGCAATTAAGGGTCTTAGAGACAAATCAATTTGTATTTCACACACTTATTTTACTCAAAGCGTCCATGTCGTGGATGTTATGAAATCAATGAATATACTCAACTAATCCAAAAGAAAAAAATGTCAATCAAAACAATGAATTTAGTTATATGAATAAATAGACACACTGAAGAGTTTTACTGAAAGCACTTTAGTTATTTACACATTTGTATTAACAGTATTATTAACAGGCCCCTCAAATAGTTGAATAATGACATTTTCTCGCCACTTCCTGGTAAAAGATAGATAATCCACTCCAAGATGTCATTCTAATAAATGAAGTCAGCGGACACTGACGTCCACGCCTCGCATGTGTTCAATGGAAACACTAAACAAGCTGCAGCCGTCTACCCTAAACCCTAGTAATCCATGCCTTAATGCTGGATCCCTCTGACCCTGGGATTAAGAACACAGAGGACCCCTAAAGCGCTCCCAGGGGGCTCCCGGGTTAACAGTTCTGATGTTTTTGCTTGATTTTAAAGTCTGCGATGTCTTTTAAATGTCTTAATTTGATCATCCATTGTAGAACAACGACCTCCGAGTAACGCTGCTGAGGAAACGTATGTGACGCCCTCGATTACTCTCACTTTCTGACGACTGAAGCTGCGTCCGCTCTGAGTTAATCAGCCGGACGCCACGAGTCTTTTGAAGGTCGGCGGTGAACCTGACGTGAACCGCACGTCGTCGGATTCAGCAGAACTCCATCGACTTCGGCACTTAAAGGGCAGAAGACAAAGAGAGAGAGCGAGAGAGCCTCCGTCACTTTCCATTTTCCCCCTGGCTTCATTTAGCTCTCCCGGCCCCCGCACTCTCTCTTAGAGCTCTTCCCCCAAAAAGCCGCCCCATCACTCCATCCAATATTCACCAGAAGTGCTCCAATGTCAGGAGAAAGGCATGTGTGTGTGTGTGTGTGTGTGTATGTGTGTGTGTGTGAGGGGGGGGGGGCACTCTCAAGTGTGTGTTCTGAGTGTGTTCCTGCAGATTTTACTGGCCTGCCTGAAAGCCATTTACAATTTTGGCACATGGCGAGGAAGAACCGTTGGTTATTATTCACTCTTATGGAAGGTACAAAAATAGAATATTTTAGTTCCCAATTACAATTTTTGTATGTTTGGATGAGATCAAATCCCGTCTGACTCATTTAGTTCACCATCTGACAAACGTTTAAAGACAGGATCTTAATTTAAATATGTATAAATCTAGTCATGTATGTAAAAATGTGTGAATGTGTCATCACTCAGGTCGCCACATTTTTAAGTTTTAACATCTAATATATGTGGCTGCTTACACGGTTTTGTGTTTTTCTCTCTGGAGGTGGAGTAGTGGAAATGTGTCCATATTTAAAAAGGTCACATAGAATATCGGCGACCTACAAATTTAAACAAATGGCCGCCGTTGTTGTTCGCTGGCGAGGACAGTGCCTCGGTGATTATTCATTCTTATCTCCATGAATCAAACATTCAATTCAAATAAGATGTCATGAAAGGGATGATTGCTGTCACCTCCAGAAATAAACCACGGACGGCATCAAAAGAAGAGCCCTCGGGTCAGAAGGTGGATCCTGGATGGTGTTACAGGAGCAAGAATGTGTTGAAGCGTTTCGTCAAATATCTGCTTACAAACCAGTTCAAAATAGGGCCAATGATTCACGAGGTTGTGTCTATATCTGCTCCAACAATACCCTCCTCACCGCCAGTATGATGGACACTCTTTATGGACGAAAGCTGACGCGAATGGAGGTCACGTAGAGTGAAACGACAGGAAGCTGCCCCGAAGCGTCGTGGACGTCCGCGGGTGAAGGTGCGGACATGAAATGAAAGCGTCCTGATGGGAGCCATAGAACGCTGCACCAAACCTGAGCTCATCAACTAGAATATGTGGTATCTAAAGGCGACAGGGCGCTTGTGTTTTGGCCCACAGGAAGCTGAAGTGCAGTTTCAGATACGAGCCTTTATTTTACGGAGAACAGACGGCGTCTCATGGGAAGTCTTGGCTATCATTTACGTTGCTGCTTCTCAGTGTTGCCTGAAAGTACGTTGGAGTGTTTGATCTTGACTTTCGGGGTGGCTCATGGGTAGAGTGGTTCGATCCCCAGTCTCCCCATTGCTTGCATGTTAAAGTGTGAACAAGACACTGAACCCCAGCTTCTGCTCCCGAATTCCATGTATGCAATATGATGAACTTAATCAAACGTATCCAGAGTGTCTCACAGCCGTCTAAAACGTCATGTTTCGGCCCTTTTCAAGTGTGCCGGAGACTTAGGCCCCGTTTGAAAAGGGAAAACGCATATTCATGCGGTTTCGCTTTTCATTTTCACGAAAACGGAGGTTTTATCACGGAAAACGATCATTTTCTAAAAAGTGGAGATTCATGAAAACTCAGTTTTCCTGTTTGCGTGTGCACTAGGTCCAACTTTAGGTCCTCAAACGTCACCGTATGCAACGAAAAATGCATCCCATCATATATGAGCATCCTCTGTACAGGTTTGGCGTAGTTATGACGGCGCCCGGTGGCGTATTCATGTAAACAGAAAGTTTTTGGAAAACTATCTTGTGTGTATGACGTTATTTTTGAAAACTATGTGTAAATGTAGCCTTAACGAGTCACTCTGCCGAAAGTAGAACCTCCAAAAATGGCGGGGCAGCCATCATCCGTCATCCTTAATGAGAGCGGCGTCTCCACTTGATGGACTTCCAAGTTTTTGTAAATGGTAGCCTGCGAAACAAAAATGCAAGATAGAGGCAGAGAGATTCATCTCGTATTCATCACGACGTCCATGTTTGTTTCTCGCGGCTCATCAAGTGTGGATTTCGTGATTGTTTTCCTATCTGTTCCCGGCAGTACTTTCATGCTCCGTTCCATCTGCAGAGTGTTCACACCGACAGTGAAGTAACCTTGACAAAATGAAGTTGGGCACGATGTTTCCTGTGATGGATCACTTTACTCGCGCAAGTTTCAAATGGAACTTTTTGGTCGTAACGACAATAACTGAAACAAATGGTTGCGTGAGGGGAAGAAAAACACATTTCAAATCTAAATGTGTGTGCAGTGTGGTGAATGGATTTACATATGCAGACAGGTATTCATCTCTATTTGTCTTTGCTTGAAATTTAACGTCTACATCTGTAAATATGCTGAACATGACGTTCTCCATTACTCGTCACTTTCAAAGCAGCACTTGTACTGTCCTCCCTCTGTGTTTTACTTTCTAAGTGTTAACATAGATAAATAGCCAGCCAAACTCCGTTTAAAGAGCCAGGAACGTGAGCGAAGTTGCTCATTCTCGACAACGTTAAATCGGAGTTTAACTAGAAAGGAAAACTGAATAGCAGATAAATATAAACAGCCTTATGTTCACTATTCACTTTGAAATGCTAACAAAAGTCACTATTCCTGATTGTACAACACGTGAAGAATATAAAACACTTACAGTCATTGCTTCCTGAGGAATACAGATGAAGGATTACTGTGGATTAAACATGGGGTGCCGCACAGCAATGACCATGCGCCCTGCAGTTTACCACTCTCAACTTCCTACTTCCTGTTTCTCACTTCCTGCTTCGCTACAGGTGTCAAAATAAAAGCGCAACACCTATTTATGCATGAAACAATGAAAACACATAACAGTTCATTTAAACATTTCTTTAACTTATGCAGGGAAGAACAGCACTTAAAACCCATTTATTTAAATCTGCTTTCAACCCGTGATACTAGATTCTTGTTTTATTGCTGGTTCTATTGTTTTCTTTACCACTTAAAGTGCCTTGAGTACCTTTTAAAGCGTTATACAAATGAATATTATTATTTATATTTTTTATATGATGTAAAGACAAACAGAGAGAACCACTTTAGATGTAAATAGACTATTATAGTTGTAAAATGTAGGTTCCCTGCAGCTTATTCGCTACATCAGTACTCAGTACTGATAATAATATGATATAAGTATGGCGTCGAGGTGCGTCAGAGCGACGCACTTTCATCTGCTGCATTTCTCCAAACTTAACAAAGTAGTGTTAGTTGCTTGAATCAAATATGAGTCATTGCAGATTTTAAAAAAATGCTCCTGTAAATCATACACAGAAAAAGTAATTTGGTTTGTTTGGGAAGTAAAACTCTCATACTAAGAGAGCACGAAAACGTCATGACTTAATACTCAGGCTGAATATTTCACACTTGTAATTTGCTTCTTTTCGGGCCCCGTCGTTGGCTAAGGGAACCCGAGCAGCTGGGTTGTGGATCGCCGAAAAATCAGCTCTGACGAAACTCCCCTCACAAACTTTCAGAGCCAATTCCACTGAAATCTCTGATCCGACTCACCACCCACACTGCCCTTCACGAGTGCTTGGCTCGGTGCAGAAATGTCCGCCTTTGTTTGGTCCGTCGGTGTTTCAACCCACACGAAGACCCTCGCCCGTGAGACTGCCTCAGTGCTCATATGCTGCATATTTCAGCATGACTTTGAACAAGTCGCATTATTCTCCGCCGGTCACACGCTGTGAAACTCTGGACGGCGCCGTCAGCTGAAGACTCGTTCACGCTGGTCCGCAGTGGAGCAGTTTGCGTTAGGGTTGGTTGTAAGTGTGTAGTTCGGTCGTATTTGCTAGGATTCGGCACCAAAGGCGAGCGGCTCGGAGTGACAAACAGGAAGGAGTCGTGCCCCCGTTCCCATCACAGTCAGTTGTGTAGTTTATTTGCAGGTCATTTGGGGACTTTCGATAAACGGTTCTTTCCTATGATGATGTTTTCCTGCGTTATTTGTCATCGACGTTCAGCTGTACTTGCTAGATCTTTTTTTTATACATATAATTATAATTTCCTTTTATTTATTTGCACACTTCAAACGATAAAATGAAATTACAACAGAGATAAATGCATATAAAAATGCAGGAAGAGACAAAAAGCCAACTGGGCTTATTTGAAGCCTCCAGCTAATAAAGTTAAAACAAAAAAAGAACTAATAACAGCTGATACAAAACTAATAACAGCTAATACAGTAACTAATAACAGCCAATACAAGAAAGACATGAACACTAATACATAAACAACAACAAAAAAAGTAATTCTAAATATCATGTGCAAAATATTGCTGTAAATTTAAAAGGTTTCCAATTGTCAGCTCAGTGTCTCATATGTACTGACGATGCAACCACAACTTTAAGTTTAAAGGTCGAGAAAAAGCAGCCACACTCTGTCCCTGTCTGGCACAACACACGGGAAGAGATCATTTTAAAAGTGTCAACCAATTTAATATTATTTGTCAATAAAAACAAGTTTCATAGAACAGAGAAGTGATGGTGTTAATGGATGCCATTAAAAAGATAACATGTCCAGATGCTGCGACAACATGAAGGTCACCGCTGACAAAACGCTCGTCTCCTGCAAGTTTAAAAACTTTTTTTTTTTTACATGAATATAGTCGATATGAAAAAAAAGTGGCGTTCATTGTGAATCATCATAATCCCAAAGTTCAGCTTCACACGCCTGCACAGTGTCCCTTTCTTTTATTTATGACTAGACATGAACGGTTGCTGCAATGTGAGACATTTCTTCTAAAACACGACTTTTGCAGCCGGCCATTTAAAGCGCCGGTCAGATTTCATCGGCGACGTGGACACATAATGTGTATGTGTTTCTTTCTTTCCCCTTCACTCGACGTTATATGCTCTAATGATGCATATTATATGGCTAAGTGTGATTTCCTTAAGTGCTCGGTCAAGCTCTCCCCTCTTTTTTCTTCTTTTTATCCAGCTTTATGTTCCCCAGGGCACTTGGCTGTCTTTACACAACATGCAGCTGCTTCACAATGGGGAAAAAGAAGAAGATAAAAGCCTCTCTCAATCATCTGCTGATGAACTTTAAGCAGCTCCATCGGAGTAATTTGGGGTTCTGAACACGCGCCGCAAAAGTCCTCCTTCGGAAAATGATCATGCGAGTCAGCGCACTCAATCCCCGCAATTTAATTTGAACTCTGTCTCTGACCTTTCTTTCTGCCTCTGACCTTGAACAGTGCCGGCTGCTGGCGAGAATTAAAAAGGTGCCATTTGCTGCTTTAAGTGCATTAGAAGGGTGAGAAAGTGTTTTCCACTTACACAACATCACCCTGAAAAAGGTGTCGGATCTTCATGGAATAAATCTATATAATTTCTCGCCCTTGGCGGAGCGCGGCCATCTGTTCATAACGCACATACGAGGGGCTCGTGCGGCCGACGTCGTCGTGATGAGTGTGGAGGCAGAGGGGAAATACAAACGAACGAAACAGTGTGGTCGTGATCAAAAAGACAGATGGAGATTAAACAAGATGCACATGCATAGATCAGGTGTCTGAAAGTGGAAAGCCAGCATACTACACAACACGTGTACTTCTTCTAATAGCCAGCAGGGGGCGACTCCTCTGGTTGCAGAAAGAAGTCTAATGTACAAGTTGGTGTGAAAATGACTTGATTACTTGATTAATTACCTCAGTAAACATTATAAATGTTCCTTTCAAGTCTAATTTAATAAAATATGATGTTAAATTCAGGAAATTAAGACGTTAAAGCTTCAGGGCGTGGCTACAGTGTTATTGGTTGCCGATGTCTGGTCTGGGATTTGTGTTCACCTTTCACCTTTACGTTTGCAAATCCCTAAATGTAACTAACATTTTGATCACCCTGAAATGTATTCAGGGCTCGATAGTTGAAAAAAAAAAAAAAAACCCTCCAAAATAAAAAAGTCAAGGCATCAAAACAGTCGTCTAACCAACCAATGGGTGACCTCGCGGTGACATCACGGTGATGCCCTCAACTTCCTGTATGCGGTCTATGGACCAGACGTGGAGACATAAGACAAGTCCCTGAGGAGTCCAGTGATTGAAAGAATTAAAAAATATATTTCTTGGAGGAAGTGAAAAGCAGTGCAGATATGAAACTACAGCACAAAAAGAGATAGTCGTAAAGGTAGCCTACTAATACTACTAATACTTCTAATAATTCAAAACTACAAGAGAGCCCTGCTTGTGGTCTCTTCAAGCTGCAACGTTTACGACACCATCAGTGATGATCGATCTTTCCTCATGCAGGTACAGACCGCAGAAGGTTAGTCTCTCCAGATGGTCCCTGAATCAGATCAAGTGATCATGGCGCCTGAAACTCCTGCTGTAAATCCTCCTGCAGGGAGACTTTAGAGAACTGCACCCCGACCAACAGCAGCTTGCAGACTTCTTGACTTGCATGCCATCCAAAGGTGGCGATGGCTTTTCTCTCCATTGTATCTGCAGGTTAGTTTAGATCTTATGTGGGATTTGATGTACGCTTTTTGATGGCATGACACACATAATCAGTTGTATGAACTTGTATTTTGTCGTCTCTTTATTCTCCTTTCTTGGCCAGGTCTGTCTTGGAAAGAACATGACTGAAGCACATTTCTCCTGTCATGTCCGGTCCAGACTATACAATCACCAATGCCCCTCACCGGAAGTGAGATGTAGCCATGAAACTCCGCTGCAGTCCTTCCTCTCGTTCGTCCCTCAGTATTTGTATGAGTCCTCTTGCACTTAGTCCCTGCCAGAGTGTCTTGTGCGTAACTACCGAGCTCTTTTCTAATTTCTAAGTTGGATCTGCAACCGTTTACGATCCTGCTTTCCCCGTTTGGACTTTGGATTTTCTGCCCGCCCCTTTTGGATTCATTTGCCTGACTGACAGATCTCCTGTTTTTTGACAAATTGAATTTTTACAATCCTTTTATCTCTTTGTCTCTTCGCCGCCTTTAGGATCCAGTTATTGTGTGAAATGCAAGTACTTATGATTTATATGAATGGATCAATTTGTGATTTCGTCGACCAATGTCAGAGATCCTTTTTTTGTCAAACCAAATCTCAAAATCCCCGATGTAATACATTTAAAATGACATAAAACAGCATAACCGTTACATCTGAGAAGCTGGGGGAAAAAAGTGGGAGATTTTAGCTCGTTGAATGAGCTAATCCTTTCGACAGCAACTTATTTCACCGTGTGTTTTGAGGAGCGCTGTAGTCAATGATAATTAGCGAGGGCATTCATATCAGCGGGAACTGAAGGTTAATGACAATACATTCATGCAGTTATTATCAACTGCATTTGAGCTTCATTTATCCAGGTTAGCTCCATTGAGAAGCTAAATATCTTTTCCAATAGACACTGGGCCAAAACAGGCTCAGCAGCATGTTTAATCAGAGACGGTAATGACGAACACTTTTCAGCTTGAGTCACAGTGTAAAGAAGACAAAGAAAGTCCTGGAGCTATTAACAGCATCATAAATTAATACTTTATTGGGCTAATGAAGAGTATTACTGTCACTTTTGCATGACTTACTCCATCTAACATTTCAACCAGTCGGAGGAACGTACTGCATTGCAGTTTTTACATCACTGCTCAAGTATTTCTGAGTTTACGCGCAATTCTTTTGAACTTAGTTTGGTTGGAAGAAAAATGAATTAATTTTCATCTCTTAACACAGCCAGCTGCTAGCCACCAGACCGTAGTAGTATTTTGTTGTACTCCTTGGATACATGCTGTAGTATTGCTTCAGTCAGGGAACATTTTAAAACCTATTTGCTGTCAACTCTCCATGAACAACATGGCAGTAAAGAGACATCATCCGTCAAGCAGTTTAAGCTCGGATGATTATTGTTTGACAGGAAAGTTCACAAACAGCTTAGTGCTTTCATAGGATACAAATTCAGAGATATAAATGCTGCTTATGCAAATGGATCCCAGGTGCATCTGTCCAAAAATAAGACAGTAGTTTGGACCAATTTGAGTTTTAAACGGACCTTTCTAAAAGATGACAACTTGACAAAATATTTATATTTTTTTAGCCAAGTCCTGACCATCAGAGGTTAAAGTATAATCTCCAAAACAAAATTGTATATTAATAAAACGATACTAGTTGGTAGGACCAATACACGGATCGTTTGGGTGCCCATCATTTCGCCAGCCTTTTACTTTGAAGGGCAGGTTAACATGAAAATAATGACATTCAAAACAATGAATATAGTTTGAGGAGAAATGTCAAACATTTCGTCTTTCTGACTCCTAAAATGTACTTAAACTTCCCTATGGGATCTGAGAACTTGTTGAAATTCATGGAAAAATTGATTGATCGTAAGTAATGTGTGTAATAATAATTTTAAAAAAGCATTGGTCAATCAAAAGTTACCAGAAGTAAGTAAAAAAGGTAATTTAATTCCCCTCTTGTGACTTTGTTTTGTTGCATGAACGTACTATGTACAAATGAATGTTTTTTGACTGTATTATGTCAGAGCTGCAGTATTTTAGCTCACTTTAAACCTCTTTAGCGCCTGCGGTTCCTCCTCCGTAAAGCCCTCTTTCATAACGCTGACGTTCCTCATTTCCTCTCTGCTCTGCTGCCACTGATATGACCGACTGTTTCCCCACGCATGTTAATTCACACGCAAAAAGTGCCCTTTGTGTACATTTACAAAACCCCATTTGCCCTTTTTCCTCTTTATCTTGTGTCCCTCTTTGATTTATCCCATTATTACCTGCCGCTGCTGCAAAAGCCTGATTTTCCCCTCAGGGATGACTATGATTAATCTAGTCTATTGCTATTTTCCAGTAGCTTCATCTTGTATAATCCCAACAAACTGCTCTGAGCTCACTCCAGCTCCTTGTACAGTTTGCAGTTTGTCAATCCCGGGGGCCTCGGGATTTACAGATAGTGTGTTTGCGTGTGTATCCTTATCTTGCCTGTCTGCGTGTGAATAATTCATACTTGTGGTCTTGTCTGTGCCCTTGAAGGAAAGGCTCCAGATTCATTTAGATTTTCAATAAACGCTCAATACAGCAAAGAGTTTAAGCTCGACATGAGTTTGTTTGAATGGCATTCCCAGTGAGGGTAGTTTCTGGCCAAACATTTGTTTGTGGTAGATCATCTGCTGGTGGGAAAGACCTTCGCAAACTCGATCCCAGCTGGATTCTTCTCCTTGTCAATGTGCCCTCGGGCTAAGACGCCGACCCTCCTGAGATGACATATGGACGCTACAGCTACAATATCAATTCTTGGAAAGAGATACGGTAAATCCTCGGCCACAATGTAGGATTCGGTCTGCACCTGCTGCTGGATTTACTGCTTAAAATTATTGGGATTCACAATGCAGCGGGGATGTGTCACACGGGCTGACAACAGGCCTTCAGTCGCTGAGTTAAAACTCCCTTTTGTCCAATGTCCTCACAAGATGTTTTTCAAGGCCAGCCGCATATGGCCGGATGAAATGTGAAGTGAGCGAGGACTTTAAAGGTTCTCCGGGAACTCGGGTTATACGAGACTTACAGCATTAATATAGTCGTAAAACTAATTAAAATGTTGAAATATAGCGGAATAGCCTGATGTACTGCAGCAGAGAATAAAGTTGCTCTTTTTCTTGTGAGTTGTAATATATATATATATATATATATATATATATATATATATATATATATATATATATATATATATATATATATGTGTGTGTGTGTGTGTGTGTGTGTATATATGTATTTTTTTTAATCAATGTATACTTTTTATATATGTATTTGTTTTTTAAAAATTTATATTTTGTATATATATATATATATATATATATATATATACTATGTATGTGTGTATGTATGTATATATGTATGTGTGTATATATGTATATACACATAAATATATACAAAATATAAATTTATAAAAAAATAGATATATACACACACATATATATAATCTATATGTATATATTTTATTTATACACACACATATATATATATATATATATATATATATATATATATATATATATATATATATATATATATATATATATGTATATAAAAACACACAAACATATTTAAGTTACCCTTAATTGTATAATTTGATTTTCTATGTACCTTTGTTTAAATGTGTTGCTTCATTTTAAAGCACTTGAGCTCCATCTCTTATTAGACGATGCTAATAGCACTTTTAATACTATTAGCACAGTTAGCTGCTAGCCACCAGACCGTCGGTTCACATGTCGAGAGCTGGGTGGAGCCGATAAAAACGCTTTTGAATTCTGCAGAAAGAACCTTTCAGGCTTTCATATCCGAGCCAGCTGAATTTATTGCAGTGCAGAAAATTGGAAATTGCAGAATCATGTGTTGCATTTTACATAACCCTGAAACTCTCAGGGTTAAAAAAAAGTCCCTTAGTTGATTTACACAGCGGCATGAATGCAAAAAAAACAACTCAAATGCATGCATTGTGCTCGATGGAGGTACCTGGAATGAAAGTGGCCACCAAATAGCAGATTTTCAGTTAATTCACATTCACGGGACAGCGTAGCTAACCTTGGAAAAGCTTTAACATAGTGAAGAGGAGAAGATGGGGGCAGCAACTGAGCCGAAGAAATAAGGTCAAGGGTGTGAATGCCTCGTTGATGCCTCTCGTCTTACCGAAATAAAAAAAGTATTCAAATTACAACTGCAATACAACGATAAAATCATTGATGTCAATAAGTAAGATATATGTAACAAGTAGTATAAACAAATAGTCTTCTTGTGATGAGACTATTATAGTACCGGTTTATCACCATGAAACTTCCTGTGTTGATTACTGACATTAAGACTACAATGTGATGTTTAAATAGGTAAATAAGGAATTTTTTTGTGATCATATCATAACTTCTTCTGGAAATGATTAATGACAGAATGAAACGAGTTATTCGTCCTAACCCTCAACAATCCTGCTTCTCTGTGGCGTTGACCATGTGCACATGTTCTGTGTAACTGTGCTGCGTCACAACAATGACACCGAGTGTCCTTGTTAAATGTATCAGCTCAAAGGCGCAAAAAAACGGAGGAGAAAGTTCTGCAAAAATGACATGTAGCAGCTCCTTTAAAGCCGCCCTTCGCTGAATTAATTACCGATGACATCTTTTGCCATGCAGTTAATCTCACACATGTCTCTTTTTTTGACAAAGCCCAGCATTTTTGTGAACATGCAACTGTCTTTGTTAATTAAAAAGACCTTAACAAATAACCCAGCAACTGATTAGTCAGCTAACTGCCAGCTCTGCACTCGTTCCATCTCGTTTATTGAAGCAAGAACTGCTGATTTCACCCTGAACTGCACATAACATATTATTCCCAGCAAATGCCTTTTTTATTTTCAGAGCTCGCCTGGCTGCTGCTTTGTTCATCCGTTTGAAAGGTGGAACACAATCAGACCGAATGTGTCATTCAGACGTTTCTCTTAAGGGATTCAGAGGACAAGATAAACATCATTCAGTTGGATTTCTCTTGGGGGAGAAAAAAGTTGGAGTTAGAGTCAAAGAGATTTTTTTTTTTGCCATTGTCAAAACTTCGGGCAAGTTGTCTTTTCGGGGCCTGGGGGTGTTTTCAGAGGGCAGGTGTCTTCTACAGCAGCGATGTCACCGTGCTCCTCAAGCTAATGGATGCTGAGAGCAGCACGGACAACATATCTGCACGATAACATCCACACTGCAGGAGTTAATTTCTTCAGCGTTGGGTGATTTATGCATTTATTTATTTTTTCCATAGTGGTTCAGGCACTATAGCAACTTTACCCGAGAATAAGGTTTCTTAATCCTCAATGTCCTCTGTCCAAGACTTATGAAACACTGAACGAACAAAAAACCGCAATTCATTTGTGACCAATTATGTGCAAAACTAAATATTTAAATGTTTTGTTCTTTTCCTAAGAGCCCCTGTTTTTAAAGGCACAATGACATCTTTTCATTATGATGTCATTGATAAGGAGCTATTTACAGCTACAACGAGAGTTTTTTAGGGGGAGTTTTTCTTTATCTGAATTAATGGTCGAAGGACCGAGGGTCCCCTATGCTGTACACATCGTTAACCACCAGGCACAGTATATATGAAGTATATTAACTTGAAAATAACAACAATATATTTTTTTTCCACTGCAAATGCTACTGTGTTTACTAGACACAAACTCTTAATACCCTCTGGACATCATGCACTATGATTTGCTATTATTTTAGACATTATTATTATTATAATTAAATAAATACAAGGTTTAATTTGCAGCTGCATTGACAATCTTCAAGCAGCCACATCTGGCACCATCACAAAAGGGAACTGACAGCATGGTCATTTTTATCAGTGTAATTAAAAAGATATGCGTCTGGTTTAATCCCTGTTCAACTTTGGACTGCCACCCTCCCTTCCCTCCATCTCCTCCCCTCTTAATGGGTCTTCTACCATGGTTGTATTTTATTTTGTCAATTAAAATTCACAGTGGAAATCAAAGTTTGTTTTTGTACTCGTGGTAGTACGAGAATCCTTTGCCGTGGATAAATTGGTCTTCTGTTCGCTATCACAAATTGAGCAATAACCAACCAAGTAACAACCAGATCGTGAGCAGACATCCAAGAGGATGCTGAGACAATGGCAGACAAAACAAATGCAAATGTAGTGACGGGAGATGACAATGCTTATTCCAAGAGTGAATCTGTTTACAAACCTCAACTCACAAACAAAGAAAAGATAGATAATGACCTAGTGAACAAAATGACGGTTACCCACCTCGCCCATGTGATAACTCAGCCTCGATAAAATAGATGTGAAAGAAATTCTCACGGTAACTGGGAGACTGAAAATTGTCTGGTCTCTCCAAACACTGGAATTAGACGCAGAGAAGAATCATCCAAGATAGCCTGAATAAAGTGAACTCTAAAGGGCAAGAAATGCATCAAGCCACCCACACCCATTGTGTTACATGTAAGCGTGCACGCCGGCAGCGTGGACTTGAAAGGGCACGTTTTTATTTCTCTCATTTCCGGAATCTGAAACTTCACCTGTCAAGAAGGACAACACTTTCATGAGATTTGATCCCCAGAGGGCCATAACTGAGCTACTGTACCTTTCCTACGTCTTCCTCCTGTATGACGTACCTTTGGTGTGCTGCAGGTATCCATCAACACACATCAGAAGACACGATGCTCTGCTGCAGCCAGCGCCCGTTGCACTTAAGGGATCGATCGTAAACACGACGCCACTATCTTCCAGCCTTCATGATCAGCAGAAGCCTCTGTGACTGTAAATGAGTATCTTGATAGTATCAGATATACATAACATTAAGGGAGACCAACCCTTGAATTTTCGTTTAAAACATGCTTTGATTTAACTTTTTGGGGTCGTTTTAAGTTGTAATGATGTATTATAAGCTGCTTGAAGTTAGTGTCAGGAAGTTAAACAGGTCATACTTCCATCTCTAATATCTAAATTATATATGCTGTGTTAAGAGCGTCTTCAAAACGACAGTGTCTCGCCAAAACCTACTTTTTTCACATATTTACCGCTTCGCGCTTGAACGCACCCAAATGTCATTGAATGCAACCTCCCTCCATTAGCCGTTAGCTCCTTTATAAGCACGCCTGTGCTTCGTAGCGACTCCGTGATGTCGGCAGAAGAGCTGGTCCCTGTGATTACTTAGAGCAGCGTGCAGGGGAATTAATTACAATATATTAAGCCTAAGATTAAGTTGCTATGCTCGTAGCTACATTATTTAGCCAAGCGGGACAGCTCTGCCAACCACTGCGAACAGCGAACACCAACTAGCCCTGAGAGGGTTTGAGCCGCTGCCAGCTGGCCTGCACAGCCTTCGGCTCTCACCCCCACAATGATGCAATCAATACCCTGAAGAAGATCGTGGTGTAGAAGCATTGGCAAACCATTTAATCACGTGTTTGTGCATCGTTGCGAGGAGTGTGCGACTACTCTCATCTGCACATTTTCCCCATGGTCAGCACCTCTCTTTTACCTCTTTCTCTTTTAATGTTAAACAAATAGGGTTTTAAACCATCACGGCAACTTTTCAACCAACACAGACATTTTCTATGGCCTGTAAAAAAAGATGTGTGTGTGTGTGTGTGTGTGTGTGTGTGTGTGTGTTTGTTATGCAGCTGCCTGTCTTAATACAGTCTATTTTGCCCACACTATTGGATGTAATGAAAAGGTATCACGCTCTCCCATATACCCGGCTTAATGTTCGCTATATACCACTTTGGACTGTAAATTCAGGCCATTGCAGCCGTACAAAAGGTTATAAATGCCGAGATGGCTTTTCAAACCTATGCACCTTCGCAGCTAAATCACAATGAAGCACCGCTTCATTCAGGAAAAAGCACAGAGGAAAAAGTTTGAAAGACATTGCTCTTTTTCCCCTCATTGATGCCCTGTCATTTAAAAATAATAGTATTACCCTTGGGTAGTTTCAGAGAGCAGAGGGATGAGGATGCACACAAACTTTAACACATTGCAGTTTGAGTAAGAATGGAAAAGTCGTCACAATAGCGGGAATTATTCACATCAAGTACGCTTTATATCATATATGATACTTTATTTCATGGGCCATTAATAATCACCACTACAGTAAATCAAAGATCAAAAAGCACTGCTCCACACACTTCAAAGTTTCAAAAAGATCAGTGTGAAGAGTGAGGTGGCAGGAAGGCTGGAGGGACCAGAAATGAAACCTCCTCAAAGTTCAAAGAATGATTATTCAATATAAATGTGTGGCTCAGGCAAACAAAATTGCTTTGAGACATTTCACTGATTTCATACTTTTTCAGTGAGAAGACTGAATTCAAACCAGGATTACTGGGGGATGGTGTATATAGGCCTTTATAACAAATACAGGGAACTGTATTAGACATTATTTACATTTAATGATGAATAGAAATAATGGATCATTTGCCAAAAACGGGGGTTAATGACATTTAAAAAAAACTTGATTGATGATGATCAGTCTTCACTAAAAGGTTTCTTAAAGGACTCCAACCTACGCAACAAAACAAGTTGTTTGTCAGTGCCTTGTTTTCTTAACATGCTTTGTTTTAATGAGTTAATTCTCACAATAATTACAATATTTACATTTGTAATCAAACACGGTGCACCATTTACGTTCTGTGGGGGTTAAAAGCTAATAATTGCAGAATTTCCAATGCAACTGCAAAGAAAGTGACCGTAAAGTCACAAACATGTAAGGAAAAGGGACTAGTCTCACTTAAAGTGATGGATTACACATATCAATGCAGCAGCAAGTCTCTGAACAATGGGTTCTTTAAGAGAACGGGATCGTGTGCCGACAATATTGGGTGAGAAAAAAAAAAACTGCAGCTTCTGACTGTGAGCTGAGTTTTTCCATGAGCATTAGCATGCACTATGTTTTACTTAATATCCTTTAATTTGAATTCATGCCCTGGGTTCTGTTTGATTTCCCCACTGAGCTCCTTTATCAAGCACCTGAAGCCGTGCCAAAACCAGAGTGGAGCTCCAGACCAGGCCCGGATAATTAAGCTATTTGTTTTATTTAATTTGGTTGTCCTGGACGAGAAAAATGAATAGGAGTATGTTTGTACTACTATTGGCTGGTAATTGCAGAGAATAATAAACAAAGATAGGCAAAAGTAATTGACTTTCTCTTGACCTGTGAAAAATTGGATTTTGGTGCAACAGCATGTTGGATTTTCAAGAGATCCTTTTGTGTAATGGTGTAAAATGCCTAGAAACTCTAGCTCATACTTTATGCATTCTCATAAAGTCCTAAATAGATGGATGCCGAAATCGCCTTCAATGGTTATCGAGCATGGAGATTCTTGGCAGGTTTGTCTTTATCAGCTATCGTATAGTGTATAAATAATTCATACAGTACGAATCCAGAGGGAATGTTGAGATTTGTCCTTTTGATTTATACCCAGCACGACAATGATACCGTCCATAACTTCACGGACGCTGAAGATGCACGTGAGCTACAAAAACAGCTTACGAGTATAGAGAGGACACCTCTCAGGAACTCCACAGGTACTTCAGAGGTCAAGAAAACTTTTTATATTCAAAGACACAGCACAGAAACCTCACTTTAAGAATCAGAGAGGATGCAATTTGATCTTATGTGGACACAACATAAAGTGTCTCTGAGGGAACAGACATTACTTTTTGAGTTGTTTGACTAGACTGGAAAGAAAAAAAAGAAAAGGCCATTTCCCCCCTCTGAGCAATTACTGCTTTTTCTCTTTGTAGTCCACCGTCTCTGATCCGGCAAGATGTAATTTTTTGCTCTCTAACCCGAGCTTTAAGGATGAGTTGGTTTCCAAAGCTGTGCAATCAGTCTGTCTGACTGTATCTGAGCCTCAGATCTCTCAACTAACCAGCAACTCATTAATAGAGTCTCTTCAGACGTGCTTATCAGCGCATGCACGGATATAAGTATGCAATGAAACACACACACACACACACCCTAATTAGATGCCTCCATACTAATCAAATGCAGTCACGACTACACACACCACTACATGTGCAATGTCACGAATGCTGTAATGCACGCTTAGACAAGAGCATGTAATTACGCATCATCACATTAATAGAAGAGAATATTACGGAGGCTGGCGTAACGTTGCATGTTTGCAGAAACTCCAAACACAGACGCACACTAAATGCAGAGACGGTCCTCGGTAATGAGGCGATGAGGGTAAGCTTTCAATCTGTATTCCCTCTTTGTTTACCTGATGCAACTTCTAATGAATCATGTTACCACATAAATCATTTGCCTGCGTTGAGCAAGCCGCTGCAAGCCACACTGCGAACGCTGTGAAGCACGGACCATTCAGGAATGGAGCTATTTCTCGGTTGTAGTATGGTTTTATTTTGAAGGAAAGAAGAAAATAGGATATAAGGAGAGTGACGTGAAATGGGATTGGAGTTCAGAGGGCCAGTAATCTGATACTTTACTTTAGGAAAAGCAGAAATACCACAATACAAAACTACGAAAGGCGATTGTCAGATTTCTTTTGCCATCAAAATATGTTTTTTGTTCATCAAATGGTCTGAAAATAATGGGGGTTGTTTAATACCGGGCTCTTCATGATTATAAGTAATTTGAAGTAATTTGAGTGAGTTATGGGTGATTTATTTAATTTAATAACGTCTGTCAAAGTCACAAAGTGGAGCAACGGGGCAACTTCTCCCCCCATCCTGCTTTCCAAAACATCTTTGATCTTGGATGTTTGATGTGTGGGGTCAAGCAATGGTTATGACAACAACATCAACAACAAACAGGTCTTTTTTCTCACAGGTGTTGGGCCTTTCCCATTTTAGAAAGAGACAGGCAGCACCATGAAGACGTGTGTGAACTAATTTTAAACTATGTTGTGGTAAAGAATGACCAGGAGGACAATGCTGAACATCATGAGGAGGATTCATGGTCAGAAGAGAAGGAAACTAATGATGAGGTGAGAGATCCAACATGCGACCACATGAGCCAACATGCAACCACATAAAGTAGATTAGGGTTTAGAGGTTTAGGGGTTAGTAATGACTTGTGTACTTGCATGATATTAATATGGAGTAACAGATGTTCGTGTAATTTGTTCGGCATCAAGTAGATATATTCAAATATAGTACAATTACCTCAAAACTAATATTCCGTATGGGATTTGAGTTAAGTCACTCAGCTATGTCCCACCACTGCATACAAGGAGAGCCAAACTAACAGAACCATTTTTCAGTGGAAGAAGTATTTTTTCTTTATTTTTTTACTACCACATACACACATAATGTTCATATTACCTGCAGTGTGTGTGTGTGCAAGAAGTTCATTGGGCGATGGATGAATACCAATAACTTCACCATCACTCCATCTGCTCTGATTTCACAAGTACAGAAGATACATTATGTTGTTGCCATTTCCAAAGGTTGCACAGTGATCATATAAATATTTTTATATATATATATATTTCTTCTTTTTTTTTAAAAATCTTCACCTAGCGCTACCATTTCTCCTCAACTTCTCCCACTGTGTCTGTGAGTCACTCAGCACAGTTACAGAAGAAAGATAATATTCACACGGTGGAAATGGTTCGGCCACATTCTGGCCAACGAGCCTCTGAAAAGGGCTCCATATCTCTTCCCTTCCGTTGGAAGCAACTCTCGGCTGAAACGCTTGTCGATTCTCCACATAAATCAATAACTGAGGCCAGCTCAGCTCGACAACTTCCCTCTCCTCTTTCATCTGAGATATGAGGCCTAGCGGTCAAACGTCACCTTGGTGGACGACTGCAAGCGCGAATTCAATGAACTTGACCTCGAGTCGGATCTCTTCCGCCTGTTCCTTAGCCCTTCTGTCTTTGCCTTCTTATCTCACTGAGACGGTGGACATCCGTGGGGACTAAAACTCAAATCCACTCACTTCCTTTTCATCTGGAGACCTCTCACAAGGGGTTTGCCTCAACATCGGGGTGGAACCTTTTCAACCCTTGCACAAGTCAGACTATTCTCCTGTAATGTAATTTACTAGTTCTGTGGTTTGAATGTGGGATACCTGGGGATGAAAAGTAGTCCCATTGGGATTCTGCCTCGAACTCTTCATGTATACTCAACCCAGTTGAAACCCAGTTCGTAATGTCCCTTGGGGTTGCTATGTTAAGCAGATGATCCAATCTGGTGGTTGATGTCCAGATGAACCTCTCATTTCTGCTTTACAGGTCCAATGACACCAAACTGTGGCGAAAGATACAAAATAATGTTCCTATTATTGCTTATTTCCTCACACTAAAAGGCGTATTACCTGAATGTGAGTACCAACTCATTATAACCTCATAACATCACACTTAAGTTTGCAGATAATTGAAAAAGGAGACGCTGCTAATCGGAGCATTTTGATGACACGAGTAGCCCGAGGTTTCACGAATACAACACATCTGCTGGGATCCAGTTTCTTAAATTAGTTTCACGATTGCCTGCAGTACGATAATATTTAACTGAAGGGAACATATGTGAATGAATCTGAGCTCCAGTTGTGGTTTCTTCACCTCTTGTAACCTCATTAGAACATCTAATTTGACATCTGAGGATCAATGTTTGCTCTCCAGGGACACTTACTACTAACCCGACAGTAAACTCTTGTGATCAAATGCTTTAGGCTGTAGCTGTGACAGCGTGAATTGCGACTTCTACTAAAGTCCAGTAAAAGAAACAGGACATCATTGTGCCCATGAGGCTCACCTCTGGACTAAATGTCCCCTTGTTCTCAATGTAGATGTTCCTTCTAAGCACTTAATTTACAAATGGGGAGTGGGGTTTAAGGATTGCATACTAATAAGTTACTAATGAGTGTTCATGTTGGAACAATGCTTCATAAATAAAGAAGTTCATGCTAAATCCTAAAATAGTGTGTATTATAAAGTGCTACTGTTCTTCTTTTTTTTTTTCTACTTATTTTACACAACCTGCCCTGAAGCTCTCTTTTTAACAACCAGAGCAGAAGTGATGACAAAACCTGATGGATTCTGGTGCTGGAACACACTTCGGTGTGACACTCCACCACAATTGGCCCCGGATCCGCCGACTATATGATGTAACACCGAGGTTTCAGAAGCAGACCGTTCTTTCTCCATTATTGTGGCTGCATTGTTGTTACTGGGAAAGATGACACTCGATAGATCTACCAGCAGCCGGCTCTCACTGTCAGCTCAGTATTTCATGTAAGTGTAGTCACTGTCGACAACACTGGAGTTTATTTCATTCATTCATTCGTTTTGCACACATCTGTTTGTTTTAAATCTTTATAATTATTTTTTTTGTGTAGTGAGATAGTTTGGTAGGAGTGAAACAGAAAGCATGTACTTGTGGAGGGTATATTTTAAGAAGGGGTAGGATTTAAATTGTTGACAGTGATTATAACGATATATTTGTACAAACTACGGCGCTTCTGACATATACATTTACGGCTGAGTACATCGCCGGTTGTGTTTTTTTTAGGGGACATTTTGTCATTTTATTTTATTAATTTAATAGTCTGCGTCTGAAGCTGCAGCTCGGAGACAGAGAGAGACACAGCGTGTAGAGAGTTTTTCTGTTTATGGAAGACATGTGGAAGAATATTTCCATTCTTGACATTTGGATTTGAATATATTTTGTTTACTTATTAGACTAAAACTAAGAGAGTTAGTGTGACGACAATCGTCTGATGGCGGCCGGCGGGAGCAAAAGTTGACAAAGACTTCTTCAGACAAGGACGAGAATCTGAGGAGAAAATGCGTCCTGATTTTGCAAATATTTAACATACACAAAAATAGAACCATTATTCACCCTGCAAGTTGAGACAACAGGAAATTATTCTTACTGAAATTCAAATAGAGGCATTTTTCATTTACATACATAGCACCACCACACACTGTGACTCATATTAGAGAGCCGACAGGACCTCATTTGTCCTGCATGTATTCAGCGCCTTAGGAGCGAGTGGGTGATTCCACCTTTAAAATATTCACCTACCAAACACATTCTGGACGGCGACGGAGACGAAAAACAAACCGGCCTAAGAAAGAAAAAGGTTGAAAACTTTTGAAATTGGCCTTGGGAGGCGGAAACGACACTTTGATGAAGGTCTTTTGCTCATGGGAGGCACTAAAACCCAGAGACGGAGGGACACACCTGAGCAGGTTTAAAAGCCTCGGGCCGAGACTCAGCTGCAAGATGTTAAAGTGGCTGGGATGTAATTCATGTGATCTGCATGTTTCTAAGATTTATACATGTTTTGCGTCAATACAATGTGTAGCCACATGTGATTGACGTATACGTTGGTATGATGTAATCAATACAGCAAAGCAGCAAGTAAATGGGAGATCAAACTCTGATATCGGCTTTGTTTTCCCCCGGATATCTGTGAGGCGTTGCGGTCGAGCGTCACCGCTGTGCCCCGTACACCGGGGGAACAGAAAGACAGACTTATAATAAGTCTGTATCAGATACAACGTGTCCCAAATGGTGATGATAAAAAGGATGTCTCATTTCGTTTCTGGGGTCTCACCTTATCTCCGAATCAGAAGCACACGCAATTTCTGTGGAAACCATTTCTGGGCCGATGAACTCATTCATGTTCGTCTAAATTGCTCGCGTGGTGTTTACGCCGCGCTGGCTCCCAGAAATCAGTGAATGAAGAAAATGAGAGAGAGAGGAAGAAGAGAGAAAACAACGTGGCTTTCTGTAGCATTGTCGCTACAAGGTTCCAGTTGGGTTCCTTGTATTTTTTTGGTAATGAGCATTAAAGTTTCCACCTAACACAGACCAAAACGAATAGAAACTTTTTAATTAATGACTTTTACCCCCTGCAGGAAAACTGTTTGGAAATCTACCCTCAGCCGCATTTGAATGTACTTATAGAAAGAAGTGTGCCGGAAGTGCAGGAACTAATGAAAAACTAAGTAAATAATTATTCTGTGACCAGAAATATGAGATGATTCCTTCCAATATGTCAAGGTGAAACATTCAAGTTTTAATTAACTTCACTTGAAACACAGCAACTCTTATGAAAGCCTTGGAAGAAAGAAAATGCACTTTTATCGCGCAAATGTCAACAACTTCATCCGGGAACTAGAGAGTCAGGAGGATTTCTGTGAAAAGATGAACACAATTATCTGCACTAAGTAGATTCACCTTAACCCTGCCATGACTCTCACAACACTTCACTAACGAAAGAGAAACAGAGTGAGATGGCTGTTTCTGAAAGCTCAAACTAAGGTCAGTTTTTGACGTCTTACGCTTCTTGCAGCTGAGATTGTGGTTATTATTTCATGTTCATTATTGATATTATTGTAAAGGCACTGATTCATGGTCATGAAACAATGTATTCAGTTATGACAGTAACAGATGTCTCTGTACAATATAATGTTAGAAGGTCAAACTGCCAACATTGTATACTTAATGTTGCTTTAAAAACTTAAATATGCTACTTTTATCCAAAGCCATTCACATATACAATGCATATATATATATATATATAAACTGAGAAGATTTAAGAACATTAACATTATTTATTTTTTTAAAGTGCCAAATGCTCATTACACCCCAAATACAAAGCTGGTTTGCCAATAACTAAAGTAATTAGAGTTATGAACTCAATGAATTTCAGCTGTCAGTCATTATTTTGCTGATAAACTGCCATCTGATTATTAGTGTGCATTGAGTCTGGACATGTTCACTCACTCTGATGAAAGTACATGCTCTGCCTCCCCCGTCCAAAAAGCAAGAAACACACAAACAAAAGACATAATGAGTCTAAATGTGACGTAACGCCTTCCATGATAATCAACAAAAACACCCTTTAGCTTAGCTTTTTTTTTATTCTTGCAAAGAACACAAAGATTCTTGAACTTTTTTTCTTCTCCCTAACTCATAAGCTGACTTCAAAAAAGTTGTATGAACGCATGTTAAGACAAAAAAAACACCACACACACACACACACACACACACACACACAATCTCAACTCGTAGTGCAGACACGTGAACATCCCTCAGTGTTTCTAGGTCAGCGGTAAGGAGAGAGCTAACGTGTGCAATGGTGCGAGGGGGTCTGGAGCGCTGCTCTGGGAGGACGGATGGATGATTCACGTGTTCGCGCCACACCGACGTTCAACTAAAAAGGCCACCAGAGCCAGATGTGCATCATGTGAAGATTAACATGCATCTCGATGGGTAATTTATGGACACGATATTAAACTTCAAAGGGTTAAAAGCTAGAGGATGTTCCTCGTCTCCTGTTCCAAGACGTGATATCCAATAAAGCAGCGGATAAATTGTTAAATGACTGAGCAGGGGTCAAGAATAACGCCAATAAATGACCAGAAGGAGAGAAAATAAAACGTTTAAGGGCATGAAGAGCTTCACGCTTACAGTTTCACCTGAACTTAACCTGGACTTGGACCTGGACCCGACTGAGGTTTAGCCCATGCATCATGTTTGACCCCTATGCTTTGACCCCCTCATCCCCGTCCGGCCTGAACCAAACAAGTTGAGAACTGTCACAGCGAGACCCTGAACATCCACAGCGACACTATGCTTTGACCCCGACTGACCCTCGAATATTGGCCCCAGATGCTGCGCCGTCTCTCCCGGGAGCAATCGGTTTGATCCTCAGCTCGGTTTGTTGTGTTTTTTTGCTTCACCGGCGGTGCTCAGCTGTGGAGCGGTCCGTTTCACACTGCTGCCTTTTTGCAACATGCACGCTGGATGCTTTCGCTCAGCTCGTATAGGACATGTTCTCAGCGTACGGTAATCACGTTTGCTGAACGTTTCGTACGATAAAAAAGTGAAGAATGAGTTTACAAGATATGCCATTTAAAATGATGTACTCATAAAACAAAGTCGGGCTTTTTAATTACATGCCACACTTACTCAAAAAGATAGTCGAGCCACCTTACAAACTCATTCATCACGTCGCTCTGCTCAGCAGGGTCAATACATTTCATCTCAACTCCATTATTGATCTGGTCAAACTCTCATTTCTCAATCTACAGAAAAGTGCAAAGTCATCTCTTGAAATGTGTTTGTTTTGATAACACTAGGCCGTCCTTTCTAATGCCCGTTGTTAATAATTTGCATTCACAGTCAGGTCATGGTGATCTGCTGCGCCAAATAAAAGACGGTTTTCGGCGGCGCTATCTATCACGCTGCTTTGTGACTCATTCGTCTTCTTGACTGTCTGTCTATTTAGACTTTGAACTTATTTTGACTGTCCTGCACATCATATAAAGAAGGTAAAGCAGCTCACTGTTGAACCCAACCAACGTTCCCATCCGCACTACGCTGCACACTCTTCAACAAATACAACTATAACACTTTTATTTATCGTAGTAATGATATGCCAAGAGTTCAATTTGTAATATGACACAAACAACCTTACATTTGAAGTTACAAAAGGAAAAATAACTTGATTAAATCCATACAAGGCTTGAGTGCTCACTGAACAGTTTGATGGGTGAGAATGATTTGATGGGTTTGATGCTGAAGAAGTGTTGAGTAGTGCGATATTACAAAGTGAAAGACATTTTCTGATCTGTTCATTCATCCAAGAACACGATAACAAGGTCACAGAAACGCTGTCGCAAAAGAAACAGTCATAAAGTTACAGTACGGCCTTCACATTCATGATACATCCACTCAACTGAACACCTCTGGGAGAGTTTGGAGCAGTAATGTTCAGACTCTCCACCACCAGCATTTAAACACCAAATGAGGGAAGATGTTTTATCTGCATGCTGCAAAGTCTGACCGAGTACAATAAATGTCAGGGACAGTTAAGGTTTGCCGTGTAAAAGTAAAGTCATTGTTCAGGATTTTTTTTTTCCTCACTACTTTTTCATAAAGGCTTCGTGTCGTCGCAAAATGTGCCGACAGCACAGTGTTTTTCTTTTTTTTGACACTATTTATTAGGGCTTTCATTGCCTTTATTTTATTGTGGAGAACGACCGGATGGGGGAGAAAGCGGGTTTAAACTTTAAGAAGTTTTATAGATGGTACAAAACGCTCTTAACGTGTGTGGAAGTATAGTGGGGAGTTAAAATATATTGTTTTTTAAGAGTGACGACTTCGAGCCAATGAGAAGTAGCTTAGTGCTTCTCCTGTCAGTAATTGTTTGTCATCCATATCTTTTTTTGGGAGGGAGATTAATAGTGATTTGTAAAATAGGATGATTGTTTAGGTCACTTGTGTCCAAACCAAATTGGGTCGATTACTTTCAGTGACGAAGAACATGCACCAACGGACAGAGAGGAATTAATAACGCCTGTTTTAAGGGGAATGATGGAGGGCCAACATGGTTCAACACCTCCACCTGCACCATCTGCACTATCTGGACCACTGTTTACTGTTTTTCTGTTTTCTTTAATGTCTTTTTTTATGTTTATCTTTTCCTAGTTGTATACCAGTACGAAGAGCAAAGTGAAACCGGCGTCAAATTCCACGTATGTGAAAATTTACACGGCCATTTAAGCTGATTCTGATTCTGACATGTGGAGGTGTCGGGCTTAGTTCAGGTGTGTAAGGTTGACATATTGCATAAGATCGAAGCAGTTTAACGTGGCTTCAGAATCTTCAGTAAACACATAATCAGTGTTATCTAAATGAACTTTTAAATCCTCTTCTAACTCCTACAGCTGCATCCTCAGCGGTACTTCCCGCTTATCCTGTTTGTTCCAGGTTTAATTATTGTTTGAAAAAAGCAGATAAATGCAGTGCTGTGTGTCAGCCAGCGGCCTTTTGGCCCATCGCTGGAGCCCACGAACCGAACGCAACAGTTACAGTTAGAACACTGATCTTCTCTATTGGCAGAAACCACCGGATCGGGACCGCCTCCAAAAAAATCTAACTGATCTTTAGGCAAAATGATATCGAGCCACCAAATGTCAGCCAAAATCTGTTTGGTTTGTAACTTCGTGACATTTGAGCTGCCGCTGGCCGGACGCTCCGCGCTACACTTGGCACGTTTGCACAGGACAAAGTGTTGGTTTTCAGCTCCAGTCACAGCAGCATGTGTGCGCAAGCTGGGTCGGCCGATGAGCCAAAAACTCGGTCTGATACTTTTCACACCCCTTCGTTCATTCCCCGCAGAGCAGCCCTGCTGACACACACTCGGCTTACGTTTGGAGAGCTGAGCACATTTATCTTACTCTTCAAGCCAAAAGTATATTAATGCTTATTTATGCTTAAGAGAATATAAACTCAGCGGGCCCCTTTTATCTCTGGGCAGCAGTAGGTTCATCGTGCCTCGGGTCCGAACCGAGCGTAGTGAAGCATTTGACTAAAGAAGGAACGCAGTTTGCCATGATTTTAAATCCCAAAGTTAAAGACTGAAATGAAAAAAAAATAAAATTGTCGATTTTAAAAATGGATATTGCCACCATCGTCTTATTATTTTCTTACTTTCAAACCAGATTGGAGAGTTATTTGGTACTTTTTCTTTGGCCACACTTCTTAAATCATGAATTGCATACCCTTGCTACTAGAGGAATAGTACACACCCATGTATTTTATAGAGGTAGATTTGTGTTTTTTTTACCGGAGAAAATGTCTTATTTGTAAGTAAATTATCTTCAAATATTTGCTCTCAATTAAAAAAAATGCTCTCAAAAAAAAAAAAAAAAAAACGCTCTCAAAAAAAAAAGAAGCTCCCTTTTGAGAGCATTTTTTAAAATTGAGAGCAAAGATTTAGAGATAATTTACTTACAAACAAGAAATTTGCTCTACCTTCATACAAATCTACCTTCATAGTATTTGTGTTATGTCCGGAAGTTGTACAGTTTTGGGGGAATTTGTCAAAATTCTCATCTAAGTCCTCTATGTTCCTTTTCTTTGGTATTATGATAGTAGATACTGTGTTACGGGAAGACGGGTATCTGCTGAAAATTCTGATAGCGGCAAGTAAAAAGGCTATTACGAAGAGATGGCACACGGTACAGCCGCCGTCACAAGATGGATGGTTGAAAATTGTGACTGAAATGTACGATATGGATCTGTTGACTCACAGAAGAAGAGCTCAAGAGGAGCCTCGCCGTGAAGAAGTGGGAGGAATGGACGACGTTTACGCGCCGACGATAACACGAGATAAGAACGCCTGAATGCTTCTTAAGGATTTATCATGTTTTTAGACGACTTTTTGTCTGTTATTAGTATTTATTTTTCATATGGGTATGTGTATTCTGTCTGTGGTAAAAAGGCAACAAATAAAGGGTAAAAAAAAAAAGAACAGTACCGTCAAATAAAAGGTGCTAAGGACTTGATTTTGCATTAAAGTCACGTTTTTTTCTCCATTGTGTAGGAATCATACGACAACAGCAAACAAAAATGTCTTCGAAAAAGGTGAAAGAGTGCTTCGATTTAAGCAAGAAGAACAATTTACCCCCAAGCAACTCGATCCTATTCTACCTTTTCTTTCAACTTTTACATTTCAGACTACTTTCTGTTTTCATACATATCTGCTGCACATAATCCTCGAAGAGACAAACTGCGTCCCTTTATTTAAAGATGAAAATACTGTTGCTGTGGGCTGAGAATGAACATTAAGGGCTAATCAACAACAAAAGACAAGAAAAAAACGATCAAACATCCCAGAGAGAGACAGTGTGGAAGAACATTATCAAGATGAATTGTGTAAACGTTAGATTAACATGACGGCAAAAGCAGAAACACTGGAATAGATATCCATGTATGATGAGACAGATTTTTGTCTGTTGTGGCAGGAAGCCCTGGCTCACAGTTCAGGAATCAGTGTATTGTTAAAGGATTCACTCATTCTGCTTTCTTTTTTACATCCTCTATGTGCTGTTTGGCTCCACAGAACATGAATGGGAATGACAACCGAACACCGCCAACCTGAGTGCTACTTAAAGCGATTATAATGTTTTTTGTTCGGCCGTCCTTTTATGCGTCTGGCACCACGTGTCAAACAAAATGGACTTTCAGGAGGTAATGATTCATCCAGACGGACAGAGGAGACAAGATAAGACATTAGCGGTGTGTTAGCGCGGCATTGACCCACCGGGTGTCTGATTCGATGGGTTGCAGGGTTGTCTGGAGAGTAAACACGGAAACACAAATCTACATCAACCAGCAACGCCCTGTGTGTGCCAGTCGAAAAAAAACAACCCTGTTTGGCTCAAAGTCACACACACACACACAAACGCACACAAACGCACACAGATTGCGTTTATCAACCGATCCCGGACATTTTTATTTTTATAAGAATGTATCTTACAAATACTGAACGCATCTGTAACAGCGATGCTATTTTTTGGAGCAGCTTTAAGCATCATTGAGCTTTTTCCAGGCCCTCACAGGGTTTAGGAAAGAGTACGGCCCTACTAATATCGAATAAGTCAACAGCAACTTAAATTAGACCCGTCAACATAATAGAAGTCATCGATTCAAAAACACGCGCGTCTGCAATTTGCAAGGAGGGCTGCGTCTGGACAAGCCCTCCCCGGAGGAATACGCTGCAGCTTAAAAAAAAAAAAACTCACCCGCAATCCAGTAATGTGTGAGTGTTTTAGACGGATTCCAAACTATGTGGCCTCCAAGCGCTGCAAATTAGAAATTGCCTACTACAGCAGTAAGACTGTTGTGTCAGCTTGCACGAAAGATCCCGGAGCACTTTGTCAAGACGGCAGCGGCCGTGAGAAAACACCGTCTAATTTCATTTTTTTTGTCCCCCAACAAAGCATCATTTATTAGGATTATGGACCAAAGTAGTAGTGAAGTAAAATAGATGTTTCAAATGCCGAAATTTGGAGATAATGTCTTCCCAGCTGCTGTTATGGATATCGTAACGTTATACCATGCCATGCATCCTCTAACATTGTTATTTGTCTGTCTCATATATAAAAAATTAGTGTCCTTCTAGGTGAGGCAAAGACACAACTAGCACGAAGTGAGAATATGTTGTACTTTAAATACAAACAGTGATACATATGTGTGAGCGCAATGTTGATCAAAATAATCGGGATTGTCAATCTCGCCGTAATCGTTCAGCCCTGTGTTAACTTTATTTCAATCAAAACAACGATCTTTCTCCTACTCAAAGTACTTTTATTGTCTAATCTAGAGGTTATTGTCTAAGTCAGGAAGCGAACCCCGGTCGACAGCATGTTACTAGCACGAAGAAACCTTGCGACTAAACAGGCACGTGCCCAGACATTTTTTATTCATGAAAATAAAAATAATAAATAAATCAATAAAAAACACAGTAGGATTTTTTGCTCCAAACTAGCTCAAATTATCAAATTGAATAAATAAATGAATAACAAGCAAAATAGATATAACAAGGCCATGTTGTATAACCAGATATTCTAACTTAAAACTTATTTTAACTGGATAAATTGAAGGATCTTCACAGGAGCTCCTCCTTGGTGCCGTCTCTAATGCTTCACTGTGATTTATTTCAATGTCTTGCTCAATGGCAAGCAGGAGAAGGTCGGAGAGTCTTTCTTCCCCACAGAGACTCCTGAGCTTGTTCTTTATTATCTTCAGTTTTGAAAAGGATCTTTCCACTGAAGCCGTTATCACTGGCACTGTTGCATAGATCCTTACCGTCTTGTACATCCTTACCTGCCTCCATGTCTCTCCCTAAAGCCACAGCCACAAAGAACGTAATATCTGGTGAGTTTGAGCTTTTTTCCAGCGGCGTTGACATGTCATGAGCCCTCAAATGTACAGACCATGTTCTTCTAATTACTTTCATCGCCACTCAAAGTTGAATCCGTCCCCCTCGTCAGCGCCACATTTTTTCAAACTGGGCCGTAAATTTGAACGAGCAGTCTTCGGGGCCTTTAGACGCCGAGAGCGTGACCCAGAGCGGCGTCTGGCGGTCTGTCGGCTGATGTACAGCCGAAGCTGCCGGAAGATATATTGTCGCGTTCCCTTTCAGTGAGAGAATCCTGATCCCCTCTGGTACGCCCTCATACAGTGTGTGTGTGTGTGTGTGTGTGTGTGTGTGTGTGTCCTGGACTTTCATAGTGAGCGGTGAGAACAGAAGGAGTGGACCTGGCATGCGCTTCATGCTAATAACTCAGCGGCAGAAGAGGACGGTGGTGGTGGTTGTTGTTGCGCCAGCGGCTCGGCTACATTGTGGCCCGCCAGATTCATGACGGGAAAAAAAAAAAGTCAACAGTTTGAAAAATGATATTGAAGTGCGAGCTAATTGCATGAGACAAACATCTCTGGGGTCTTTATGATCCCAAGCATTCATCATTTTCGACACGTCCAACGTCAACGTTCAAAAAGCCAAATTGACATTAAATGTGTGACAGATGAGGTGACGATGGTGGTACCCAGTTGTTTGATTGAAATGTCCCGGATCGGTAGTGATGTATGCTACTGTTCCTGGTCACTTCCTGGCCTTTACTCTCGATTGACTGGACGATATCTGAGAATACTTAAATCGTCCGAAAATTATAATGAAGTCATTTAAACCAGCATGATTTCAAACCACCGAGTCACACACACACACACACACACACACACACACGATTACGTACCAATACATTACTCGCTCACTTGTTAAATTCTTACACTGTCAAGGTTCAAAGACTTGATGTTCCTCATAACACCCAGGAATAAATCTCCCTCATTAATAACGCGCCCATGATCACGATTGAAAAATGCACAACCGGGCGGACCACGTGGTTAAAACTGCAGCAGTCGATCTCACGCCGACCATCCGTCAGGCAAAAAAGTAAGTTGTTTTTAACAGCTGAAGTCATTCGGAGCGAGTCGTCAGTGAAAGCGGACAGCTCGATCCATCCAGACGCTGCCGTACTTCACAGCCGCGCGAGCTCAAGTCATTTGTCTGAAACCCCGCAGAGACGATCCTCCGCAAAACTTTAGCTCTGCTCAAAATGTGCCAGGGTGTGTCTGGATGTCTGTCAGGGAGGACATGGATGTAAAATATTAAAACAACAACTGTGGCTGAGCCAGACGCTTCCGCCGGCACAGACGCACAGCGAGAGGAAGCCGCCGCGCAAGAATGGATGCCACGAATGTGCCCGAGCGACGGCGGCCAATCAAAGTGCGAGAACGATTACGATTAATTAGTCACATATTTCGGCACGTATTGACATTACTTTTGAATAAAACATTTTCTGAATCACCCGTAGGACGTAAGGCGGCACTGCACGCGCGTGTGTGTGTGTGTGGTTGTATTTCTACACCGACCCGCATCCAATCGAGCTGACAAGGCCTGTCTCTCGTTGCAGAGTCTTCTCCGAATATACATCCAGTTCCCTTTCGCCGGAAGGAAACAACGAGTGTGTCTCACAGACGGACACGCATTGACCCGTTTATTCAATAGCACATTGACTTATATGAGTTTGGCATTGAGTAAAGCGATCAAGGACTGCACCGTGAGCTTCGTGGTTTATGAGCAGCTGTCTAAGTAGCATGCACATCCTCTTCCTACATCTGAATAAAGGACTTGTGTTTGCATGCTACAGTTATGTTCCATGTTAGGATGTATGGACGATGACAAAGCCCTCCTCGCTGGATACATGTATACATCTATACGTCTTGTGATCATGACAATAAGCACTCCTTTGTTTCTAAATGTCAAATATTCCAACAACAGCCCCAACGTCTGGAAACGGTGTTCATATTTAATCTTCAGCGCTCGTTGTGCAAACTGAATACATACCTTCATGCTAAGTTGTTGTTTTCTTCGATATCCGCCATTTCAGCTTGAGCAGACTCAACACCTGGAAGGGGAACACTTTGCCAATATCCAGGACCTGGTTTGACATCAAGCTAATGTGTGTTTGCTGTGTTCAGGTGAAAAACAACCATCAAACAAGAACATTACTACAAATGATGACGTGAATTGGTACCTTCTTCTACATGAATGTCCATATTATGATGACATAAGTAGATATTATCGTCATGGGGGTTCATGTCAGTCAGTGAAACTATATATCGCTTTTGTTCATCCATTTCATTTGAATAAGATTTGTTATTTAAAAGGAAAAATAATGATATAACTGCTCCATTGTTGAAGTTGCATGATCCTACAGCACTGGAACACACCACATCAAATGTTGATGACACCTATGCTTCTCAAACACGTGTGTAGAAGAGGATGAAACTAAATGTAAATACACATCAGCCTGCCCTGCTCATGGGTTTGTAAGATGTATTTGTTCAGAGTACATACACAGCAATTGTGTTTGGAAAACACGACCGCGCCTCTTGATACCCGATGCAGAGAATAAAATGTCTGCCAGAAATTCCTTCATCACCTCAGAATAACATTGGCACATTAAACCATGTTTTCAGCGCTTGTTGACTTACGTACGATGCAGTTTACACGAGTTATAATTCAATGTGTGGGAAACAGCCCCGGAAGGAATTATAGGAAAGATCGGCTTTAACGAGAAACACGTTTGCCAAATAAACCAGTTGCTTCGTGTATTCTCTTGTAAATAATATTTTAATCAGTCATTTTTTTATCTATCCCACATGCTGCTTTTTTTTTTTTTTTAAATCTGCAGAGGAAACCATTTCACTCAAATGCTCAGCGAAGAGAGATCAGAAAGTCTGCTATATTGTAATTACATGAAGACCGCGAGCCTCCAGGAAGACAGCAGCGCTGGTTCAGGAGCCTCCCTGGAGCTCTTTCTGCAGCTGATGTGAAGGAAGGAAACACCTTTCAAAACATGAGCACGGTTGATGAATCCCCTCCTGTCACATGACTCTGTGGGAGCGTTCACACTGACTGCAGTCCCAAAATGTCTCCACCCTCTGCTGTCACATCTCTCTCCGCTCCATGGGTGTTCCCCTCCTCCTCCTGTGTTTTAGGTGCTTTAGTGCCTCGCATTATTAATAATAAAAGGAAATGCTCCCAATCTTGTATCGTGCACCTTTACCTCTGATATTCCAGACACGTGCATGATGCTTCTTTATCCCACTGCGTGTCAAAAGGTAATCTGCTTCAGGGAGAAGGGACTCTCTTTGATTAAGTACATTATTGGTTGAAAAAAAATTTAAAAAAAGATCCTGCTTAACCCAAAACTTGCATTTGCATTTTGAAGATGTATCCTGAGGCCTTCATGACCTCGATGGAAACAAGCTGTCAAAGGACTTTTTGCCTCTTTGGAAAACATGATCTTTTTGGGATCACATGATGTTTTTGAGCAATAATGTTGAAGCGCTTGCAGTGTGGAGGGTATTTAATATGAGAGTGAATGATGCATGCACTTCACTTCATTTAGGGAATAGAAAATGTACTCCAATCGATCATATAGGCTGCCGGCTTTTCCCTGTTGTAGTTTAAATAAATGATATTTCCCCTCCTATATGTTTGTATCGCTTACGCAGGCGTATCAGTTGTCACTCTGTAGTCGGGGCTGCAGCTCCCGATGCGGACACATATCACACACACACACACACACACACACACAATCTTTAGATTAAAATTCAGATTCCACTTTATTGTCATTGCACATAGTACAAGTACTTTGACAACAAAGTGTAGTTTGCATTTGTCCAGAGTGCAAAAGAAGCAGTTAAAGTGCAGTGTGCTGGATAATAATATGACGTAGACAGTAAAGATAGTCGGGACAGTACAAGCAGGTATTTATATTGCATGTGTGTGTATTTGTATGTGTATGGGAGGTGTCAATTGAGTTAATTGGAGAAAAATCAAGTTTTGCTGGGAGTCTAGTAAAAAACACAACATTCCTCTTTTACACTTTAATAATTGTCCGGGCTCGTGTCAAAAATACTTTGTGTTCTTCTCCGAAATGATAATAAAGAAGTGTCAGAACAGGATAAGAGGAATATTTCTTGCAACAGCGTGTTGTCATGTTATCTTTTCCCCGTCAGCTGAGACGAACAGATTACAGCATCCTCTTCCTCGGCGCTGATCACTGCACTTCTTGGCAGCAGGCGCTCAAATAAAGACAGAGAGAAGTCTGGATGAAGTGCAACAAGCTGGAACAAACACGGCAGCCGGAGGAAATACAGGCTCGGATTCAGCCGGTGTTCAGCGTGCGACACTTTGACTTTGCGGCGATAAACGATTATTTCTTGGAACGCCGATTGTTGACATGTTCTCAGTTTCTTTCACCGTTAAAAAGAGCACCGAGTTATCCGACATCTATCTAGCAGCTGCTGCTGGAATCAAAGTCTCAAACATTTGATGACAACTCTGTCAGACGCTCAGAGCTCATTTCATGATGTTGGGCATCTGTATTTTCTTGACATGTCCATGTGGGGCCCATGAGGTTTAAATTTGGGCTGCAGATAAGAGTCCCAAGTGGGTTTTCCCACAGTTTCCACAGTGGCCTCACCTGTGTTTGCCCAGATGGGTTTCAAGTTGAATTTTTCTCCATATAATTAATAGTAGGGTGATGGGGCTTTAGAGGTGATTAGAGTCTTGGAAATGTCAAAGATTAACAACAACATTGATTTGATTGCATTAGACATGCTGACAGTGAGATTAAAAAGTGTGGTTTTTATGGACGTCAATGAGGCATTTTTGGCCATGAAGGTGTCCAGAGGGAGATTTTGACACTATGCATGAAAAATACTAATGTAATCAAATCAATTTTTGTTGCTAATCTTTGATATTTTCAAGACTCTAATCACCACCAAAACCCCACCACTTTACTATTTATTATATGGAGAATAACCCAACTTGAAATCCATATGGGCCCCACATGGACATGCTGGCTGGGTTGGACTTACTTTCACATTTAGTTATTCAGAACTTTAAAAAAAAAGTGATTTGCGACAAAGAAAATAAAGGAATGGATCCAGATAGATTAAATTACATTAAAGGGAAAAAGTAATAACTCATCTTTTTTTCCAACTGTCAAGCTGTTGACCTGGTCCATCGTACTCGCATGCCTGTTGAAACTTTGTCCTTGAAAAGCACAATATGAGGCCAAAAGTGCTTTTGTCCGGGGACGCTCCTGGTCTGGGCTCAGAGGTCCAGTTGAGGGTAAATCTTAATGCCACAGCATACAAAGCTATATTGTAGACACCGGTATGCTTCCTGCTGTGCCCCCGGAGCACAAAGACGGCCGCTCTTTAAAAATGTTTTTCAAGTTTGGTGTGAAAGAACTCGACTAACCTGCAAAAAGCCTCGACCTTTATACCGCTGTGCGTTGCCCAAAGCTTCAAATCTTCCCCGCACACTCACATGAGAAAAATAACAGCAAGCAACTGGGCAGATTGTGTAATTTATGTAAGCAACTTTGTGATTTGTAGAAGAACTGAACTGAAAAGCAAACTCACCAAAGCTGAGCTTAGTTTTTGAAACTGAAAGTGTAAAAAAAATCAAAATGTTCAGGAACCAAACAGTCTAATTAATTCACAAACTAATAAAGTAAATGTAAAGGTTACAGCTGATGGAGACACTCAGACAGCCTGTGTGTGACATGATGGAGACAGCAATGGCTTGATGAAGATGGATGATGATGGATGTACTAAACAAGCATGCAAATTGAAAAACACAGCGATCCGCTGTTGTTGTCAGAAGATGATTGAAACAATTTACTAATTTTACGGAAACAATTAGGGAATCACAAAGAGACGATCTGAAGCAGAAGACAAGTCTTTTTTTTATGACTAAACTGTGAGTCTTTGTTCTCTTGTTGTTGTGCTTCTAGAGCTCATATTCGATCATAACTTCCGCTCCATCCTGCATCTCCATCCTGTAACCTGTCGCGCACGAAGCCCATTTGATGTGTAACACATTATCAGATCTCTGAATCAAATCGTTTTACTTCTTTTTTAGTTGTAACGAGAGAGGCAGAGAAGCAAAAACCTCTGAAGAAAAGAGGTTTTGCAGTTGTGAGATATCACTGAGCACATTATTAGTACACATATGTTGGTTATTATTGTCAAACAATAAAGGATCATCAACAAAGGATGGGGAAGAAATACAGAGCGGGACCTAAACTATAAAGGCTCACATGGTAATTTCAACAGAGGCATTCCTTTGACACAGAAATAGCCTTCTGTACTGGATTCATGTTGCTTGTAAAGCTCCCAACAAAACCCTCCCGACAGAAGTTTCAAAGTCACACCCAGGAAAGGAAGGGTTGTGCATTTTAACCAGATTTGTTTTTATTTTTACGGAAACATCTGACCGTGCAGAAATGAACTGAACACCGAATGGGCAAAGAACTAATTAGTGCATGAAATTATAATTCATGTCCCTGTACTGGAGAATGTGTTAAGTTTGCATTAATGGCAAATTAAAACAGGAACAGATCAGAAAACTGGAAGTAAATATATGATACAGATAAAAAAATAACAGGCCTCTCCCTAATAAACCTCATGAAGACGTTGTCTACTCTTTGTTCACGATAAATGAGCATGAGATGGTGGATCTGTGCGTTGTACCGGATCATATATATTTGACTTTCCTTTCTCCTATCGTAAACCAATGTACCAGTAACACATATATGAACTTCTTAACTAGTCTCACGAGGGTTTTCCGTATGTTACACCTTTTTTAATTATTCTACTAGACCTTGCGGTTGGGGAGATAATAAGTATTTAGTGTGGGAATGCAAACCATTCGCAAATTTTCGCCACAAAATGGCTGATGACGAGAAGATTTTAAACAACAACGAAGTAG
Organism: Clinocottus analis; assembly: GCF_023055335.1. Taxonomy (NCBI): domain Eukaryota; kingdom Metazoa; phylum Chordata; class Actinopteri; order Perciformes; family Cottidae; genus Clinocottus; species Clinocottus analis. The sequence goes on from NW_027176240.1 coordinate 4,376,680, forward strand.
AAATTGCCGTAAAGGCAACACCGTGGCGGTGAAGAGGGAGCTGGGCCGGAAGGAAAAGCTCTCGATTTACCAGTCCATCTACGTCCCGACCCTCACATATGGTCGCGGGCTTTGGGTAGTGACCCAGAGGATGAGATCAAGGATGCATGCCGCCACAATATGTTTCCTCCGCAGGGTGTCTGTGAGGAACACATCGTCGCTCCCAACTCGCTCCCAGCGGCCCTCCACCTCAAACCGTGACGCTCTACGTGCCCCCGCAGCGCCAGCTTTGTATGCGTAAGTGACGTAAAGTGTAGTAGTTGTACATTCACCTGCATTTTCCTCCATTTTCCTCTTCTCTTTCCCTGAATTGTGCTCAGTCTCCTCATCATTTTCAGTCATATTTTGAACCATGAAGTATGTTCTTCAACTTTAGGTGAGTTACTATACACCAGGAAAATGAGCTATATTATAGTTCATTTGTATGTCACACACATTTGACTGCTTCCTGTCCATCGTGATTGTGTTCATTTTTTTGTATTGTTTATACTTTTCTGTTGTGGCGTTTGATTATGTTGTGAATTCACCACAATTGTTTTTTTTTTTTTTTAGTCTTTTCCCTTGTTAAGGTACAAACCTAGGACTTGTTTTTAAAATCTCAAGCCTTCATATGTGTGTTTCAAGTGGCTCAAGTTCAAGTCCGCAGTTCTGGTTTTTCAAGGTTTAAATTCTGATCGGGTCTCCGGCTCTAAATCTACAATGCAATTTAAATCACCCACTAAACGCTGGTTGTAGTGGTGCTAATTCACCCGTGTGTGTGTGTCTGTGTGTGTGTGTGTGTGTGTGAAAACAACTGATACCCATCTGTGCACACGGGGTTCACTGTGCATACAAACTATGTTGCCACTGGGCAGAATGTCGAGTGCAGCCGGCCTCATAAATATGGATTTTAAGAGCAGTGCAGCCTAAATATAGAGGACCACTGTGGCCACTCACGTTGAAAAATGTGCCCTATTATAAGAGACAGCATCAATCTACCCTGAAGGACGTCATTAATGAAAGCCAATGAGCTTTTTTTTCATGAAAGAGAAATATGGCAAGACATCAACAAAGGAATAAACAAGTTTGAACCTGAATTTAAAGAAAAACAATTCCCTTTGTAAGGACATTAATGTAAGAATCTAATTATTTCCGTCGTCTTGTTCAGAGGCGCGAGGCCCAGCATGGCTCTAAGTTAGTGCTCCTGATATTTTGATTAGACGACTGAGCTTGACAGAACCTTAATGTGAGGTCTAACCGAGACGCGCCCCGCTCTTTAAATGTGAAGCTCTCAGTGTTGAACAGCAGACTGATCTGAGGTCAGATTGTAATGCTTCAGACCAGAGATGGACTGGCCATTTGGCATTTGGACAAATTCCAGAAAAGTCACCCAGGAACAAGTTGTTCCGACACTCAAAATTGACAATCATGTATTGATTCAAATACGCTAACTAAGGATATTTTACATACATGTATCACTACTGAAGGTTTTCATGAAGTGTGACTATTTTTGTTGATGCTAAGAATATGGGTCGTAAAAACAAGCCGGCTCGGATTTTGACCTCGTGTCCTTCACCAAAAGTGCTGAACAAATATCTCTCGTGATGCGTGAAATTTGAATTCCTCTTAATATCGACCCTTGAAAGAACTGAAATTCCCTCTGAGAGGAAAAAAAATAAGAGAGACGAGCGAGGGAGAACAGATTGGTAATTAACACTGCTGTCGCGCCAAGCCATTAGGATCCACACTTTGGACACTAGCACTCCTCTGCAGAACAGAGTAGAAGACAACAGTCATTATGTGTATAATGCTGAATCAAATTTGATTTAGCCTGCTTTGAAATTCTCCATTAACCCTCCCAATATGGAGACAGTTTGTTTTTTATAGCTTGGCCGGAGGGCATGAAATGAGACTTTAACCACTTTGGTTACTCATTAAAAGAAAGTCTAGGAAAGTCGCCAGAGGAACATTATTGCATTATTGAGCCCAAAAGTGTCAGGGCGATCAATTTTGAGAGGTCTTTAAAGAGGTCATGTGATGTTAATTTGACTAACTTTGTGTGTAAATCCAGAGGATTGTGCAGAAAGGTGGTCATCTCCGTAGTGTCCTCACACCACTGCACACACACTACCGTTCACAAGTTTGGGGGGTCACCCAGACAAATTGTCAGTTTCTTCGCAAGTTCTCGCATGGAATAGCCTTCACTTCTAAGATCAAGAACAGACCTGCGAGTTTCACGTGGAAGTTCTCTTTTTCCGGCCATTTTGAGAGTATAATCGAACCCATAAATGTGATGCTCCAGATACTCAACGAGCTCAAAGGAAGGCCGGTTGCTGGCCAGAACTGTTTTCCGTTGTGCTAACATCATTGCACAAGAGTTTTCAAGGGTTTTCTACTCATCCATTCGTCTTCTAAGGCAACAAACACAATGTACTATTTGAACACTGGAGTTGCTGTAAATGGGCTTCTACACCTATGTAGATATTTCATTAAAAAACAAATGTTTCCATCTAGAATAGTCACTCACCAAATTAATAATGTAGAGAGTGGATTTCTGATTCATTTAATGTTATCTTCATTGAAAAAAACAGTGCTTATCTTTGACAAACAAGGACATTTCTAAGTGACTCCTAAACTTTTGTACGGTAGTGTAGATGAAATGTATAAGAGACTTACTCTGGAACACAATCCTGCCGACAGCTCGAGGTTTGTCAAATTAAACCTGACACTGGTCAGAGTCAAAGGTGGAAGGGGTCATGCTGGAGCCAGGCGGCAACCTTCACGTTTGAAAGAGAAGCCAAGGCGGGACTTCAACTTGCATTCTTCAGAATGGCCACTGGGGGGCGACTCTTCGGTTGCATAAAAAAGTCAGATGCTAGAAGTCTATGAGAAAATGACTCTACTTCTCATTTGGTTTAGTAAACATTGTAAATGTCTCAATCTGTAGTTTCAAGTATTCAAAGCAGCATGATGTTCATTTAGTACAGTATGGTCGTAAAATAGTAATAATAAAAGCTAGTTATGCTTGAGGGCGGGGCCCTGGGAGTGGTTCATGTCTTCATCTTAAAACTTTAACCCTCTCACTGTCTGTTTTTAGTTCAAGATGGTCAAAAATAACATTTTGCTTGCCTAAAAATGTCTTATTCAGCATTTGGTTGAACTTTCAACTTACAAGTTTTTTTGTGGTTGTCTAAAGCGAAATACTGTAAAATTCGAGTTATAAGCCGCTACTTTTTTCCTCAACTTTGACCCGTGCGGCTTAAATATCAGTGCGACTAATTTGTGGATTTTTCTGATTCTAAATGTAGACGTTCACCTGAATTCACCTGAAATATTGCAAACATTCCTTCATCTCACAGTAAAACAGGGTCCTCTCGGCAGCAGCAGCAGCAGCAGCCAAGCTCCCTGCTGTCCTCCCCGCCCTGCCCAGCCTCTGACCCCGCCACCCTGCTTGGCTCTCCTTTGGCGCCCACCGACGATGCCGCCACGCTTACCGGAGGAGGCACGATGGAAAACAGGTCTGACGGCGAGGGATCCCCTGCCTCTCCAATCGCCTCCACAGCGCTAGCGCCAGCTGCTGCTACGATAATTTGTGGCTGCACTGTTGGAGCTCAAGTAAACAACACTGAAAATTTTGCACAAAAATAATTTCAAAAAATTGCTGTCAGCGCTAGCTGCAGCAGCTAGTGTGGTATTTCTTACAAATGTATATCATAACAAATAGTAAATGGAGGGACTTAGGACCCAGGGGGGATTCAGGTGGGAAGCACAGCCTCCCTGCATCGGGAGTTTAAAACATGGCGGACCGAGGAATAATGGAGTTACAGTCAAGAGCAGTTTATTCTCATGTCTCATGTGTATTTAAAAACACGACAGCAGGTAGCGGGACCAGCACCGGCTGGATGCCCGACTCGGGCAGTGGGCAGGAGCAGTAGCAGCGGTACTAGCGGCTTATAAAAGGGTGCTCCTTACAACCCACATTTTACGATATCCTTAAATCTAAGTATTCTCCTAATTAGACAAATACAACCGTCCACCTTCTGAATTTAAGTTTCTCTCTTTCGCCAAGACTTCATTGCTTTATAACGCAATGTGAAGCAAACTTAATTCAAACTCGACTGTAACAAAATAAGACTCACCAAAACCGTCGTGGGTAGTCTCCCCACTGTTTTTCAACAATCTCAAACTCTGTTTGAAGATAAACCGTTTAATTCCCTGAGTTAGACGCGACTATATTCATGCTCCGCATGCTGGTTTTTCCAGGCTGTGTACTTTACAAGCTCCCTACTGAGCTTCAGCTCTTAGTCATACTTTGGAGGCAGACGATAAAAATTTGCAACATAAAATGCCAAAAAATCACCCCGCGATTTAACGACTGCCCGTCGTTAAAATCAAACACATATCAGCAATGTCCTTTGGGGACCAGAGGAGGTGCTGTGATTGGAGGAGCCATCGTTTCCATCTCATTTAATTTCTGCTTTAAGGATAACTTTAATACTCGCTGACAGACTTTGATTAAACACGATGGAAAGTTAGTTCACAGCCCAATAGAAAAGAGATTAGCTTTGGATGCAGATCGGGGACATTCGGAAGGACTTTGTTAATGTTTTGTTTTTCCCATGTGTCTGGATCATTTCTTCCATCCGTCATGGTTCTGAACTGATTCATGGAAGCAGTGACTGATGTAATGGCTGCCGGACGTGATTATTGTATCAGGGGCAATACATTAGTCTGCTGTTGTCACATCATGTCTCACTGTGGTTCAAAGTAAATTACAGTCAAAGCTCTGAACTATTTACACAGGACTCAAAGTCCCGTAAGAAGTGAATTGCAATAATTCGGAGATTACAGATGATCCGTGAAAGTCTTTCCTTCTATCAGAGGGGTTTTCCTTCTGAATATGGTTCCCGACTGTCATGGAAAATCGAGACAGAAAGGAATTAAGAAAGTTTTTGCGTGAACACCCGAAAGTCCCAAACTGTTAAATATTGATGTCTTTAGCCTCATTGCACCTGTAATTTCTAACACTTTGGACCGCAAGAATGAAGTTGGAGCTGAACAGACAGCAACACCAAACTCCTCATTTCCAAAAAATAATTCTCCATACGAGAGCAGAAATTTGTTCCAATTCCTCGTCGCTTCAGCCTCCATGCTACACATGCTTCACAGGCTTACAATTTATTCCATGCATTTCCATCCAAGTCAGAGCAACTATTTCATGGTGGCTTCCAATGCACTGATGGACTCACACCTGTACGGCTTCAAGCTCCTGCATGAAACACAACATGAATACATATCATGGGGAAAAAAAGGTATTTATGGAACGTGTTTCTCTTGCTGCCAATCCTACAACCTTAGACTGAATATGTGATGCATCTCAAAATGTTCATGATGACTTTTTTTTAGGATATATATTAAAAAAAAAAAGCTGTAGGGCGATCAAACGAGGCAACAGCGCTAATTAAATATTTTGTAGCTTTGGTAGTTGGGGACGGGAACGGAGCCGTGGGGTGTTTTCTGAAGATGATGACAAGAGTGATGGGTTCTCAGTGAGGGCCTCGGGGCCGGACCGAAGACACCGAAAACAGCCCAGAGCTCAATGTCTGACGTTTGAAGCATTGTTTGACGAATAAGAAAAAGACCAGATTTGTTTTAGTCTTACGAGACGTTGGGGAAAATAAAAAAACATAACAATGTTATGTATTCTAACCCGGAGACTGTCTACATTATAATTTTAATGTAAAGTTATAGAACAAAAGCAGGTAAACCATGGCTGTAGTCGTGTTTAATTCTGCTGTGAAGTTGAACATTTTTCCATGGGAGGTCTACGGGGATTGACTCGCTGTTGGAGGCGGTGTCAGCTGGCCTTTTGATGAACTTCTGTGTTGGCTTTATATCTCGGCAGCGGGGGTTGCAGCTGGTTCTGAGCTGAACCCGGGGCATCATGGTCACGTGGTGTTTGCCCATTTCATCACTGTTCATCGTAGATGCCGCGATGATTTGTTCAAATGGAGAAAAAAAAACACTGTTCCAGTTTTTTTTGCCTTGGATTGTCTGGTTTCAACAAGTCTGTTTGACTGTCTGAGACAACTCATTAGATAATCCTTGACAATAGTTCACACAGTAAGCAGTACATTTAGAGCACTTATGATTAATCATGAGCATTTTGCGCATCCTTTGTGAGATAGGTGGTGTTTAAAGCTGCAGACAGACAAAGTGCTACTTGCAAGGATATTTGTAGCACCGACTCCTGTCTTATAACTGTCAGAAAACTTTGTCTTTTTGAAGCAGATATGAAACACGGATATCTAAAATAGCTTTCTCCATTCTGGACTCTCCGTGTCCTGTCCCTCAAAGGTCAGCAGTGTCCCGCTTTGCTCTGGGTCACTCACTGAAATACCCAAAGTTCACCAAAGTTGAACAGGGCAAGAATGAATTGCACAGATGTACTTTGCCCCAGGATGTAAATTCATTAATTGATGTTTCAAATGCTTGTTTGAAAATGCCATGCAGGCATTTACACCAAAATCCCATTTCCTTTTTGTCTCTGTCTTCTGTGTCCCCATCTTTTATCTCCACCTTTCTCTGTCTCTCTCGTCCTCTCAGGCTAAATCAAAAGCACATCAGGATTACTGCGTCTAATGACTGTTGCTGACTCCATCCAGGGGAAAAGGTGGAGACTTAAACTGCTTTGAGAAAGTCGGTTTTCTCATCAAGTCCAATCGATCGCCAACTGACCTTTGTAGCTGCGCCGCATGGGGGAGATTCACATCTCACTTAAAAATGTAAAAGTAGTTATAGGTGGGTGACATTTGTGTCTATTTTTGGTCTTTGCTTGAGTTCTATACAATGGACTCGCAAAAGTTTGGCCTCATGATACATATTCAGGTGTCCATCCATCCATTATTCAAACCACTTATCCTGTTTCATGGTTGTGGGGCGCTGGAGCCGATCCCAGCTGTCAATGGGCGACGGCCAGTCCATCGCAGGGCAGACAACCATTCGCGCTCACACCTTTGGGCAATTTAGAGTCCAATTAACCTAAACTGCATGTCTTTGGACTGTGGGAGGAAGCCGAAGAGGGAACCCACGCTGAAGGACCCGCCAGACCAGGATCCGAACCCCCGGTTCCTCTTGCTGTAAGGCGACAGTAATGGAGACTGCACAGCACCGTGCAGCACATATTCAGGTGTATTTTTAAAAACTACAGTAAAGCAGAACAAAATGGAACCAAAGTGAATTTTCCTCGCTGACCTTTAATGACAATAATTTACCGTAATAGACCCCTTTATTGTTTTTGCTAATGTTTAATCAAAAATACATAACATTTCTAAAAACAACTGGTCCACATCGTAGCATTCGCACACTCAAATTCACATTGGCTGCTCGTATTTATCGACTATGTGGCTCAGCTATTACAATGACACATGGATCATTGCACAAAACTAAATTACAAACATGACACGCTGTCGACACTGTTCCTCCCCCTATCAGCAGTAGAAAATACATTTCAGTATTCAAATACTCAAATCCCATGAAAGTTATGTTGATATTTCTGGCAGGATGGGTCATTTTTGACTAAATCAAAAAACTGAACACTATAATTTAATTTTTTTTCGCCAAAGGTGGTAAATCTCTTGTGTCTCAAGCGGTCCAGATGGGATTCTCTTCTACAGTGAAAGCCCCTCCTGATGATTTAGGTGGATTACTGCAGCACAGACTATAAGACATAAAGTGCCCAGCTGAGAGAAACTGGCAGTCATGGAAGTGCTGATGAGTTTAAGTGTCCCTGAGAAGATAAACTTGATGAAGTGGTACAAATTTGAGGAAGAAAAAAAATGAAAATGTAATGCCTTGGGGTGGAGAGGAGTGTTGATTATCCATCTGCTCCCTCACACTCACTCCTATTCATTATTCTACACTTCTTTCCCCACTGCTGCTTTACTCTTTCACTCACTCCCTCATTATTCTACTGGAGCAATATCACAGCCTCTCTTTTTCCCCTTTCACCCCTCTCTCCGGCCCTCCTGCTCACGTTGTTGGGATTATTTGGCAGGAGGCTCTCAATAGGGCGTTTGGGGTGGGTTTTTTTTGTTTGTTTTTTCGGGCCAAGAGTCCAGCTGCGAATGAGAAAGAGACTAAGAGGACGAGGACGCGGTGGAGGACGAGGATGAGGAGGCGGGGATGGACTGGATAATGAGGCTGATGCCATGAAAAGAGGATGCAGTACCAGCCTAATGGGATGATCAGTGATCTAAAGGAAAAAGAGAACATGTTAATGATGAGAAATGGCGTTAATTCAATCTGGATGGAAGGGGAGGAGACAAAGAAACGTCTGCCGCTTCATCATGGCGTTTCCTATCTTTATCTGGTCTCTTTCTCGCTCACATTGGTACTAAATCAGTGAGTCCTCTTCAGTAATTTATCAGTTTTTACATGTGAAAGAGTATGTTCTTTTTTACAAGTTAAGACAGCATATTCTCTTTGCTCAGTTTGTGTTGAGTATGTTGGGGTTTGGAGATGTTAGTCGGACAAAACAAGCACATCAAAGTCATCACCTCAGGCTCTTGCAAACTGAGATGGGATTTGTTTCACTGTTTTCTTACATTTCCTAGATTAAATGGATATGTGAAAAAAAAGAAAAAGCTCCATCCACACAGAAAATAACACATAATATGAATTGAGCACTGAGTTCTGTTAAGCTCACTTCTTTCTAACGCCTCACCCACAGGATTTTAGATTAGAGGCACAACAAAAAGCTTTTTACAACATGCGCAGGAGTCCACGCCTGCGACTGTCGTGACCGGAGGCATTATGTTTTTTGAGGTTGTCCGTCCCGATGTACATCTGTCTGGTCCGCGCTCGTGAACGCAACATCTCAGGAATACCTGGAGGGAATTTGTAAAAGAAATAATTTGGATTCAAGGAGTAGGAGAAAAGGTCAGAAGGTCACCGTGACCGCACGTCCGAAACGTGATATCTCAGTAACCCTTTCAGGCAATTTCTTCAAATTTGGCATTACGTACACTTGAATTGAAGGATGAACTGATTATATTTTGGAGTCAGAGGCCAATGTATTCTAACAAAACACATTTTTGGCTCTAACTAAATAATCCATATGCTAATTATGACAATTTCACACAAATATGTTATAAGCTGAAATAATGAAGTGATGACATTTTGGACAGACATGAATGTGAACTGCACCGTGGTTGGTGGAGACATACGACCTTAAGGCGGTAATTTGAGAACAAAAATGCAGTAGTTCTGCATGTAAACAGACTTTGATGTCTACAAAGTGTCGCTCCCCTTTAGGTAACACTGTGAATAATATCTTTTGTTAACTAAATAATAAATTGAAGAAAAGATTTCCCAAAAACTACTTGTTGTTTTGTCTTGACCTCTTCTCTACTATCGTACAATCGTACATTAGAAACTTCGGACTTCACTTATGAATTTTTATCGAATGTCCTTGGGGTCTGGTTCATGCATTTTTGTTTGACTGATAACGCAAAGAGCGAATACGTGAGTGTGTGTTTGTGTGTGTGTGGGAATCGCACGGCAGCAGTATGTGTTGCGCATCACTGTGATCCTACTCGGAGATTATTGGGCCCACACAAAGCAGACTACCTGCTGTGGTAAAAACACACACACACACACACACACACACACACACCTACATACCTACACACACACCAAAGCAAAGCAACAAACAACAAAGTCTTCTCCTGAGTAATGATGTTTATTCCTCAGAAGCCCACAGCTGTGCTGTTCACTCACACAGGAAAATATATACGTTTATTTTATTTATGAGCATGTTTGTGTGTGTGTGTGAGTGTGTGTGTGTGTGTGTGAATGGTGTGGAGCGACATATCCATGAATACACAACAATACATATGTTTGATGTTATGTGAGGGACAAAAAGATTGCTGAGTGTTGCTTTTGTCAAGACAATGTTTCCCGGTCTCTGCGAAGATAAATAAATAATTGGACTGAGAACCTTCTTACTTCTAAAATGAATATATAATGTTGTTTTCTTGAAGATAGCAATGTGAGATGTTATCCATACAGCAGATTGTGTATTGCTCAGGGTATTTATATTATACAAACTTTAGATTTCGTTGCCTCCTGTACTGTTACAACTGACAGAAAACAACTTTAATTGGCAGTTACAGATGACAAAAGGAGCAAATTTGCAGAACAAATTATCCTTGTTGAAAAATTAGAAATCAGTATGTTTTATTGAACCTGGCTGCTGAATATGTTAAAAAAATAAACGCCCTAAAGATGTCTATGCAGCAATGGCAAAGTGTAGTCTGTATTCCCTCCCATACGGTGTTCCCCAAGGCTCCGTCCTTGGTCCCCTGTTGTTCTGTGAATACACCACTGGGACCTACAGTATCCAGTTCCATTGTTACACGGATGACATGAAAATTATCTGAAATAAGTACTTTTGGTCCTCCGAAGTCTATTCCAATTACAAAAGCATCTTGGCTCCATTGCTCAACGTCTTTAAACCTAAGACCTGCAGCAGAAACCTCAGTTTATTGTAACAACCCTCTCATTCGAGGTAGAAAGATAGAAATCAGATCTCATTCCGAATTCATATTACAGAAGGTTTATTTGTAATAAAATAAAGACATTTGGTATTTGAATATATATAATATACATGATATATATATATGATGCATACATAGTGTGTTAGTTCAATATCAGGAGAGAATGTGAGTGATGAGTAGTTAATGTTTATTATGCCAGATGATGCGTCATGGGTTACACAGAATTTATTTGGCGCTTGAACTCCAACGAGGAGATTGAGAGCTCGCTGTGTTGCCCTGAGTTGCAGCAACCTGTAGATCCCCCCCCACCTCCACGCCCAGGAGTCCAGACACTGGTGGTGGTGGCTGGAGGTTCTGCTGGAGTTGCTGGAGATGCAGATGAGTTGCTGAATCCGAGAAGGTGGATGGTGCTGGGGAGGCGGAGGGTCGCATGAGCCAGCAGCAGGACGCTAGAGGCAGGAAGACGGCATCTTTAATAGGAGACGACTACAGGTTGACAGGCTGACGAGGAGGGCGTGACTCCGCGCTTCCTGTCAGAACTTACGCTAGAGCTTCATTCGGTATTAAATCAAGGAACAAGTCTATAATTTAATTTAGAGTTCCTTTCATGTCACTCAGCTTAGTCGGGTGTCCAAGTTGGCCAAGCTTCAACAAACTCGGTCTAATGAGGTCTCACTCAGGTAATTTATTTCTGCCTCCCGCTCTGCTGCGTCTGGGAAATGTTTGCTCAACTCAAAACCTAATGTGACATCGCCTGATGTCAAGGGGTTTGTAGAGGAGACCTTGGGGGATGAATGTAATTAAAATTCGAATTTTTTTTTTCGGACTCATTGCCAACATTATTACCACAAGTAACTTATTTATTTTGAATGCCATTCCAATTTTGATGATGAGAAAAGCTCAAGCGAATCTCCAAAGTGAGCAGAAATCGACTAATCTGCGAGGCGGCAGCGGGGAGTGAAATCCAGGTGCGATTTGACTTTCGCGTGTGCCAGTTCAATGTTTTGTGTTCGTGCGTCGTCTGACAGATGAGTCACGCGGCGGCCCTCGAGTGAATGAGTGCATCCGCGCCGCTCGCCAATCGGAGTCAACAGACCTCGGTGCCCGTTTTCCCGCGGTGAGAGGAGAGATCTGGCAGCAGCGCCGCGATCCCGGCTGTGTTTTCTTGGCACGGGTTGGATCAGAGCTGAGCGACCGTTGAGGGAGAAGAGGCGGGCCGGGCCGGGGGGGGGTTCAATCCAACCGCACATTGCACTGATTAACACACCTTTTGGTTCAGCTGCTGCAGGGTTTTGCAGAGAAACGGTTGCCCGGTCATGGTTTAGGGGGCCATATGAAAATGCAACCAAATAAACAGCCGTTTCTTTGTGATCATATTCATCCTGCACATCTCTCCTGACAGCAGCAGGATGCTGATAATAAAAAATGATGTGATCCATGAACGTGTTGTACAAAATATCATTTCAGCCGCTGTGGGAAATGGCCTGATTTTTTTAATCTGGGTCTTTTACTCTTAAAGGTCATCACACCCCCTTGCTAACTGCATAGGGATGTATTTACAGTACAGGGAAACTAGCAGATAATTCACCTGAGGAAATACAACAAAAAACATGTATTCTTTGACCTTGACCACATGTACTTGTTGCAGCCACAGAGATCAAGCAAATCCCGCCTCTATAGCTCCTCTTGATTTAAAAATAAATTGTATCAGAGTCTATAGAGGTTGTCAGGTATCTACATTACTTGTTTCTTTCAACCTAAGCAAGTTATTGTTGTGCTTAAACCCATTGAATTGTGATCTCAATTATTTGTGGACATTGTCTAGATTTTCCAAGTCTGTCCACAGATTCCTCATCCCTCCATCTCAGTTTAACACCCTGTCTTTCCTCTGTACTTTCTCTCCACGCTGCGGTTTGATTCAGCGCCTTGTCAAACTCATCCTCTTCATCAAAATGAGTTGTCTCATGACTTCTCCCTCCTAATAATCCTTCTGAAATAACCAGCCATTGAGTTATTTCCGTGGCAATAAAATAAAAATCATGCTCGCCACAATGCACGTTGTTTGTCTTCGTTACCTGGTGAGTCATTGCAATTTGCAACTGTGGGCATTGTTGGGTATACTGATGCTGAATGTAGGCTTTTGCTTCGGTTCCTTAAGGACACAGTAAACATGTTGACCTTCTAAAATTGTACCTGGCTTACCAGTGACGACCACTGATCCTCACTTCCTGTTAATATCAGCGAGCTTTTCTGCGGCACTGCCACCGAAACTCAGACGCCTCACTGCAGTGGAGTTGTCGGGATATAAACACGTGGCGTAACTTGATATCTTTGAGTCCTTTCTATCGTTCACATGCAGGTCCAGACATAGAAAGAGTGACCCATATTGTCAAAGGGAAGTTGAAATTGAAATCATTTCATTTTCTGTTGTTCGTCTTCTACATGCTGGCTCGGGCCCAGCTGTTTTATGAAAGTGATGAATTCAGGTCTGCGGTTCAATTTATGTTTACTGGATGTATGATGCACAGGACATGTGTCTGTGCTGCTGCTCTGTGTTTTGAAGCGTTGGATATCCTGATCAGGAGCCTCCTGTGTGAACCCAGGCGGTCTCCTAACTGGCACTGAGATGGTGGTCGTGTGTTCCTCCCATGGCAGGAACCCTCAGCTGGTCGTCCTGTTTTTCTCAGTTTGACTTCTCGTTTGTTTTTGTTTGTTTTGTTCCCACTCACGGGGGCCTCATGGAGTGTTTCTATACAACTCGAACATGGAGACAAACTTCTGCCTGTGAGCCAGGGGACCCTGTAGGAGCAGCGTGAACTGTGCAGTTTCTACAATAAAACTCCTTTTTCAGAAAACTCCCAAAAAAAGACGAAGTCATGACTTCAAACAACCAAACATAAAGTAAAAAAAAAAGACAAGTACAGATCACGTAAGAGCAATAATCCAAACTGATCGTCCAGGAGAAGAAGTTGACCCATGTATCTTGACGTCTTATTCTTTTATAAGTAACTGAATATAGTGAAAAATCCCCGGTGGATCTCCTGTTATGTCTGCAAGGAAACCTCAAATTTTGTTTCCATCTTTGAGAAGACTTAACAGCGTTCTAGTTCGTTTAAGATGCAGTTATGTTGCGCACACACTGAATAAATATCTGGTCATGTGGTCTTTTAATTTGACCTGCTAGGGCAGGCAATAGGGAGAGTTTATTATGATTTATTTCATTATTAGTCCATTTTCTGTCATTTCCCACCTTCCAGTACGATTTACGCAGCGGATTAGAATAGATTAGGAGTCAGATGGAGACTACTTCAAAGACTAGTTTGACATTTTGAGAAATGTGCTTATTCACCTCGTGGATAAGAGTTAGATAAGAAGATCGTGCCCGTACATTAAATATGAAGCTACAGCTGGGAGGAGAGTTTGAATTTAGGAAAAAAAGGTGAAAAAAGCAAGTTTGGCTCTCACTGAAGGTCACAAATATCCCGTACGAGTAGCTCCAGAGCGTCGCTAAATTACATGTTAAAGGAAAAAACAACAGTTCGATATGGGGTGATGGGGTTTATCTGATATATAGTTTTAGGAAGTTGCTTTAATGGGGGCTAAAAGTGGGACGGGAGTGAATATATTTGCACCCATTAAAAGCAGAACGCACTTGTTATTGATGTACTTTCCCATTACTGAGGTAACGTTGTGATTTGGGGTTATGTATAATACATTTACTTGACTCTAGTCGAGCACTTTATGCATGACAGGCGTACAGAAAGACATACAGACGAATAGAAAAACAAACATTTTCGTTAAAGGCATTTAGTTTTGTTCATGGGCTGCTGTAGAGCATTACTATTTTCCTCCTTATCAATTACTGAATCTGAATTTAATCAGTAAGAGCCTGCTCCTTGACATGGCACATATATAAAATTAAAAAAAAAACAGGAGTGAGTAGTAGTAGAGTGTTATACAGAAACTGAAAGTGCCTTAAAATCCACTTTCCAGCATCTAAAAAGGGAGCTTCAAAACAAAAAGTGCCCCGTTTGGTCATAAATTAAGACACACACACACACACACACACACACACACACGTCTGTGCCGCTCTGTGTGCAGATACCCATAATTATATGGGACGCTTCCTACACCGTGTGCTGCAGGCGGCGTGACATTCAACAGAGTTCACTGCGGCAGCAAACTGTGAGGAAGCCGCACTGTGCCAAAACACACGGCGGGTCTGTGATGAAGGCCCAAAGTGAGGAGTAATATCCGGTGTGTGAAATTGTTATTCGACATCAACAGTACATTTGTCCCGAGACTGAAGATAAGCTTCATCCTGACTGAACAAAACTCAAATTTATATGTAAATCCACTTCCTCAATTGGAAATAAAGTTATTCCTTCCTGAGCTATCCAAAAAAGTGAGATGACGTTTATCACATTAACCTTAGAAAGTGTTTATAGCCGATACTCCTGTGATCCTGAGCTTTAACTGTCTGAGAAGATAAGCTTAAGGTTTTCAGTTTAGATTTCATTTTAATTTGTTATCAGTTAAATTCATTTTATAATCGGGATAATAACTTGGTTATAGCTGTCAGCGTGAAATGAATGCGTACTGTCCGTCCGGTGCCTTTCCTGGCTGTAATTAACTTATTATTCAATTAGTCTTTCTTGGAACGGAGCCCTCGCAAGGGCCCACTCACTCTTCTGATCTACGATTATTGATGTATTCATTGATGTTTTCCTCGCCGGCGTTGTCTCGATGACACGCCGATAGAACGATTTCCGTCGAGTTTGTGCAGATTAACAACACGCGAAAGATTCTGATCGCGAGTAAATGCAAGAAAGAAAGAAACAAAAACACATCAAGGTGAGAATAATGCCCGGAAAATCCAAAAGACAGCAGAATATTATGGTGAAGTCAGACGGATGAAAGACGCGTGTCATACAGCAGCGAGGGAGAAATGCAGGTGAGGCTGGATCATTTCTTTTTATGTGTGCGTCCATGGAAAATATGAGTTTGTGTTGTGTCCAATATATTCATTTTGAGCTGGCGTTAATATCCAGTAGCTCTGTGTCTAAGCTGTTATCTTGTGTAAAATCATTGTTGCATTCATATCCTAAGTTACAGAACCACACACACAAACTGTGAACTGTGTTGGCATTTTAAGCCTCAGTCGGCTTCACACACACCATTACGTTATATTTGCTTTCATCTGCATCTAGAAAGTCTAAACTCTAGACCTGGACTCTGCAGCACACATTTCTCCACACACTATAATCCCATGTCACCTAATCTGACCTTTTTCTGACAGCAGTAAACTGTACGAGCAGATGTTTTTCTCTTTTTTATGAGTAAAGTTGAAGAGCTTATATGTCACCAGATGTTGAAGTGTGTTATAAGGTCAACGTCGTAAAAACGGTCATGGCTGCATGGGAAACTGTACAGACTGTCCCCAAACCTCTTCTCCACGGCACCAATACGTTCAGTTATCTCTGCTTGAATACTAAAATGTAGACTCAAGCAATTCAAATTAAAACCTCATAAATCAGGATGAGGTTTCAGAGCCGAACAGGATGATGTGCAAGTTGATCAAGGTCAACTGGTTTGAACCAATTTTACACCAATGAGCCGTTATATATATATATATATATATATATATATATATATATATATATATATATATATATATATATGGTAAATACCTTGGAAATTGTTGTTGTTATAACGTCAGCTTCCCTCTTTTCCTTTCATTATGTTTACTGAAGCTGAGCCAATTGTTTTTGTTGAAAGTGTTTTGTGTCCGAAGATGAAGGAGAGAGAAGAAACGACCGTGATCAACAATTTTTAGTAAAAGACACACGTGGAAAAGAGCCGGTTTTCAGCTTCGCCGACATTGAACCTCCCCCGACGTCTTTCTTACCTCTAAACTAACGAGCAAAAGCAAAAATACATAAACGAATGAACCCGATAAACGAATGAAACAGCTCTTGGAAACAACTGATTGGGAAATCATTTCTAATCCAAATCCGCAGCCTCGCATGAGAAAGACATGTTATGATCGTGTCTGTTCCTCTAAAAGTAAAAAAAAAAAAAAGAATTAAAATAAATCAAATCCTCAAAACTCAAAAGGTCTGCACTCAACGTTTCACAGACGTGTTGCGTCACTCGCGTATCTTTCTGTTCCAGCGCATCTGTCTCTACTTTCATCTCTTCCTTGACATGTGTCCATCATGCCCCCCCCCCGCAGTGATTTACACTTCACAGGCACGCCGCCTATATGAAACGCGGCTCTGCGGTAGGTGCGACGCGGTTTAAGCTGTAAATGGCATGACTACGGGTGCTCTGCAGAGTGTATATCCTGTGATGGAGGCTCTAACTGACACGAGGACTACCTTGTAATCACAAGCGGAGGCGTTTGAGATGAAGGCGCTGGCTACCCGGCTGGCAGCCGAACTGCTTTCCCTCTGTAGTGATGTCAGGAGTGGCTTAAGATCTGTCTCATGAGGGGAAAGTAGAAATGTGAAACACAAGTTGCCTCCTGCTTTGCCCTCTCCTCCGCTGCACTTTATCTCCATTATTTCCATGATTAAGTGTGACTTTTAAGATAAAGGGCGAGGACTCTGCTCTTAGCCTGCGCTTTGAACGGTGCACAGAAGATGACGACCGCGCGTCAGCTTGTATGACTAAGAAAAGCTTTCTCCAAAGTCTCCATTTGTCCCTCAGTGCAGCAGACTGCTGTTCTGTTGCCGTCGACTTTACCAAACTCTGAGTAGACTGAAAAGTACACCCACGCTTCCCCCTCAAGGCAGGAGATCCAACACGGGGTCCCACATTACAGCAATGCTCAGAGAGCCTTGACCCAGATCTATTTAACATCAAATAAGATGCACACAATGATTGTGTTGTACTGGTAAAACACATTTCTGAGCCATACTTCCCAGTGTGTGTCTCAGTTTCTTTTGGGGCAGCACATTCTAATCGGCATCTGTTACATCAGCACGGAGAAACCCAGATCCAAGAAATACTAATAAAATTGTCAGCGGGGTGCCAAATGGGTCTATAAACGGCAGAATTTACTGCCAAGGTCTCGAAAATAACAGATGTTAGGAACGACAAATCCTATCGGAGCAGGGAGGTGCGTGACGCGGACCGCCACTGCGTCCCACGAGGGTCCAGGGATCGAGTCCCGGGTTCAGCACCTTGGACAGCGGTCGTGACGCTCGCCAGCACAATGTTTCAAATGATCAGGATCCGCCTGATCCTCCTGCTGGTGGCTTACCTGGCTGAAGCGGACCAATACAACAGCAATGGATTATACATTTTATAAAGGTTGTAATGTCTAGAGAGAGGACGACATGTTTATTGTCATGCCAGAATCCGTAGATTGCTGTGCTGTTGCGCTGTTTTGTGTTAGAGATCTTTCCAACACTTCGTCATTGAGGTTGATGCTTTTACAGAGATATCCAGTTGCAAAGCACTGCTGGATTGTGTGTCTATCAACATCACACACACACACACACACACACACACACACACACACACACACACACACACACACACACACACAGTAATGTCAAAACTGGATGTATATCTATGGCCTAATTTTATGGTAATGTAATTTTTGCTTTCCTTGCATAAACAAATGATATTGTGAGAACATTACATCGGTTTTGTTAATGCTCCTTTTCCCCTTTTTAGTGTTTGTCAGCTTAATTGGCATGCCAAAGCATATAAAGACAAACACATTTAAAGTCTAAAATGAAGATATTGCTCCGCTAAATGACTCCCACTTTAGGATGCTCTGTTCTGAGTAACTGAACCAAATCAGGTCTTTTTTCAAAGCATATATCGGTCCTTAGTCTTCCTGGGTCTAGTTCAGAGTATTGGAGTGTGTTCAGCCTAATGACACAGAACGGTTCCCCTTAAGGTTTGACGCCACGGCGGCGGCTAAATGGATTTGTTCTTACTTCCCTCAATGAGTTTATTTCGAGGGGGCTTGGGGCTGCCTGCGATGTCTGGTGGAGAGTCTAAACATCTGACAAGTTCAAGAAAGTTGCGCACACATCTCCCAAAGTTTTTAGCACCTGGATTTCGGAGAGAACAATATTTTACTCTCACACCTGCCGTGTTCTCCTTCACTCACCATTACTTCCCATCCTAGGCTAAGCTACACCTCTGGCTTATAACGCTATAAGCATGTATACGTCTGTTTCTCAATCAATCAAATCTTCTGAATTGAGCTCCTCTTGAGTCCCGACGAGGTCCGTGACCAAGCTGTTTGTCAGCCCCTCCCGTTTTACGTGACGCATAACCACCAGAGAGCGGTGACATCTGCCTGGGGTCTTGGAGATTTCACAAAAAAGGGAGTGCATTATTAAAGTAATGTGTGCCAAATGGGGCCAGCAAAGTGGTGAGTGCTCAGCTTTCTGAGACTGCCAAAAAAACCTGACCAGGCACCTTGCAAGTAAGTGTACACCTTTGATCCGTTCAGCTGTGCCAACAACTGTTCTGCTGAGTAATCTTCTCAACAGACAGCCCATTTTCACTTTGTTGCGTCTGCAGTCTGTGTTTGCTGTAGGGCGCTGGCACCACGCATACACAATCCTCTCTTTAGCCTTCACTTCTCTTCAGCTCGTGCTTCAGTTTTTCCTCCAAATGAAATGTTTTTTTTTTGTTGTTGCTTGCACTTCTTTTCCTTTTTCTTTTACATGCAAAAAAAATCAAAAACATGAAGCAATTGGTGATTTTCTGCAGATAACTCAAACTACTCCATGGACACACTGATGCAGCACTTTGTGACTTATTTTCTTATGTCTATTAAATCTAATGGATGAAAATAGTGACCATAGCTTCTTCGTCTAGTGTGAGACTGTTCGTAAATGTTCTTTATTGTTTAAGAGGTTTTTCTTTGACCTGCACTTACAGCTATGCCTGGTGCTGTTCATGGAGGATTGGTATGTCATAACTAACCATTGTAGCTCCTGTAACCCCGATATTATGATACAAAATGAGTAGTTTTAACTTTAATTCATATACTTTTATATCAAAAAGTACATGAACAAATACAAAGTTATCCATCAGACATTATAACACAAGTATTTCTAACATGATGGCTGATAACTTAATAATTGTAAAATTGTACAGATCTTTCACAAGTAAGCGTTCAAACTATTGAAGATGATTAGACAAGTTTACAACTTTCACACTGTGTTATCAAGTATTCATTAACTGTAATTTGCAGCAGGTAAAGATAAGTATCCATGAAGAGGAGTTAGTTATTTCCAACAATTGAACTGAAATATAATGGCGTATATAATGGCGTACAATACTAGTTACATTGGAAATACACATGCACTGTAACTGTGTCACAGAAATAGCGTCATCTCGTCATTCATTCCTGTTATAATTTGACTCTGATTGTCCTCCATTTTCCCACCAGATGCTTTCCCTTTTGTGTCTTTCTTCCAACAACATCAACTAGATTCACAGCTCGAGCACACATACGTTTCCTTGATGAAGAATTTCCAAAAAATCAGCCACGAGCGCTTTGAAATAACCTGTCAGAACTGGGTTGATTGCCTCTTAATGCCTCCTCATGTCTGTTTTTCTGTCTCCTCCGCAATTGTTTCAAGGTTTTTTTGTTTGTTTCTTAAACCACTGTGCAGCTTCTCAGCTAAATCAAAATATCTGATCCATACAACACTTGTCTGTCTTGTTAACTCCACCTTGAATTGAGTGTCCTGATAGTGTACGCGCAGCTTTCTGCTGCACTTTGTCATTAGTTCCTTCCTTTGATATATTAGTCTGAGCCTACACACTAAATGGACTTTATTTTACCCTGTATAGTTCTTCAATTTCAGATAATTGTCGAGCCTCGACTGTTCCATAGTGCATTTACTCTAAATGTGTCTCTGTTGAGCCCTGAAGCGACACACTGCATCTTTTAAACCTCTCAGTCTTTTATTGAACTTGTATTGCTTGAATTCAGAGGAAGAGAGGAGATGGAGTGAAGGTCAGCATAGTTTTGCAGGATGACTTTTGGCATTTGTGACGTGTCGGAAAGAGATTGTGGCAAAAACAATCTGATCGTCGGTAGGCGTACAATAAATGTGGCACATCTACAAGATCTAAATGAAAGTTTCTAAAAGGACCAAGAAGTCAAAGTGATGGGATTTGTTTCAGTATTCATATCCTGTGCTGTGGCTCCCGTGCTTAATCCTTTTCACATATTGGGACGCAGCTGTGGGAATGAGATGACTCCCTAATGGGAATGGATCACTGTCTTAATGGGAGAAAATTAAATGTAAAGAAGAAATATGAGCAGGAAAGGAAATATTGGCACTGTGACTTTGATATGTCACTTATGAAGCCTGAAGTTTTGGGATCTCCGGGTCTGTGCAGCTTCCAAAGTTTGCTATATTTTGTAAAATGATGTTTTTTTTTCCTGCCTCATTACTTTGCAACTTGTGAAAATAAGTTGCAATCATTAGTGATTACATCTTTTAATGGCGTGCATTTTTAAACGCACTAGTAGTATGCAGGATGCAACATTCTGTAGTTTTTGTTGTTACTGTAAGAGTCCTTAGGTCGAGCCCTGGATTCGCTATGGATTCAGGGCTTCAAAAAAGAAAATGTCATGCATGTATCGGAAACAACAACTTTATTTATTCAGGACCTTTAAAAACAGAGTTTACAAATTGCTTTAACAGTCAAAACCGAATAAAAGCAGATGACATGAGAATAAAAAAAATAGTCAAAACACAGAATCTATCCACAGATAAAACAGAGCTTTAGATAAAACAATAAAAAAGCAAATCAATACAATAAAAAGCATATAAAAAGGAAATGCAATAAAGAACAATACAAACTAAAAGAATACATTCAAATAAAAGCCATAGAAAGATGACATTACATTCAACCAAATGTGTAAAAAAAAAAAAAAGGGGTTTTAGAACGATGGTAAAAAGCCCGGCACCTTTTAGTTTTAAGCCTTGACTGGAGGATGTTAGTCTGCGATCTGGTCTCATGTGGGGTCAACATTTGCGATCCGTCGATTGGGGCCAGACCCATGCTTACTTTAGATTTAAAATCTTTTCATGAAATGCAAATGCACAACACATCTATGTAATGACAAAGCTAATCCTTTAATCTCTCATCTGAGTAAAACAAAAGAGGTGAGATGTGTCATTTTTTTGTGTCCTATAATGGAAGATTTTCTCTGTTTTTCTGCTACAGAGGAATGGAGTCTTTGAATCAAAGTTGTCTCCTGTCCTTTATTATCTTGCAAGAAAGGAAAAGTATGCAGCAGTGACGCAAGATTCAATGGAACAACAGTCTACTTTAAACATGATGAGGGTTACGCCTCCGAGCCATGGTAATACAGAGGAAAAACGCTGAGTCATGGCATGTGCTTGACCTCTTGTCCCTTGATCCTTGAGATCAAAGAAGTTACGCTTTTCTTTGCCATGAGAAATCAACCCCCAATCTGTTCACGACCTCCCCAATCTGTTTACGACCCGCTCAATATACACGAGGAAAAGTCAACAGGCCTTTGATCTCCTTCCCCCCCGACACCACCTGGTTCAACCGACTCTGAGAAACATCTGAATCAGTTCAGACTCTATCTTCACATAACATTACAATACTAGATTTTACCATTACAGTCCATTGCAATGCGAAAATCGTTCCCGATAGATGATCCGCTGCTTTTTCATTGACACGAACGACATCCCAAGAAAATACATCAAACCAAACGTTTCCTGTCCGACTCGGACACACAGAAAATGAACGGCACTTTACCCGCGACCGCGAACTCACGAAGAGCTGCCTCACTCAATCACTCATGAGCGCGTCAGCTGAACGACAGCTGTTGGCAGAAACAGAGTCGGCTGAGGAGAAAGCCAGGAACAGGAAGAGTGACGGACAAAAGGACGTGACGCCGAGAAGAAAGTGAGAGGAGCGAAAGGAAGAAAGGGATGAAGCGACGGGGCAAAGAAAGGTACGAGAGAATGGCTGGTGGGAATGAATGGGAGCTGTGAGGATGTTTCTGGAGGCTGTTTAAGAATTAATCCGACGGTGAGCGGTGAGCACAGCACAAACACATCACGGCCAACCGCGAGCTCCCTGTGCCGAGGCAGCTAAAAGGGAATATTATTAAGATGCAAATGTGGCCCATTTACTGAGGTGCAAAAGCTCAGATTGGAATTTTTGGATAAGTGTGTGTGCGTGTGTGTGTGTGTGTGTGTGTGTGTGTGTGTATAGACGCATCAGAAAAGGACAGGTAAGGCATTCACACACCACGGATTAGATATAAACACACACTTTGCACTTCTATTGGCAGGACCATCATTAAGATACGTATACACTCCCATAGCTCCTTTCACTAACTTTAAACTAACTTTAAAACATAATTCTGGTTTATTATAACTTGGGTCGTGATCAAATAGTTTAGACTTTAATTCCTAGTGGTCATTGTTCTGATTAATACATGTATATTGTTTTAAGTAAATGCTGAGATTGGGAACACAGCAACATATCGACAATCAAGTCTGATGAGACAAGTAACACAAGCAGACTGTTAAACACTTTGTTTGAAGGTCAAACTGAAAATGCACGTCCACCTTAAAGCTGTAAAGTGGAAATCCCTCAGTTATCCCTCATTGAATGGGGAAACTGTGCCGCCAGCACGACCTGGGTCAAAGCTGGAGCCGGCCGGCTACTTTCAATCACGCACAAAGCTCAAACAGCTCAAATAGAAGTGAGACCTATACAAACTCCATGGCTTGGTTCCAGGTTTCTGATTTTGGTCAGCGGTTTAGAGGTTTTGTTTTTCCTCACAACCATGTCGAAAAAGCGTGGATAAGAGCTTATTTCTTTAATCAATGTGGAGAAAAATAAATAAATCCAAGCAACAGCTAATGCAGATTCCATTTCAGATAACAAACAGCGGATACATCACTCAACGTGACATGTCAGGGAAAGACGAAACACAAATTACTCTCCATCCCAAAAAATAAATCAGCTCAGAGAAACTCAAATGTCTAAGATGAAAAAAAAAACAAAGTCGTCGTTCAGCCTGATTATCACCCGACTCACTCTCAAGGTCTGAAGCTGAGGTCCTCACTAAGATAGAAATCCACCAGCACACACAAAACCACACGTACTAAATTCAGACAGATCCGAATGAATTACTGCTCCTGCATTTAGAGGCTGGAAGCATTCGCCATTAGTTCTGAACTCCCAAAACCCCCCCGAAGGAAACCCGAAAAACTCTGGCAGTCGCAAAGAAACAAAGGTTCTTTAGGGAGCGGCCCTGTTCCCCGCAGGAGAGCGTCTTCTCTGAAGGTCCTCCCCCTTCCTCCCCCGTACGTTCACTGACTGTGTGCTCATTTTCCCAGGTGAGCAGTCGATTCCACCGGCGCCTCAGGGTGCCGTCTATGTAAACTTTCATTAAAAGGGTTTCAGTGAAATAGTGAAAATGTCAGCTGTGCCGCTAAATGGGAGCGGAGGATTTCACACACACGAGTCACCTTCTCTGCCGCTCGGCATTGTGTTGCTGTCCTCTGTACGCGCTGATTGCTATAAGCGTGAATGAAAAATGACAGCTTATTCCACTGAGGTAATTATTTAAGCTTTTAAGTGTTGCCGTCTCCCAGTGGCAGTCGAATGCCTCCATTATAATTATAATTAGTGTGAGAGGGCGTCCCGCCACCAGAAGGTCACCGGCTTGATTACGGGAAGAACCAACGTGTCCGTCACCATCAGAGTAGCTTGAAGCTAAAACACGGTAATAAACACACTCTAATTTCAATATACCTTTTTTTTTTTAGGATGGTCTCCTTTCTTTGTAAATATTTGTGGTGTTTGACACACCTGAATATGTCAAACCTTGTACTGTAGTTTGGTTTGGTATTGATATGTATCTAGGGAATATTTAAATGGACAGGTCACCCTCCATTAAAACTAGAAACACATGTTGTTCGTCTTACCTATAGATCTGTTTTTCAATCTAGGTCATGTTGGTGTGAGTTGCCCAGTTTTGGAGATGTCAGCCATAGATTGACATTTGACTTCTCTCAAATATAATCGGACTATATGGCACTCGGTATCAAAATAATACATTAAATAATACTTGTCTGTTTCCAGAATCGGTGACTCCGTGCTGTAATCCGCACATTTTGTCGTGAGCAGCTTCATGTAGAAACTATGGTTGAAAGAAAATAGTCCCTTCGTGAATCTGCGCACAACAAGGTCCGCGAATTAAAACAAAACCAGGATAAATACATGATAACCTTGAACGATAAATAGCCACATAGTTAGGAGGAAGGGGACGTTTTTTTTGTAGTGTGTGGGTGTATTGTCCCTTTAAATGATGCATTAGCCTCTAATGTTTCTGTGATGAGGAAATGCGATGTTCAGCAGTGTGGCGGTGCCGAATAAATCAAGGACTAACTGTTTTGATTGTCTCTCCAGAACACTTTGTTTTCATTACAGAACAAAACACGAGGATCGGTTTGAATGTTTTGGGAGCTGGTGAGGACTTTAGTCCAACAAGGACAACAAGCCCTCCAAAATTAAAAGGACTGAATACCTCATTCGTCCGTGTCATCCAGAACAACACACACGAGTGTTTTCTGATCTGAAGCGCCCATCAGCCGGATCAATTCAAAAGTTCAATTTACATTACGTCATGTCCATTTGGCAGAAATTGCTTTTGTCCTTTGCGACAGCTGCATTCAAATTATGTCGGAGCAATAGTAGATATAGTCCAAAATGAAGTGAATCCACTTTAAACCAATAGCTAACAGCATGTTTACTGTGTTTTAATATCCTAGAAATGAGGTCCAAAGCAATTTCAAGCAAGGGTTGTTGCGCATTGATGCCTGTGTTTTATGTTTTATCTATTTTTTGAATGTCTCATTTTAAGTTACGATGTCCTGTTACTGCTGTCCTAACTTTTTGTTGCCAACTTCATTTCGTTGTAGGTTTTTTTCTCTCTCACAATGACAATATATCCTTCCTTATCCTTGAGATGTACCACAGTCTGAAACGGCGTGTACTTTAGCCCGCAACGCAAAGATGGGCGGTGACTTTAAAAAGTGAACTTTTAGGGAAAGAAGCCAACCTTCTCCACACACGTCTCCGCTCTCTTTAATCAAACAACACTCAGTTCCACCTCATTAGCGGCACTTAACCTCCGGCTCACAGTTGGGGAAACTGTTTGCACAGTTCAGCACCACGGACAGCACCCCGAGCAGTTTTAATACAAGACGGCTTTTTAATGGTCGATGTTCTCCTCCGGCGGGGTCAAACACGCTCACATTCAACCCGACGCTGTTTCTGGAAGCTGGAATGTGTAGCAACGCCTTAGTGGATGGCATTAAAGTGTGAGTACATTTACTCCCATGCACTGAAATGTGACCTTTATTTAAACATGGCCCCTCTTTCAACGGTGTCAAGTATATTCAGAAAGGAGTTAATTATAGAATGAAGAAACTACACATTATATATATATATATATATATTTCCTTTTCTGTGGCAGTAAATCTAATTGTGCTTCACAACTCTGTCAAGGTCATTTCATGTGATAGGTAGAGAGAT
The DNA here is from genome assembly GCF_023055335.1 of Clinocottus analis. Taxonomy (NCBI): domain Eukaryota; kingdom Metazoa; phylum Chordata; class Actinopteri; order Perciformes; family Cottidae; genus Clinocottus; species Clinocottus analis. The sequence continues at coordinate 4,402,845 of NW_027176240.1, forward strand.
CATAATTAGGCCTCTGACAGTGAGGAGCATGTGGCAGACTTCAGCTGTCATCTAAACTCTGCTCCGGTGTCACTGAGATTGATTGTGATGGTGTAATTATGTTTAACTGGGTTATCTAGAAGATATTTAAATGCATGCTTCCTCTCCTGCCCAGAGACGGAGTGTGGGTCAACTTTCTGACTCTACGATTTTAAAATGAACTGACCGTTTTTTTTTAAAAAGTGAATTATAGTCGTAATGTCTCTGGTCTGATGATGGCCGCGTGTCGTGCTTTACAATTAGTGTGGCAGAGTTCAGGCTCTGTGACAATGAAAAGACTTTTTGGAGTGCGGAAAGTGCGAGGAAGAAGTGGAAATAGGATGTCGTGTGACCATGCAAACAGAAAAGAGAGGTTGTACATATATATTTTTAGATTCTCATGAGTGTTTTGACTTGGAAAATATGTTTGGAAATTGTCCCACCGTGCGACATGTTCTGACCGGTCTCGGTGTCAAACTCGCGCGTTGTAAACTAGAAACAGCTGCAGGAGTTGGAGTCATGCACATCGGGATTAAGATGGATTCGAAGGCGTCTGCATCCCAAAGGGGGCTCTGGTGTCTAATTTAATGTCGCTGCTGTAGCAGGAAATTGAGCCGACATGCACTGATGCAAACGGAAAGCAGGTACGACCGCAAGTTAGTCTCACCTGAACATTCAGTTTTGTTCAATTTAAATGCACACCGGCGTTTCTGCGTGGATAGTTCTTTTTCAAATCACAAGAAATGCATAATTTACACATTTCTAAATGTACAGTATATTTGTAGCACCTCCTTGACTTGACTTTCTCTCTGCTCATCTATTGAGTTCATTATGCGCTATTGTGATTGGGTTCGCTGTTTAAAAAGGTGGGATGTGATTAATGTGATTGGTGGGGTGAGTTAATGATCATTCATCACCGATTAATTTCCCTCAGACAACTCAATATATGTTATTTAGAAGCGCAGGTGGCAGAGAGTATGTCACTGGGATTGTGTGTTTATGGCATTAATAATGGGGAGATACTTCTCTTCCATCACAATGTGGCTTGTTTGTGACAACAACACACATTTAAACACCTGCTCATCGAAAGCTGCGGGAACAAATGTTGACGATGACGAGATGTTCGCCAGAGTGCGCTTAAGGTTTTGACCTCTTTAACAAAATTAAAAAAAAGATAGAAGTAATGCTAGCAGTAGATACAGGTATTGTTGTGTGGGAAGATGTGACCTTGGGAGTGGAAGGTCAATGCATCTGCTCTTCAGGCGTCACTGCACCGCTCCGATATTAAACTGCGAATCTTCTTGGGGTTCACTTTTTCCAAAATCCCAGCGATGTGGTTGCAGTACGAAGATGTTTCTGTGAACATGCAGAACAACAGAGGCGGCATCTATTATTTACAGAACACAACAACTCGGTATCTCTCCAAACTCTGAATGAAACGCAAACATCTGAAGAGGCTCAAAGTGTAAAAGTGATGTGAGGCTTTGATGCGTTTAATATAACTCGGAAGTGCCTCGTGAGAATGTGTGCATTCATTATGAGAATTTAAAAATTGACTTGTGAAAAGTCGAGATAACTTGGAGAAGAATGTTTACACGTCAGTCTTTTTTTTAAATGAATGTAAGATGTTCACGAAACACGTTGTGTATGTTAAGCTTAGTTTATGCATTCTGTTCTGTTGTCCTTAATGTCTTTTTTATATTTATCTTATTCATTTATGTACATATGTATGATGAGAGCAATGTGTAATCAAAGTCTAATTCCATGTATTTGCACACACACACACACACACACACACACACACACACACACACACACACACACACACACACACACACACACACACACGTGGCCAATAAAGCCAATTCTGATTCTAATGCATTTAATTGCCACTGTTTTTCTATATCAACCCTAAACAAAACAAAAAAGATGTCATCTAATCTGCCAAAAGGTTTTTAAGTTGCATCGGCTGAGAAAAACAAAACAAGACGGGGAAAAAAACAAAAAAATACTGAAAGAGAAAGTTCACTATTGAAAGTTTCAAATCTCAGCAAGTAAATGTACTAAAGTGAAAACAGTCACTGGCTGGAGGGAAGGAATCTTTACAGTGATGGATGGAGCGCAACTTACACAAGATTTGTTGTAAAATGATACCAAACCACCAGTGTTGGCTCACAATATACAATATGCTTTGCTATAGTCAACAAAAGACCAACATCAGCTCCGATATCCAGATGTCAATACTCTATGACTTCCCTGCCCTGTCTGTGGCACTCAGCCTCAAACTCATCGCAGAAGATGTAAAGCTCTCATCATCTATTCTTTTTGTAATGGCTCAGTAATTTCCCAAGACAGCTGGGCAATGTAGTCCACGGCCGACATTACTCAAATAGGACGAAACGATGCATTTGCTGGGGACGTTTATCACATTTGCTTTGTGTGTGTGTGTGTCTGTGTGTGTGTAACAAAATAAACTACAGTGTGTGGGTTCAGGTAATGAAAAAACATGTCACCCAGTGTGGCTCACTAAAGTGTTTTTAATGGTTTCTGGACTATAATGGAGAGCTATGGAACAGAGAAACACGATATATTAGACTTTGATAATCACACACACACACTCACACACACACACACACACACACACACACACACACAATACTTATATAATTAATTGTATTGCCGTTTAGTTTTTCCAACATCAAGAACAACAAATCATTTTACAGCCAACCATTGTTTTCTGTTTTTTTTTTTACAGCAGCACCAGTGGACGTGGGGAGCTGGTGTCACGCCGTCATGTCTGGTGACACGAGGTCCCACATGGCCGCTGAAACATTTATCAGATGACGGCCGGACAAACCCTGAGAAGTGGCCGCGCTACGCTGTGATCATGTCAGTGTCCGGTTCTGTGTCACTTCAGTGTTGCCGTCACATTGTGTTGTATCTGCCTCCCTCTCAGAGACACACACACACACACACACACACACACACACACACACACACACACACACACACACACACGAGACTATTTGCATACAGCAGACTCATTTATTTCTTAAAACTCTGAAGCCAAAACTTAATTATTATCCTCATTGACCCAAATTTCTCTCTCTCTCTCTCTCTCTCTATCTCTCACACACACACACACGTCTGCAAAAACAAAGACGTCTGCTCTTTCTGCTATTTATGGCCATAATTAATTCATGAAAGACGCTGAGTTTTACGTCTCTTCGCGATGGATGTTCGTCATGTGACCTGACAGCTCAGACAGAACGTGTCGGGTGCAAAGATGCTGGACAGGTCTGCAGGATGCACGCTTATCTAGCATCCATGCACTTGTCTGAGACTCCTTGTGTCTGTTTTTATGCAGGAATTTCACTATATACATATTTGCATGTATGGATTTGTGTGTGTCTGCGTGTGTGTGTCTAAGACGTGGGCCACTGGGGAGGTAAAAAAGCAAAAAGAGCAAAGAGCAAAGTGATGTTGCAAAAGAAGGTAAGAGGGAGGCGACAGAGGATGCTGGAGAGACTGGAGGGCAGATCAATGTATAAAAAAAAGGAGAAAAATAAAAAGTTATTTAAGGACCGCAATACCCAAAACTTCTGTAAGGTTTGAAGCTTTTGTTTCCTCCTCTGGAGGTCTGTAATGTTTCATACCAAAAACACTATCTCTCTCTGCAAGGATTTGAAAGGAACAAACAAATTATGACTTTATCTTCAGAATCAGAACCATTTACTTGCTACACATGCGAAGAATTTGTCTTTCGGTCTCGCATCCCCACTGAGCCATCATTTCCACCTTAATCATAAAATACAAGCGTCAGATACCGTGCAATTTATTATTTATTGTCACGTGCTCCTCAGAGGATGCAACCTTTTTGATTTTAATGACCTCATAAGATGAGGATAGAGTTCAGCTCCGCTACTGGTGAGGCTTGAAGATACATTATTAATACGTTGTTTTATGTTGTTTTGCACAATAAAAAAAGCGCGGTTTCCCGGACGGCGGGGCTTTCGGCTTATTTTCACAGTCTACCTCAGCTTTTTGTAGATATTATAATCGTTTTAAAACACTTGGAATGACCCGCTTTGATTCAAAGTATAGCATCACGACACTCTGGGAAAAAAAAAAATGTATTCTCACTGTTGCGCTAACAAACCAAAAAGGAGTCTTGTACATCAGAGGAAAACTCTCTCATTCACATTTGTTTTGTTTTTTTCTCCCCCAGCCTCTAAAATTAGAACCAGGAGGCTCTGAAATGGTAATTCAATATGTGCACCACACCACCACCGACTTCAACGCGACTAAAGTGGAGCACCATCTTGGTTATGTAACCACGTCCATCAGTCAGTCTCTCTGTCATTAAAACAACAAATGAAATATTCAAGAGCGGAGGAATTAGAGGAGGCATGTCCTGCCAAGAATTAGTCCACGGTCACCAACGTCAGCTTCAAAGTGAGGAGATTTTACGAGCGCTCCATTTTCTGCGTTTTTATTTTTCAACGTAGGGAAGGTTGATTGAGTTCCTTCGCGGCTTTTCATGAACACGTCTCCTCACATTCATGTGGTTCACACCTCACGGCTGCCGAGTACAGCCAGTCGTAAAGTGTGAAGTGCCTGCTAGCGTGTGTGTGTGTGTGTGTGGTTTATTTGAATCTTGTTTTATTTTTTAGAGGTGACATGTCTTCTTCACCCTCGCGATATTCCCATGAGATGCCAGGATGCATCCCAATTTATAATCACATTCTTGTTGTTGTTCCTTTTCGTTATCACAACCTGTCGCTGTGCAGCCTGTGTGAGCACTATACCGGACGACAACACGGCCAAACCACATGGCGCTTCCTGGCATGTGCATGACGTGGAAGAGAGCTTCTCGCGCCTCGGACGAAAAACGTGGCTTTTAGCTGGAGTTGGTCACAGCGGTGGCCGTTAGTGCAGCGAGAGAAAAAAAAAACCCGCTGCCGTGTGACGCACACCACAACATAAAAGGTTTCAGAGCGGTGTTGTTGCGTTGTGTCTAAACGGCCTTCGGTGAGTGAGAGACAGGGGGGTGAAGGGAGAGTGCTCGAGAAATACAAACTCAAGGGAAAAAACATGAATGAAAGAAGAAGAAAAAACATGAATATTAGTTTTGCCAGAGATGTTGCTCTGAGAATTCAAAACATAAAAATATTTCAACGATTGCCGTAGGGAACTTTGAACGATTATAAAATAGACTCAATTTAAGGCTGATGCCTCTTTATGACCTACACAAGTCGACAAGACCATCAACGAGAAGACGCAAAATCTGATGAAATTATGCAGGTTTACCAGACACTCCTTCAGCTCAAAGTCCAGCGGGGCCTCTGGAAGCGACTAGACCACCACAGACACAGACAGACGCAGACAGACAGACATAGACAGACGCAGACCGACACAGATCACCTCAGACAGACACAGACAGCGACTTCTCCGGCCATGAGAAAGAGCTCTACAGTGCTGTGCTGCTTCTCTATTTAGTCGTTTTCATCCTTTAAAAAAGTCACAAGAATGCAGCCAACAAAGAATTTAAAAGGTTGGCAAGTTTGTCTGAATGTCACTTTTAAAAGACCTTGTATAAGCCCTTTGGGGTCATTTGTCAAAGTGCACGGCTCTACAGGTTTAAGATGAGATCATGGTCCATGTTAGAATAAATGTGTTACAAACATAAGTTTAGTACTTGAAGTATGTCCGGTAGGACTGATGCTACAGGGGAACAACAGTGGATGCAAAGAGCCACTGATCAAACTGTAGTATTTGACAAGTTGGGAGGGAAAACACATTGATGGTAGTTTTCTATTTCTTCACCCAGATTAAAGATTCAAAGCACAACCTGCTGCTGTTGACCCTCTGACCTGAATGATGTTGGTTTATGACATGAATTATGATGAACAGCAGGACGTCCGAATCAGTTTACCCCCGAGGGTGAAACACTAACTTTAGTCAGTATCCTTTTGAAAGCGATAAAAACTAAACTCTCAAGGACACATCAGAAGAAGAATTTATCAAGCAGACTTTAATGGTCTACGGTTAACAGAATGTGACCCGAAACTGCACATAAAAAACGATCATCTTTATTTAATCCACTCTCAGATCTGACAATGCGTTCAACTCCTATGTGAGCAACAGAGAAACGTTAACTTATATGGTAGCAGGGGGCTGACATTGTGCTAGAAATACTGTTTAAATGTCTGATTACCTAGAAGAAATAAAGCCCTAAACACACACACACACACAAAAAAGTGAAATCTTCTTTTCCATTGTAGTGGTGCCCATGAGCAAAAATAAGAGAAACGATAAAGTCCAAGCTGTGTTGGAAAGAGTTGTCCCTTTGGACCAAATGTGCCAGCCAGTCAAATTGGGCAAGAGTTGACGAAAATAAACACGTAGGAACTTGACAATCCCCCTAGACTGGATAGGAGACCTCTGGGACTTTATGTTTGGGTCCGTCAGACGCCGCCAGGTTGCTGCTCAGACTTTACAGGATCTCCATGATGCCCTTAGACCGATTTGGGAGGACGTCCCTCAAGACACCATCCGTCGTCTCATTATGCATACGAACACCTGGAGGCCACACAAGATATTGAGAAGCATTTTGAGTTGTAGAAATTGAATTTTGGCGAAATGGAAACATATTTTTTTCACTTTGAATTTCAGGGTGTCTATGAAATTAAGCCCTCTCTAGGCTCAAACTTATTTCACTCAAAAGATACAGCATCCTTTTGTTCCTAAGACATTGAACTCTAGATAGATAGATAGATAGATAGATAGATAGATAGATAGATAGATAGATAGTCAACAATGTTTTTCCATATTGAGATCTGAAGGTGTTTTCAAAGTGTTCCTTTTAATTTTTTTGAGTAGTGTATATAAAACCTCAATCGTTCATTGTGTTGCTGCGAACTGTTTGAGTTGTAACGTTGTATTCCCTCAGGTATACTTGTCTTTTCTTTCCAATCCTCTTCATTCCTGGTGAAATAACCTATTTAATAGGTATTGCTGAGGAACATACAAAATAAAGTATTGTGGAAAACAAAGACGGCCACATAAAAAGGAGTTTAATGAAACATTTTATTTGTTGAGGGTAAACCCAAGATCACATTAAAAAAACATTCCACGAAGACAAAACCGATGCCATGCAGGGCTACTCCAAATCTTATTACACATACAGTATCTCTTGCATTGGGCTTTGGGGGTAAAAGTTATGTATTTGTGTTTGTTTTTTTAGCTTATAAGCTTTGTGCACATGGTCCTTTGGAAAAAAACAACAACCCCAAAAGGCCTCTAAATGCCGTTTGGCTGTTAAATGCATTTATGTACAACTATAAAGGAAAAGGGAAATTTATTACGTCCAGGTATTTTGAATCATTGTACAGGTTGACGCCTGGATCCATGTCAGCAATAGGCATTACCATCACTGAAGGTTGTTTTTTTTAACTCAAAGAAAAAGCGAAAGGTTTAAATACGAACAGGACGGCACTTTACTGCAACATCACGTGACTACATGAAGGAATATTGAGTACACATTTAATACTTTTTATTCCCTGATTTGAACGTCATCCTTACAAGATGAGAAGTCATTTTAAATGATTTATTTAATTTGTTTGTCAAAACAAAATGTTTGAAAGATATATATGTATATATATATATATATATATATATATATATATATATATATATATATATATATATATATATATATATATCTGCTTGCATTCCTCTATTTCATGTGTTTTTAATGTCCCATTTTTAATCCATAACGTTATAAATTTTATGCATCTTTGTTTACCTTTCACCATCTTCCATTACCTCACGTTGCAATGCATTGTGGGTAATTCCCTTAGGCAAAGTCAGCATCTAATGATGACTTACAGAAAGGGTTCATAAAGTGCCCTCAGGCACTCCACGATTTGACAATGGGACGCCCCTAAACCCTCGAGGACTGTGCAGGAGCGCGCCTCAAAGTCCGTAAAGAGATTGGGATTGGGCCAGATTCTTCACGGGGCAACGTGGCAGCATTGGTCACTTGGTTCGTCACACATTTAAAGTAACCTGCTCACATTTGTCTGTCGATTCACCTCTTGTGGTTGTGCCAATCACGACTCCCAGGAGAGAAGCTAAAGTAGTGAGGTGAGGTCAGGTGGATGATTCAACGTATGAAGGGTGTTTCCTCCATAACACTGACTTTGAAAGAAAGAGTTTTCATGAAGACGAGGTGAAAAAAGAAAGATTAAGTGTGAGAAGTTTAAAGTGCTGAACTGTACTGCAGGAACATTTGTTTTAAGTGAGTAATTGTATTTCTTAAGGACAAGATGCCAATAAAAAATGACAAATTTGCACATAACGACAACTGGCTTGTTAGCATATTGTCATTCCACCCACAAGTGCCCCTGGGAAATCTTTCAGGTTTCTCTTAAAACAAAGCCAGGTCATCTTGTTGGCGTTGGTACGGAGGAGTTTCTTCACAAAGTTGATGGTCTACCTTTTACGTTTTGGAGGAAAATATTATTTCCAGTCCAGATACTGCAGATAGTACTGCACAGAAGGCTGGCCAAGGTGGACTCAAAGTGTACTTTTGACATTGGGAATTAGGGTTTGCACCCCCTCTTTAGGGTCTGGTCTCCGAAAACACGCCAATGGGTTGAGGGCAGATCGCCATCCTGCTTAATAAAGTCCACATTTCGTCATCATTTCACCAGGACCACCCAGATTTACCCGACCATAACGTTGTAATCCTCGAGATTTCATTCTTGGTTCAGTGCGGCAAACACACACACACCCCCTGTGCTCGGGTGTTTGCGAACGCTCACGCAGAACTACAAATGAAGAGCAATGTTGCATGTTGTTTTCATTAACTACTCAGTCAGTAACTGCCACTGAATGGGATTGCATTGCCGCACACGCTGCTGCAGAGCAGCTTTCCACACGACAGCAGGACACCGTGGAAGGAGTTTTGTCACCTTGCTGAGGATTTAGAGGTGTGCCTGCAGCTCGTCATCTTCAAGCAGCTCACCGTGGCTGCTCCCTCTTTGTTGAATCACTCTCGGCAATATTTAAAACGGATCAAGTGTCAGAAAATGGAGAAAAAAAAAGGTGGATATTTGATGAATGAATGCTGTCAGTGCTAACAGTGGTGATACAGATCAATCCGTTTCCTGTGGCTGCCTCCCAATATAAGCCTCCCGCCGTAGGATGTTCCATTTGCATGAAACTTAATACAGCTCTAATACGTTTGCAGGAGATTGAACAGCGAGGCAGAATTTAATGAGATAGAATTACAAAAACGCTGGTTTACACACTGCATCATTTCCTGTGAATCTATTGTCTGAAGTCAGTTTTAATACATCACAGCAATGGCAGACTCCGACAGTAACAAGACTAAAAGCTTCACACTGCTGTGGTTTTGTCTACATGCTGTTTTGTTGGTGTTCATGTGATCTGATGAACTGCAAAAAAACTGATATTTATCATAGATGAGCAATACAGAAGAGCAGGATTTTCATAGCACATGCTTTCATAAAAGAATACATTATTTTCCTGAGAGAAAGTGAACAAGCACATTAGTGTGCTCATATATATATATATATATATATATATATATATATATATATATATATATATATATATATATATATATATTGATAAGTGTAAGAGTGTAAAGGTGGAAAAGAAGATTATTCTTTTGGTCTCAATCCCCAAAAACTACTTTTTGGTTGAGCTTCTGGAAATAGGATTTCTCTTCAAGAGCAAATCAAGTTCAGGGAGATGTATTTGGGCAAATAATTCAAAGCCCATAATCCTACATCTAAGCAAATCCTACAGTTCCTAAGACACCAGAAATATGGAGACTACACCCATATTTAATTGTTGAAATATGTCATTCAAATACTCTCTTTTCTGCTTTTAGGCTCTCTTTCATATATTGGAACCTAACCTTCAGGATTTGATCCCATCTTCAGGGGGAGATAGCAGGTTTATGCCACAAAGACATGGAGAATACATTGTCTAAAAGAGCCTGGAGATTAAGTTGAGATTAATGTGTGTTAAGTAGTTCTAGTCATGAATCAGAAATTATACATATTCAATTATTAATTAATGAGTTGATTAAAATACATTGTGAATGTGTAATAGTGCTTAGAATATTATGCTGGAAGTATGATGGCCATTCTCATGCTCAATTATTTCTTATAAGATTTTACATAAATCTTTTGCTTGATACTATAAAAAAGATTTAACAATGTTTTACAAATATATAAAAATTCTAAAAAGTATTTTCAAATTGTCCTATGTAAATATTTGGTACTGGTTTTATGGCACACATGGATTAAAAACACCAATATTGGAAGAAAAAAAAACTTCTATACATCCTCTTTAACCTGAGTCTTTAGTTTGGGATGATACAGTTTCATAAGACTTTGATTATTGTAGAGTTCATTTTATATAGCCGTGTCCACTTAAAAAAAAAAAAAAACAGTTCCCACAATGTGAAATGACGAACATCTTCCCACAAAAATACAGTTGGGCTCATTGGATCCACAAGAGTATCATCTTTCCATACCCAAGTCATGCAATCCTGTCACAGTCAGCTTCCTTTTCCTCCTGCCACGCCGTCACGTTTAATCAGTGCACCTGTTTGTCGTCTTATCGGCCTCTGCTGTACACCTGTTGGTCACGCCTCGTCAGCTCAATCGCACTCACCTGCCCGCCTTACTGCCCGTATGGTATCGCCTCGTTAGCTCACTCTGCTGACAGCCACAAGGGGCGGGGAGGAAATAAAACTCCATGCAGCGTAGTATCGCGATATTTTTTGCGTGGCGATATTGTATCGAGACACCAAAGTCAAGTATCGATCTTTTATTAGGTCAATTATACACTTTTTGGTCTTAGGATAATAAAAATCAATTGCTTTTTCAGTCCACTAGATGGTGCTTTGTTTTTTTCCTGGTGAGGTCAGCATGATTAGTGGAAAGTTGGTCAATACTAAAAAATGGAGGTATCGGAGAAAGAAATCTGAAATGTGCCGTCCGCGTTTTAAATGAAACGCCTGGACTTCCTGTCACTCGTAGCACCGCCGCTCACATAGCTGTTGCACGACGCACAGGACAACATTCACGACACAACGCTGGTCAAAGACATTTTTAAAAAAAAAGCATGAATCAAACTGGCTACTGGTCCTGTCGCGCTGGAAGCGGCCGGTGTTACGGATTAACAGGCGGCGCCACCGTCTTGGGAATCCCCGTTGTCCGCTGATTCTCGCTAACCAGAGCCCTTCACATCTACTGTTTTTTCAGTGAAGAAATATTCAAGAACAAAAGTTAAAAGACAGGTGCGTCCGCCATGTTGTTTTTGTTTAGTAAAACAATCCAGAGCTCAGAAACCGACAACACTCGACAAATTCAATGTAATGTACTATAGTTTGGCTCCAGTCTGCATCTCATGAGCCTCGTGATATTCTGGTCTGATCTGTGTTGACTTCTCTCTGAGTGTAACTCACTGCAAGTGAGATTCATATTTTGAATATTGCCACTAATGAGCAACTTAGAGCTGCACAAAAGAAAAGATGGTCATTAACTGCCCCTGCTCCTCCTCCTCGTCCTCCTCCTCTCTTTACAGAAGCTTTCATCCTGCAGAGAGGTAGGTAATGGCGCATAATTTGTTGGGAGGTATTTTAGGTCCTTTGCAGAGATGTGAATGGAGATTTTGGAAAAGGAAAGTGAGACCCTCTCTCGAATGGAGCCGAGAAGGTCAGTCCACGATGATTTACATTGCGAGTTGATTTCTGAAATGCAAAAGGGCATCCTGCAAATTGTAAGCTCCCAAAAGCTCACCATTTTGCATTTGGTGAAGAGAATCTAAGCACAAATGTCAACGTCTTAGCTTTTGGTTCAAAGCTTAATCTTGTCCTCCAGCCATGTGGTACTAGTGATCACACAGAGGGGGGGATCGTAACCCTGGGCTGCTGTTGAATAGTCAACAAAATGTTGTCTTGGTCTTTTCCTTCACACTTGTTTATTTTTCCTTTACTGTTATGTAAAACATGAGGTCAAGGAAAGATGTGCAGGACAATATAAAAGACTCAGGAAAGAGAATCTGACTGCCCTAACTCAATGATAGACAGATGTTTCCCTTAGTGGACAATTAAAAGACAGTGGATGTGATCGTTGGCGCAATGGTGCGACGCTGCAATTGTTTGATGTGGGACAGAAATATATCCTTTGATTTTGGCCAATTAATATAAAATGTATCATATCTGAATTAGATTAGAAAGGTAGCACTTAAGCATCTTTCTTTAGCTTCAAGAGAATATTATTATGGGTGCCACAAATACTTCCAGCCTGGTCTAACTCCATGGCATCCCTCAAGGGTCTGTATGAGACACACTAAGCTTTCCACTAATTCAACATTAACCGATCCGCTTCATTGTTAGACGCAGCTTATGGGACATAGTTATAGGACTGAGAAGTCCTCTAAGGGTGGGAGGGAGGTACGGTGAGTAGGATGAGTCAAACAAGTGACATAGTGTCACGGAGTCAGTTAACCACGTGTGACAACGTCAGCTGAGAACCTTCGGCGTCAAGATACACGTGCAAAAGGACGCATTTGCCCAAGAGGCAACGTATGACGAGTCGGGATGAGATCAGGTTGATACTTCCAGGTCATTCCACTAAATAAGGAACCTTCCAAAGCAAAGAAAGGCTTTCTGACTACAGCCCCTATATCTCTGTTCAAGGATTGCCGTGGTGGCCTCACGGGAATGAGCATTTTGATCTTTCGACGGTCTAGTTTGATGAGTTATATATTAACATTGTCCCTATAAATTAATTCCAGTGTTCAAGAGAAACCATAATCCTATTCTGGGTTATGTTATAATGACATCACAATCAGAATTGCAAAACATACAGATGCAAATAATTCATAAATAAGACAAGTGCATTCACAGTATAAATACCACACACTATTTAAACACTCAATACAGTTTGTTACAGACTACAGAGAAAACACCTCCACTCTGACAGTGATGATCTGTGTCTTTATTAGTATGAGTTGTAGTTAAACACATTATATCAACTGATTTTTCATTAGTGTTAATATTTCAGGTGGATTTTTTTTTATACCAGGAAACAATTTTGTTACACAGATCACATCCAGACACAAAGTCTGTCAAAAGTTTCTCCGGCTGTTAAAGCCGACTGACAGCTGATCCTGCTGTGATCAGCGGCCGCCGTCATCAGAAGCAGACGTCGCTCCACGAGACGCTTCGGAGGAAGTCTCATTTCAATGAAAACATATTTCCTTGTTTCCTCTCCCCTCGCATGGTTTCCTTGCGTCTCTACACGCATCCCTGGCGGGAGGGACTAAGACGCAAGTGAGGGAAACGAGGGATGCAATTAAGAGACTTGGTGCGCACCCGTTGTATGAGGCTTGATTACAGGATGCGATGCAGCTATAGTGGGACGCTGCACCGTCTCCTTCACACCTGTCTTCACTTAGATAATCAAACTCCCACACAGGGCACACCGGGAGGAAGGGAGGCAGCAGGTGGAGGCCGTCTCACAAACACCACCGTCAACCACAAGCAGGTGTCGCGTATGTCGGTAAATTTCTCGCAAAAATTGAATCTGAAAGTCTTTTCCGCAAAGTTTTTCTGTTTGCTTCAGGCCACATTTATTTGCACGTGGCCGGGTATTTACGGAAACGAATATTTCTGCCCCTCCGTTTTCAAAAATAACGTCGCGCACACAATGGCCGCGTTTCCCAGATTCGTTAAGAAGCTCTTAAGCGCTAAGAGCTTCTTAGGAGGGCTCTTAAGAGCGCTGTAGAAGAAGGACGTGTTTCCCAGAGTCGTTCTTAGCTTAAGAAGATCTTAAGAAGGAAATGTAAGATCAGTCTGACCCACTTAACAGCAGAAGGCAGTTAAGAACGTGTTTGGGAAACCCCCTTATTTTAGTGCTCCTTCTTAGCCGAACTTTTTTAAGAGCCTTCTTATGTCCTTAAGAACGATCGAATCTGGGAAACGCGGCCAAGATCGTTTTCCAAAAAGTTTCTGTTTCCATGAACCCGCATGAATACGCCACGGAGCGCCGCCATGACTGTCAAACCTGTACGAAAAGGGTAAAGCCATGCGAACCAATCAGAATCCTCAAAATCAACAACGACGAATAACACGATCGACTTCCTCTTCCTTTCAAACTGTAAACTAAGGACGCTTACATATGACGAGATGCATTTTTAGTCGCATACGGTGACGTTTGAGGACCGAAAACTTTGTTTTTGTGCACACGCAAACACGAAAACTGAGTTTTCGTAGATATCCACTTTGGCTGAAGTTTTTAGATCGTTTTCCGTGATAAAACCTCCGTTTTCGTGTAAATGAATATATATATGCGTTTCCCTTCCCGTGTAAACAAGGCCTCAGATTTCTCCCCCTCATATTTTGTCTTTAAGGCGTTATCCATTACCATTATAGTTTCTCGCTGCTCTCAGCACTATATACACGATGTCGGCTGTTTTCTTTCAGCAAACACGACGCAATTTTCTTTTTGTACTGTTTACAACACTTAATCAGCATTTCGAAAATGTGTGTGTGTGTGAGTGTGTTTTTGCACCAAACTTATTTCTGTTTTGACTGAGCGAAGCAAGTGAAGCTCTCCGTTGACTCATTGCCTCGTCATTCATTATCTGCGTAAACTCGGCAACAGAGAGGAGCTCCTCCAACTTTACATCTTTCTGTACGGTTGCACGAAGAGGAAGAGGGAGAGGGGAGAAAAAAAACATGAAAGGATTTTGCTTTTTAATTGGAAATTTGGGGTTATGAAGTACTTTGAAGATCCCTGCTGTCTCGTAAGCAGTTTCTGGGGTGTAATATTCCTCCTACCCCCCCCTGACCAAAGTCTTATTTATTTTGGGATCGTCTACATGTCAAACTCTTAATGCTCCTTCAGGCTTCCGCTCACCATCCCTGCGATGAAAAAAAAAACGTCCAGAGGCAAAAACCAGACGCTGCTTTTAGTGGATTTAAGATTATTTTTAAAATATATTTGGGACTTTTGAATTATATTCGGACGGTGACTAAAAGTACTCCCAACGCTATACATTCATACCCGTCATGTCTTCATTGTGTTTATTTATTTATCTGAATGACAACTCTTTCCCGAGGCCCTCTGGTTTTTTATTTTTTTGTTTTATTTCAGCAGTTAATGGGATTACCCTGGACTTGAATCCACCATATCATTCCTTTACCAGAGAGCACTGCATGCTCAGTGTAACAACCGCTGCAGCATTTCAAACGAGTCACAGACGAAGAAAATACACAAAAGAAGGAAAGCGCCAACGCTACAGCGGCTTCTGAGTATGTGGAAAGAGTCGAAAATGTGTCGATAAAAAAATTGGCAAACTGGTGCATGTGAGCTTAAAACGGACAAACGGACGGATTCAAAGTCAAAAGGAAAGTGTAAGCGAGCGTCGAGGCTTGAGAATAAAAAAAGAAACACATGTGTGAGAGAGACAGAGAGAGCGAAACGACACAAAGGTGACAAGATGCACAATGTAACTGGAGGTAGAGTCGGAGGTCGACGCCGGCGCGAGGGAGAGAAAGCCACACAAAGAGATGACAAAATATACCCAGCTCATTATTAATTAAATGAAAGGAAAGTAGAGCAACCAGGCTAATGACATCAGAGAGACAGATGATGGTGAATTTCAGGAAAAAGACTTAAGGAAGGAGTTTGTCGAAAGCAAATTGGGCAATGAAAGAGAGATGGCCAAGGACGGGTGAAATTTGAAAGAGATGGAAGACGGTGGAGAATAATGATGAGAACGAAGAAAAATGTCAGAAGAGGAACAGGATGAATCGCAAAAGCATTTGAGGAAAGATGACGAGACACAAACTGTCTCAGGCCTCAGAGGACTTCTGATGTGGATTATTTGGGGGCTTTAAGTGTTGCCACGGGCTTTCATATAAACATCGATTCAATATATTAAAAAAACTGTTTTCTGGAAAGAAAACTTGTGAGTAAGATGAGGGGGAAAGTTTTTTTATAGTGTTTAAAGTATGTATGACGTCTTAATGAGGCAGGCTGGCTGATGCTAGACTGCAAAGGCATGAGCCGTAATTTGTTATAGCTCAGATGGCCTTTAAAAAAAAAAAGGACCTTTCAGTGCATCAAACGTTGAACGCATGCATTATGCCTTTTTCAAGCACTGGGGATTTAATGGAGAGTGGGCATATTGTATTAAATACTGTATGAGTAGTAAAATTTATATTAATTATTCATCTTTTTTTACTTAATAGGGCATGTTTCTCTTTTTGCCCTTTAGTTTGAATAAATGTCTCTTGAGATATACATGATTAAAGCTTTCATGGGTGGATGTCTGTAAGGGCCACATGCCAATCATGTTTGGCTGGATGGTGATGACACATCTGGCTCAGTTCCCTCGAAGGGAGGAAGGGAGGAAGGGAGTATGTAGCGTCTTGTCTCGCGCTCTATCGAGAGTTTTTTTGCTCTTAGTTTTGCGTCCTTTGGGTTGGTTACGTTTTTTCTATTTTTCACGTCATTCAATCAGTTCTCGTGTTTCCTCTTTTTATTTGTGTAAGTTTTCTCTTCCCTCTCCGCCACAACAGTCCAAAGACTCTGTTCAGCGCTACACTTCCCTTACCTGCAGCCGGGTCATCCGTTTTCAGCTGACCTCCTTGGCGCCAAGTCCCAAATTGCAGCGCTACAAAAGCTTTCCGCCCCCAATGGCCGACGTCCAGTGTGGATTCTCCAGTCAGCCATCCTCGTCGATGCCCAAAAATGAGCTCCAGTGGCCAGAGTACGGACTCAAGATCCAGTTGCCTGACTTTTTGTCCTGAACTCCATCTTCCTGCATCCAGTCCTACGCTCCAGCTCGCAGCCTGCCACATGCCGGAGTCTGAATCTTCTGCTGCCAGCCACTTGATCTCCAGTCTCGCAGTTGGCCTCCTGCCCGATCCCCAAGAGGGACTCAGCCCACGATACTGAGGTCTCTTCTTCTGCCATGTCCATTTCCCCCATTCTTCATTTCCTTGGATACTTGTTCCCTCTCTCCCTTTTGTTCTTTGTCAGTTTGTCTCCATTTGTTTGGAGTTCAGTTCCGGTTTTCCTCGAGTCCTCTCCTGCTGGTTTCCTGCCTGTTATCTCTGCCACTGCATCGTTTCTCCTCATCTTTCTCTCTTTGCCTGCTCTCCTATCGTGACAGTTGAGGAGGGGAAAGAGGATATTAAATTGAAGTGGCTTTGAATGTTTTCATTGTCTCTTTATGGCCTCCTAACATCACCCTTTTTTAAAAAGAATTCATTGATTTTATTCAGCGGGCCGTTTAGGGACAGAAGAGCAATCTAGGATCCAGATAACACCTGTGACACATTATTACTTTCTTAAATCGTTTACGGCATTTCTGTTGGCTCGCAGCTCCGTATTTAGAGACCAGCAGACAAAAAGCAACATGAGCATTAATTCCAAATCGTGTTTGTGTCTGTCTGATAGATGTAAGCCCAATATTCACCCACCATTTAATCTGCTTTCTGGCTCTTTAGCTGCTCCGTGTTTCACTTTAATCGTTAGCTAGTAGCAAACTCCGCCAAAATAAAGTTAGCCATTGTTAAAGGAACATTATAATAAAATATATAGCTCGAATTCGGAAATCTATATCTATTTCGTCTGAAGTGTTTTTCTGCTAAGCTTAGCACTAGAGGCAGGAAGCAGGAAGTATCTGCTTCTCTCTTAAATGGGATGAATAAGAGGATATCATACCCAGTTTATTTTGGGCCCAAAACCAGGGCCAACAAAATTTTTTGTGACGCAAACCGAGAAGGTGTCATGTTTCTAATTCTGCTCAAATTCAACATTTCCAAGCTCTTCACCACTGAACTATCTTTGTTGTGGATGAGCCCTGGGAGAGAAAAAACAAACACCAAAATCTGTGTGTCATTGAAAAATACAAAGTCGTCCAACTAAAACACATAAATCTGAATAAATATACAATAGTGAATTACACTCTTTTTGTTCGATGCATATTTTAAATGTTCCAAACTCTGGACTTTCAGCAGCTTGATGTGTTTCTGAGACACGATAGAAAACCACAATCATTCTCGGATTAAACGTCTTTTGAAGACTTTCCTTTTCCGGTAGGACAACAGCACGTTGATGTGATGTGACCTCCTGCGCGCTCATTACTGGCGTCTCTCTTTCAAGCAAAGTTTGAAGCATCACATTGCAACAAACTTTTTTTTAAAATTTGCATATTCAAAGGCCACAACGTTTAACTTGCCAGATCCGAAAATGTGTGTATTCGGGCTGTTTAGTTGGTATGATTTGTTGGTTTGAAATGTTAAACTGTTTCAAAGTGTGCTGAGAAAGGAAAGGAATCATATTGTCTTATCACTAAAGTACCAGTTGGCGGTGTGTTTAACTTACATGACATTATTTCTGCCTCCAGCGCCTCTCTGTGGAGTGCGAACACGTGGGTCCGAGTGATTGACCGTCACGGGCGTCACTGACGGAAAGCAGACGGGCTCGATCTTTGTCTCCGGCGTCGCTAAACGACAGATTTAACGGCCCTTCCTCTCTCGCTGCCGCCGACTTAAAGACATAATCAGTGTGATGGGCGACCGGATGAAGTCACCACTATTTCTCTGCCGCCCCCGCACACGCTGACTCATCATAATGAACATGTCTTTGACTCATTATATTAGCATGGCGGGTTGGCTCACGTCATAGTAATAACGCTGAAAGCCGATGATTAAGCGTTGAGTGATTTTGACAGCCGATCCGTCGTCTGTCGCGGTTCCCTCTTCCTCTTTCTGTTGTTTATGTTGATTCATTTGCAGACCTTTTAACTCCATCTCTTCCTCTCCACTTTAACTCTACTAACTACCTCCCTTCCTCTCTTTCCATCTCAATCGTACTCTCCCGTCTTCACTCTTTCTCTCTCCTCTTCCTCTTTGTCATGCAAAACTACTCACTTTCTGACTCGGGGAAAAACAAACTTCTCACTTTGTAGCTCACAAAGCCAAACTTTTGCCATGGAAATAAAGTACAGAAACACCGAATCCACGTCTCCTTGTGTAGAAGTACAGCGTGTGTGATGTTCTCCAGCTCCCTCCCCTCCCCTGCCGCGTTCTGCATGTTGCTTTGAAGAAAGACGATCGAGTCACTATGATATTTCTAAGCGCGAACGTGGGAAGGCTGAATCGATAGCGGCCGCTCACGTAAACGCACATGGAAATGCTTCGGGGGGGCCGAGAAAAGTAAATGAGTCAAACTCCAAATTGCGTCAGCGTGAGTATCAATAACAAGTGCACTTTGATCAATAGCAAAAAAAAAGCAATTTGAACTTTCTGTCGCAGTTGCACAGAAAAGCTGAAGTGCACTTTTAGTGCGACTGCTGGCGGTTGTTGTGCTGAGTTTTCCACTGTTGTGGTGAGCCACTGTGTGAGCCCAGTATGCAGAGAGATACTGGTTTGATCTCTGCGGTAGGTAAATATTAATAACCCTGCAGCTCCACTGGCTACACACACACACACACACACACACACACACACACACACTTTATTAGGTACTTGGACGCGCTTTATTCCTTCTGAACTGTCATAATTCTTCAAGGCATATGAATTCAAGGAGGTGCTGACACATTCCTCGCATGATTTAATTCCATATTGACGTCATAGCGCCGCACCGTTGTTGCAGATTTGTCGGCGGCACATCCACGAACTCATTGTCATGTTCAAGAAACCGGTTTTTAGATGATTTGAGCTTTGACATAACGACTTATCCGTCTGGAATTAGGCATCAGACGATGGGTTCATTGTGGTCACAAAAGGGATGGACACGGTCACTCAGTAATAATACTGACAGAGAGATGTATATTATGTTTTATATTGGAAATTTCCTTTAAAATGGATTGTTTCATTTAATGTATCATCTCGACCTTTCGACCTCGAAAGCCAGCAGTGTGTCCCGAGGCGCCCAGAGGGAATGTCGTTGAGTTTTGTAAAAGGTTCTGTTGTGTAAAATGCGCTTTGACCCGCAGGGCCTCCGTAGTCACGCTGGAGAGGGTTGTGGTTGAAAACCCAAGAAGATCAGCAGCTTCTAAAATACTCAAACCAACAACCACTTCACAATAGTCCCTTAATAACCTTTCTTACCCGTTCTGATGCTCGGTTGACTCTTCAGCAGATCGTCTTCCCCGAGTCGCTGCGACGTGATTGGCTGATTAGACACAATGAGCAGGTGTAAAAGTGCACCATTGTTCTTGAAACTTTAACGCCAATGAAGCCCCCTCTGAATTTGCATTTAAATATGTTCTCGATGATTAATATTGCTTTTAATTATTCAACACCCAATTACATTAATGTGTTAATGTGTGATATTTAATGTTTGAAGCAGTTTATTATCGGCTGGTCTGGCTGCAACGCTAAAGCGATGTAATGTCCCCGCTTGAAGTTGTTATATAACTGCAGCAGCAACGGGGAGCAGCTTTTGGCAGATCAGCATGAATTTTAAATTTGGCTTTTTTTGAACGCGATATCTTCCTGCGCCCCGCTCAGGATGAGAATGACAGTTAATTACAAAGCAGAATATAACAAATACAAAGCAGTGAATCAGCAGTCTGTCTCTTTCTTCCGCTGCTCATTCTCTCTCTCTCGGCCCGACTCTGTCTCTTCACAATATATTACAGCATCCGTTATCTAAAATTATTATTTTGATTCTGATCTTTTTTTGATTTAATAATAACTCCCAAGTTAATCTTTTTTTTTTTCGGGGTGCATTTCTACATCAAAGAGGTGATTCTTACACGTCTCTGCTGTCAGACAAAAATGTTTTATCTTCAAAAAGTTGGTCTAATCTTTGACGGGACTCAAATCCCTGGAATAAGTCTCAGCTTTTTCTTCCTGGGGAAAACTTAAAGAAATCTTATACTGCATGATAAAGATGAGGTCATGTTCACTTTATTAATGTATGATTTAACCACTATATTACAATTGCTACAACATTTAGGAACCATTTCTGTCCCCAAATCACCGCCATTGTTTCACACACACATCACTCTCAACGTTGACTAAAGTCGAGCTCAGACTACGCGCGTTAAGTCGATGTAGTCCAGCTTCACTTCATTGGACAAATCTGTTCTGGGACCTTGGTCGGTACCGATGTTAAACCCAGATAATCTGGTATTATGAGGGGATTACGGGTCTCGTCTTGAACCTCCAGACTCATCGGCACCACCTCAATTCATTTAAAACGACTTCAGTACTTTCCGATGGATCACCATGAGCCAATGCGAGGAACAAGCCAGAGCAGCTGAGTGTTGTCAAGCAACAGGAACGATTCAAACCTTTCACGTCCAGTTCTTGCAGGAGAATAGTCAACCCATGTTGCACGTGTCTCCCCAAACACTTTCTGATCCAGACTCATTTTGCCTTCTTCCACCTCACTGCAAAACATCACCGCGTCTCCCTTGTGTTTATTGTATTTATTGCGTTCCCATAGGATCGCGTGAGGCGGTGTGTAGTGTGTGTGTGGTGCGCCATCACTCTCACATTGTTTAGCGTTCACATTTTTGAGATGAGGGAGAAGGAACATCTGAGGTTCCCTTCATGTGCGCGATGCAACACAATGTCAGCTGATAATGCACAGAGGCTGCACGGAAGTATTCGCCATTTAAATGTCTGCTGACAAGGAGTATATGTACAGAAGGGGAGGAAAATAAGCTTTAAATTATGATAATTTGTCATCTATCTGAGTGACTGGAAGTGTTTTGCCCTCTGTCAGTTTAAAAGTCAACATTGACAGGGAAACGCAAATAAATATTGATGTATTTGCAAAGAATGTATTGATCATAACACTAAAGGGAGAAAAGTCTGCTCTTTCAATAACACCTAATACATTTTCCTCTTACGTCTCACAACAAGTAAACACATCCTAATCTTTCATAACATGAATCTGCTTTATTGGGTGCATTTACAAGTCTAATAAAACTGATAGCTGTGATTCGACATGCTATAAATCCATCAATGAATATAAAAAAGACTATAAGTGTCAGTCAGATGTGAGGTACTGATTAGAAGCACACACCTTTGAGGCCAGGGATAATATTTAAAACCTTAGCGGGTAAAACCAAAGGATTGATTTGAATTTATTCACGATTTACTTGGCTAATGAAGCTACAAAATGGCTTCCGGGGTAATTCAGTATGTTGTTTTAGTTGCAGATAGTCTACAGTTTTAGCCCCTTTTAAGCTCCGCTAACTGCTCCCCATTCAGAAATGTGTACAACTCTTTCTTTGGCTCCACTCATCGTGGTTTTACTCCGCCAATTCATTAATTTGGTAGTCGTTCCCTTGGTTGTTAATTATTTCTGCCTCGAGTGCACCCCTGTTGCACGTAAATATTTGCGTAACTTAAAATCCAATCAGCAACATTTAAACACCATCACCATCTGTCGTGTCTCTTTGTCAAGCAAAACTCTCATATCGCCATCTAAACAGCCAGCGCCAGCTTTTCAGCCACTCCCCCCCTCGTCTAATGTTCTATCTTTATATGCATTATTAAATGTTTGTCATGGTTCCAGGCCACACATCTCAACATGAAAGAGACAACTGTTAAATACTCCACTTGCTCTAATCAGCTATGACAACTTCTTGTTTCGAGAGGGCGTCCTTTTCAATCGTCTCTCTCTGGTGAATTTATTCATTACCTCGTCCGAGAGCGAGGCCCCTGAATCAACACCGTCCCCCCTCCTACCCCTTCCCTCTTTGAAGCATCGCAAACAAATGTTGTAACATAGTGGAGATACAAGGTTTTCCACACTTCCAACGTATTTATAGAAAGGCTGACAAGCGCCTTGAAGTGTTTTATTTTTAGGAGCTGTCGAATCAAACACGGTGCAGTGATGCAGGTTGCTGGAATAGAGGAACGGTTCCATGTGCCCTTTTTACATGAAGCAATACATTATTTCATCCTTGACGTCTGCAAAGCCATGAAGCCAAATGATTTACATGAGACGTTATTAGGTTTTGTGATCTCACCTTAAGTCAGTGGTTCTCAAACATTTTCTGTCACGCCCCACTTTGGAGAAAGCAAAATGTTTGTTCAACATTGGAACAAAATGGTCCAACTTTTTGAGACTCCTTCATCCGTGCTTTTTTAAATTAATAGATTAAAGAAAATGTAAATCTCTTTCAAGTAAACCAGATTGCTCCATCTGACAAAAACTAATAACTAAGAGTGAGGGAAAAAATCGATACAGCATAGTATCGCGATATTTTGCAAGGCGATATTGTATCGATACACGAAAGCCGAGTATCGATCTTTTATTTAATCAATTTTAAACGTTTTGGTGACAATTTTGTTGACAAATTTTCCTTTTGGGGACAATTTGCGGTTGAAAAAAAAAGATAAATCGTATTATATCGCAATACGCAATGTATCGCGATAATATTGTACCGGGACTTAAGTATCGTGACGATATTGTATCGTGGGACCTCTGTTGATTCCCACCCCTACTCATAACATGCGCAATCACTTTGCTAAAACAATGCAAATGAAGTTATACATGTGCAAAAAATAACTCATATTTGGCAAAAAAGATGACCAAGGAAGCCGGTTGGATCCCTGTTTTCTCCCCATAGTTTCATGTTGAAGTGTCCTTGAGCAAGACACTGAAGCCCCAGAGCTTCACAGCAGCACGAAGCTCCTTAATTACTGAGGATGATGGGTAAAATGCAGAGATAAAGGATACTTTAAAAAAAAAAAAAGAATTGTAAGAATAAGCATCCCCCGCCGCGCCCCACCTGTAATACCTCCACACCCCACTAGAGGGTCGCGCCCCACAGTTTGAGAACCACTGGCTTAAAGTGTGGGTTTTTAGGTCAAGATAAGGACACAAGTTCAGTTGTTTAGAATCATTTTTAATACAAAATGTGCAGCTGCCAGCTCAGAACTTTGCATCTGTACAAATGAAGTCAGTACATGTTCATGTCCAATATATGTAGAAGGTATTCACACATTAGCAGCATTTGTTCCAGCAAAAGATTCCACTGCACACATTTACCCATCATGCACTGCCTTGATAAAGATATATTTACATTCGACACCGCTCTCCAGCCTTCACAGGGCATCTGCCGTCACCGTAAAGTTGTCCAATGTCTGTTCACTCCGGTGTTAAATATGTTGCCATAAAATCCTACAGTCCTGCACTGCTGTCTTTCTCGGGACCTTTCATGTTGTTTTATAACTTGCATTTTTTTTCAAAGTATTGTTCTAGGAATTGCAATTGCCACACAGGTCATAAAACTTTCTTTTAAAAAAAGGATATTAATTCGAGTAAAAGCCTGGAAGAGCAAGGTTTCACCTTGACTGCGCGAACAACATATTTTACAATCTTGTCCACAGTAATTGTTTGTGGGTTATTATGCAAGAAATATAGTTTTTTTTATTGGTCAAAGATGCATTTCGTCCCTCCAGATAAATCCCATGAAGCTCGTCTTGTTGTGCTTTGTAGGTCGTTAGGAGAGCAATGGAGTCAACTCCTTTTCGTTCTCCTGTGTCTACCGTATTATACAGTATGCACCGCATTCATCACTCATTAAATGTGTGGTTAACAGCATATGAAAGGAATATTTCCCCCACAGGACCGGTCTTTGTTGTGGGCACTTTGATGCTGCTGGCAGTACAAAGTCCTGCAGGATCAATGTTGTATATAATCCCGGTGAGGAACATCCCCTTTTGGTACAAATGTGCTATAAAAGGGTGATTAAATGCTCTGAAACAGGACTACATCGTGGTGCATTGTGGCCTCGAGGACATTCTCAGGCGGAGCATCTGTCGACACAAAAATCAAAATTTCAGATATTTCTGGCAGACTTGCAGACAGCAAGACACGATCTAGTAGGGGTGAGTCAAAAAATTGATACAGCATAGTATCGCAATATTTTGCGTGGCGATATTGTATCGATACACGGAACTTTTATTTAATCAATTCTAAACGTTTTGGTCCTAGAATAATAAAATCCATTAATTTTTTTGGTGAAAAAGTTTTCCTTTGGGGACAATTTGCGGTTGAAAAAAAAATGGTAATAAATGGCATTATGTCGCAATATTATGGAAGCCCATTCACACCACACACCAAAAAAAATTAGGACCAATACACACACACTCAAAAAAATTAGGACAATACATTTTTTTTGGGTGGGTGGGGTCCTATTTTTTTTTGGTGTGTGTGTGGTGGAAATGAGCTTCCATACAATATGCAATGTATCGCGATAATATCGCATCGGGACTTAAGTATCGTGACGATATTGTATCGTGGGACTTCTGGTGATTCCCACCCCTAAGATCTCGAATGGAAAAGTGTCTCATGTCAGTCATCGTAGATCCTATATTATCTGACGTCCTTTTGAAAAGGCAATCATTTGTTTTCTACGATGTATGTTGACCTCACACGGAGGATACTCCGCATGGAACCATCTTTTGTTCGACCGCCATCGGCTCTGTTGTGTCATGATGTGTTATGTTAGCTGCCATCAACGCAGACCTCCACATCGTCACATGGCTGTTCACCAGCGCTCCATCTTTTTGACACTCATCACAGGTTGCACTATTTTTTTTTTCCTTCTCAGACTTTTATGTTATATATTTAGTGGTATAATTCACAATATTACACAAGAAAAAAGCGAAATGTGCGTAGAAATGTTTCTTTTTTTAATTGCCCAACACCTTGGTAATCATCTTGCAACTTCTTAGCTTTATCTTTAGACCCCTTTGGGATCGCCTTACATACCATATTAGGAACAACTGGACTTAAGTTAAGTCACTTCAGAATCGACAAACATCAAATGATTAGGTTTTTCTCTTTTTTTTAAATGCGTATCAGAAAAGCTTCTCCACAACAATGAGGGAGTAAAATTGTCACATATTATATATATATAATAGTTTTTTGAGATGCAGGCTTTCAAGTTACACTGTAAAGGTCTCAGAAGCTTGGACTTCAGTTCAAAACGAATTAATTAATAAATAATAATGCCAGGTAAGGGATGCTAGAACCTAAAAGAGATTGGGCTATTGTTCACTTTGGTACTTCATACGTGTGTGCGGCCACCAGAGTATTTTAGGGCTGATCACTAAGCGGCTCAACGGAGAAAAAAGGCTTTTTTTCAAACTCTCGGGACGACACATTCAGTCACCCTTGTCAGCCCGTCTGAGGCCGAGACGCAGCCGACCACCATCAAATGCCACAGGTGTGCTTCTAAATTAAATTTACCGCTCTGCACATCTCCTTTCCCCGCTGTCTTCCTCTCTTCATGTGACGCGTCTCGTGCCGGGACAAAGCTGTCTCCCGGAAGCTATTTGTATGTCACGAAATATAGGGGCTAAATACATTTTGTTCCACGCTTTTCATTTGTGATTATCACGACTGCGCCAATATTAACTCCCTCCTTTGTCGATTCTTTTTTTAAGTCCCGTCACCACACGAGTTGACGTTTTTATTGTGTTATTGTGAATATTTTCAAATGTAGATATTGTCAAGCGAACAATAGCGTCAGTCCTTCGTTAGCTATCGTGGTGTATGTATTCCAGTCGTGTGCTCCTTAAGAGGTTTTGCAGTCCTCTCTGCTTTGAATGCTTTTTTGAAAACTCCTTTTGTGCACCAGCTCATATCTACTGGCAAACACTCGCCATAAATTCTACGACAGGAAATGGAGCCGTGCCACGTCGGCGCCGAGCCCGGGGAGAGATACAGTTCAGCGGTTCGCAACCTTTTTCAGCTCGCGGCCCTCACAAAGTGAGACGATTGCTTTCCTTAAAAATGCTGAAGGCACGAATGTGCAGAACCATAAACTATGGCAGCAAAGGATTTTCACGAGGTAATAACCGTAGATAGGTAGCGGCAATAGTTCACTTCTTAAAAGAACCTTTTGGAGCCATAATCATGAAATGATTTTTTTTTTAAAAGAACAAAGCTTTCTGATAGTCTGGTCGACAAGTTTACTTTTTTTTTCTTCAGTTTTTTAATTTACAATGCGGAGGAGAATGATCCAAATCAAAGCCTGGCATTTCTTCTTTTTTTAAAATACATTTTGGCAAACTGGGTGAATCTGCAGCGTCGCTGTTGCAGTCCCGCTCAGTGATTAAGGCTCAGACGCTGGGTGTATTTACGAAAATCTTGCACAGAGCGGCTTTAATTAATAATTAGAAGTAGAATTAAATTAAGCATTTACAGTGTTCACACTTCCTCAGTGTAAAAAAGAGATATTTATGAAATTGACTTCCCGCCCACTGTGGCTTCTTCTCAGCGGGTACAAATTCAAGTTAACAAGGACACAAGTTCAGCAGCACAGACTGTACTAATACTGGCAGTAAAAAGTCCAAAACACAAAACCAATACTGCAGGGAAACCTCTTTGCTACTCTTCTTTGTACACTTTTTTTTTTTTTTTTTTGAAATGGCAGAAATAGGACTGAGCATGTCCCAGCTGTCATGTTCAGGGGGCTTCCACTCCACATACAGTAAGAGCCTCTTCCTGTTATTATACACAAGGTATGACATTAACATCAAATTACATTTTTCATGTGCGTACAGTATGCACCTGGTCAGCGCTCCGGTCCACTTCCCCCGGGAGCTAAACCTGTGCTTTACAATAAGGAAACTCTGAGCTGAGAGTCTAATCTATGGGCGGTGGAAGCACCAATGAAAGCGCCGCCTATCATCTGCTCTTTCTCCTCTTACGCCCATATCAGATTTCTATTCTGAGCCTCATCCAAGATGAATAGCCCGAGAGACAGCTACATCAGCTCCTGCGTCTCTGTAATTGGTGTCTGAGATCCCACAGAACTCAATAATAGCAGAAGGTTAACAGGTGAAAAGCGTGATACCGTTCAATGTTGCCAACGGAAGTAAAAGGAATAGTGTCTCAGTGTGTTTTGATCCATCCACACAACCTTGATTAAGAAGATTGGCTTACATTTTTAGTGTTTAATGTTTCTTAAATATCAACTAAGAAGTATTTATTCTCATAAATGTTAGATATAATTAGATTTAAACCATGTTTTCAGGGGCTTTAAGTCATTTTTCAAGCAAAAAATGGCTAGAAATTGCAGGTCCAGTCCAGTTTTCACTGCAAATGAATTGTCTTTGGGGTTTTAGGACCTTACCTTGGGGGGGGGGGGTCTAACAAATCTTGACGGCCATTTATTTAACATTTCCATCCGTTGTTTAGCCGATAATGACTTGGTGTGAAATGGATACGGATCAGGATAATGTCACTAGGATGTAAGAAAAGTAGGTCATTGTGAAAGCTCAGAGTTTTAACCGTGATCCACTCCTCCGTTTGCCTTTGTCTGGATCGTGACTGTTTCACAAGCTATTGTGTGATGTAACACACTACGGGGACAAAACTGAGCCACGATCCGCCAAGGGGAGACTGTCGCACATTGTGTCAAATCTAAAAAACACAAGGTGCATAGTTTGAGTAGAGACTAAGTATGAGCTGCAATCAAACGATCCAAAAGGGGATCTCATGGTGTGTGTTGGCTCCTAAATATGTTTGTGTGAGCAAAAACAGTAAAACAAAAAACATCTGATCTTGATTAATATAGTTTTTTCTTTACAAGTAAGTGGTCTTGAATAGAAGAAAAAGGAGCATGTTTTGGCACATTCACCACACAGTGATATTGTTCCCCTCCAAAATAAAAGCATCTTCAAAAGACATAAACTCATATCAGGTATGATAGATCATAAGAGCGACCCATTTGACCTCTGAAATAAGCTTTGTCCGGTCATCAATGTCCATTTGTGAACACATTTTACACGTTGGTTGCGTTTTTAAATTTTTTTTTATCATAACGTGTCTACATGTTATCCCGCTTGTCCAATGATGGAAAACTCAACGTTGAGACGCCGTGAAAAACCGCATCACTGTGATGACCGGGGGACCACGGTGAAGACATTTTGGTGTTCTAGCCACACGGCCCCTGCTGAGCTCCAACAACTCCTCCGTTTTTTAAATTTTTTTTAGTTGGCGAGGGCAATTTTTCCTTGGCTCAATCAGAAAATAGAAAGACACTGGCTACTGAGTTAGAGCGTTTCCACTTGCGGTGATGGACGAGTGCAAAGTCTGTGTCTCGCACCGCCGACATTTGCAAAAAGACTGTTCAGTGGGGTAGCAATCAGTTTTGAATGCACCAAGGTAGCAACCGTTACTACAATTGTTGCACGGTCATTACACGGCACCAAGAGTCCACTGCAGCAGCAAGCAGCAGCAGCCACGATTCAGACAGGATGAATCTTTCGACCACTGCGATAAACCTTCCCCAATCCCCAGAAACAGAAAAGACTTCGGCTTCTTCCGTGTTCCTTCACAGGCATCCATTTAATCACAGCTTCCTCCCTCATCCCGCCTCAGTGATCATTGTACAAATTTGAGGGAAATAAGCATTCTGGCAGCGCGGTGGCCCTCGTGCCACAGTCCAAACCCCCTCCCCCACCCCCTTCCCTTCGGGCCTTCTCCCTTGCGGTCCCTGTTGATCTCCGCGGCGTTGGCTGATTGGCAGACCTACAACTTTACACATCAGCGTCTGGCTTCACCACCAGTTTCAGGGCCTCGTGCATGCCGGCCGCCGACAGCTTCCGGTTGATGTTCCGGTAGCGGCACCGCAGGAGGTTACTGTAGGTGGTCCTCAGGTCGCGGTTGAAAAACGCATAA
The DNA here is from genome assembly GCF_023055335.1 of Clinocottus analis. Taxonomy (NCBI): domain Eukaryota; kingdom Metazoa; phylum Chordata; class Actinopteri; order Perciformes; family Cottidae; genus Clinocottus; species Clinocottus analis. The sequence continues at coordinate 4,432,601 of NW_027176240.1, forward strand.
ATGAAGGGATTAATGAGGGAGTTGGCGTATCCCAGCCACAACAGAGTTCTCTCCAGCCAGAGCGGCACGCAGCTGCACTCCACGCCGCAGACAAACGGCCGGGCGGTGGACACCAGGAAGAACGGCAGCCAGCAGAAGGTGAAGGCGCCGACCACGATGCCCAGGGTGGCGGCGGCCTTCTGCTCCCGTTTGAAGATGGACTGGTTTTTCCTCTTCCGGCGTTGGTGTTGCTCGCCGGTCTTGAGGAAGCGCGAGACGCGCGTGCTGCACTCCTCCTCCACCTCGCGCTGGAGCTTGAACGCCGCCGCCACGCAGTCCAAGCTCTCCTCCTCTTCCTCGGCTTCCGGCTCGCCCTCGGTGCCCTCGACGCTTCCGGTTTCGCCCGACACCGCCGGCCGCTGAGCCTCGTGCCCCCGCCTGGCGCCCCGGGGAGCCGCGCCGCGCTCCCCTTCCCTCGGGAAGCAGGTGATGGTGTGCTTGGCGGCGCTGAGCTTGGCGGCGCGGTAGATGCGGTTGTACATGATCAGCATCACCGACATGGGGATGTAGAACGCCACGGCCGTGGAGTAGACGGTGTAGCCAAAGTCCTGGCTGATGAGGCAGACCCGGCCGTCGTTGACGTTCTGCGCCCAGCCGAACAGAGGAGGGAGCGTGATGGAGGCCGAGAGGAGCCACACGGACAGCACCATCTTGGCCATGCAGCAGCCGTTTTGCCGCACGGGATACGTCAGGGGTTTCGTGATGCCCAGATACCTACAGAGAACGAAACGTGCGTGAGGAATGATTTCACAAACAGGCACATTTATACAAGTTATACTCCAACGCAGTAGTATTTTTTCTGCCTTTCGTTACCCGTAAGTGATACCTCATCCACCTTTTTAACAAGGTGCCCTTGGGCAAGGTGCTATATGTTCGCCATATGCAGCCATGAGGTTAAAAACTGTCCCAATATGCCAAAAAAGACCATATGTGATCAGCAAATCTTCCAGTTTTAAGTAAAGCTTTGGTCTACATGTCTGGGTTGTTTGCCACTGTTATACAGTTTTAAACAATATTCACTTGATTTAACCCAACAGCCCACAACAGAAATGCAGGCTGTAAAGGAATGATTTCATTATTTCTTTATACTTATAAAACTACATGCCAACAAAAAGATAGGAATCATTTATCAAAGTCATTTCAACTTCGGATTTGGTGCAATTTCAGTAATTTTCTGCATTGCTCCCCGAATTGATTCAACTCCCACGTGGACCCTTTTGTATTTAGGATGTTCAGATAAAAACGAACCTGGTGCGCAGAGGACAACGAACCGAGCACACCGAAGGTCACGAGCCTCACCGTGAGGGACCAAGTGTCCTTGAGAGAGACCCTGAGCCACAGTGAGACTCCGCGCTTTGACCTCCCCTCGTCTCTGTGACTAAGCGACCAAATATCTTTTGAGACTGCAGACCTTTTTTTATTATTAAGAATATGGCGTGGGGGAGGGTGGGGGGGGGGGGGGGAGTGGGATTAAATAAAAATGAATAGGTTATTGACAAATGTTTCTACTGGCAAAATCTACGTGTGGAAAATTGGCTTTATTCAACTTTTACGCATCGCAGTTTGGGAACAGTGTGCAATAAAATAAGATTATTAATGAACGAAGTGTGTATTTTCTGACAGTCTGAATAAATATGAAGTCGCTTTATATAGTGTGATTATTTGACATATCATATCACTGCATTTTGAAACAATCATTTAGTCTAAAGCACAACATAAGTTCATCTCACCTATCAATGCTGATTACGCACAGGCTCATGATGGACGCGGTGCAGCACATCACATCCATGGCGATGAAAACGTTGCAGAAGAACTGTCCGAATATCCACTGCCCACCAATCAGATCCGTGATACTGACGAACGGCATCACGGCCAGGGCCACCGACAGGTCGGCCACTGCCAGCGAGACGATCAGATAGTTGGACGGCTGGCGCAGCTTTTTGACGAAGCACACGGAGATGACCACCAGCAAGTTCCCGCAAATGGTGACCAGCGTGAGCATGGTGAGCACCCCGCCGATCAGGACTTTCTCAGCCCAGCCGTAGCTCAGGATCTGCTCGCCGCATTGGGTCCCGTTCGTCTCCATGACCTGCGGCTGACTGGTGGTGGATGGAGACGTCGTTGCTGCCGCCGCCGCCGCCGCCGCTGCTTCTGCGGCGCCCTGCGCAATCTTCAGCAGCCGGGGCGCGAGAGCCTCCGAGATCGTCATGATGGTGGAGTCCCCTGGATCTCCACCACCACCGACTCTATCCTCGAGCATGAACGACGACCTCATGTTGCCACTACCGACGGTTCCGTTATTCGATCCCGCAACAACCATTCTGCAGCCTTCCGTTCCTTTTTATCCATTGACTTGGAGACCCGTCCGGTGGTGGTGACATAGACGCGCACGGATGTGCCAGCGTTGGTGTGAGAAATGAGTAATTCCTTTCCACAGCCCCCGTCAGGGTAAACTACTCTGACATGCTCTCTTTGCCTCATGAAGCCTCGACGCCTTAATTTCTTCTATTTAAAACCACGCTCGTCATTACGCACGTGGCGCGCTGCAGGCATATTCCCAAAATACTTGACCTATAAAATGCGATTTTATTTTGTCTTGGTGTCCACCCTGCCAGCCACGCGACTTTTCATGCTCACGTGGAGAAGGATAGACACTTAAAACCCAAGGTGCGCGTATATACAGCTCACAGAAGTTGGCATGTGACGTCAAAAGGCATGTTGGATGCAGCCTATAGGCTTTCGAGAAGCCAATCTTAAAAAAAAAAAGGTGAACAAAAAAAAATTTATCCACAGACCACACAAACTCTTGGGCCTCTCTGGAATTAATTCCCCGGAAATCGTCTTGGCAAGGACAAACTGTGTCCGTGGATGAGCGTGCGTAATTGCGCACAGGGACCGAATTTTAGGGGGTATTTTGGTATCGCCTGCGATATTTAGCAGTTCACCTTCTACACACTCATGCGCACGCACATATGCATGCACACTGGAGAGAGAGAGAGAGAGAGAGAGAGAGAGAGAGAGAGAGAGAGAGAGAGAGAGAGAGAGAGAGAGAGAGAGAGAGAGACAAAGGGGTGAGATTACACAGCACGTGAATGGACAATAATCGATGGCGTGAAGGCTGTTGCCGGACATTTAGGAAGATTGCTATTATTATACAAATCATCCATCCAAGAAACACTAAGGAGCATTTTGACATATTTTGGATGATAACATGGTCTCATAAGGCCAGATTTTTTTTTGTGGGGTATTAAACGTTTTTCATTACTTTCATCACCACACAGGATGATTGAGTGAAGGCAGGTTCAATCTTATCGGCTGGTTCATGTGATGGAGAGCTGGAGAGCTGATTCTCATTTTTGGTTCAAGCGGAGTCATTCAATTATAAGAGTTGGGACAAGAGGTGCAATCTTCCCTCATCTCACTTTTAGAACTTATTTAATTTGTGTTGCTGGAGGGGAGAGCAGGAACCCAAAGTGCTCCCCAAGCCTCTTTTTTCCCCTAATTTTCTCATCTGAGCCCAATTATTGCATGATAACCTCATACGTGGGTGTGATACTAATGCGGATAGATGTGGATAGGAGCGCCATCAAGCGGTCAGAAGGAGCTCCTGCACGTCGTTGCTGCAGGAATTCATTTCTTTTCTTCTCCGTATGAGATTATGTGTTTAAATATTATATTTACACATTTTAGGTTGTATATTGTACAGTGTAAAGTACTTCCTTTGCTCTTACAATATGAATACATTATTTTTAAGCGCTGTGGTTCTCAGCCTGGGGTTCGGGCCCTTGTAGAGGTCCTCGAGGAGACATGGGGCCCACAGGGTATATCGCTCAATTTCACTTGATTTTGATCCACTAATAGTTATTTATTGAAGGCAACGTAAAAAAAAACAACCCTTGAGCTTCATTGGTTTAGGCCATATCGACACATCACCCCTTTATTTGAAGTTGAAGTTAGTCTGATTGTTTCATTATTAGGATTCAGGTGGAGCTTAAACTGCAGTAGCATCTTCAGGATGGAGTTTGTGTATCTTCTGTGAAAACTTTGTTTATTGCTGATTTTAACAGGTGATGTTGTTGATTTTGCCCTTTAGAGTCACATTTAATCAGGGTCACGGTGGAAAAAAAACAAAAAACCCTCTCCGCATGAGCTCCTGCTCACTTGACACCAGACTATAACTCTTGATTATGCAGCTCTGGAAGTAAGTGAGTACTCGCTGCCTCCAGAGCGATGGAAACAAATCCCTGCATCTCCACCAATTTGCTATCAAAGCCTCAAAAACTGCTCCCGTCAGCAAAATGTTAGAAACCACCACGGCAAGAATTATTGTATTTTTCAAGCAACAAGAGGCATCGGTGTCTTCGGAGCAGGTCACCGAACCTGCGGCTTCGTGGAAAACTTGTGCAATGACCTTCAGCGCTCTCCTGATGTTGTTATTTTTTAGCACACTCAGCAACTTTAAAATAGTTTGCTGACAGTTTTTGACATTTTTTTGCTCTGAAACTGAGACCGATGAGTTTAAAACTCCGCCTTGGGAATTGCAAACTTTTGGAACAAACACTTTTGCGCCTGACAAACCATCCAACACCTCTAGGATGGACTGATATGGAGCGAATGTGGAGGCGTCCGCATACAGAGTTCACCTTACACCCAACAAAATGGATGAATGAGGGTGTGTTTCTTTTGTCATCCAGACATCATCATCTCTCTGCACACATCAGTTTATTGTTTGACTGTTACTAATGCCATTTTTATGCACATGAGATTTAATATACTGACTTCATAAATACCTGTTTACCACCTATCATCTGCAAATATTGCATTAACTTTATCGTCTTTTTTTGGTTTTATTGCCCCACTCCACGATGCTGATAACAAGTCCAGCCAATGAATATATGAATACATGAATACATAAACGCCTGAATATCAATCCCCCCCATGCTAGAACTTGTTTTCCAATCACATAAACTGTATTTATGAAGGTCATGTTTTTTGTTTCTTTGCCATTCATCTTTTTGTGATGACATGTTGGATTTATATTGGGAGGCATTAAGTGCAGCGCATGCGTCACATTCCTCTGGTTGTTGGTAATTAGTTACCTTCAGTTCTCTACCGGCTCAAACTATCAGCAGCTCAATATTCATACAAGGACATTTGACTCTGAAAAACACTTTTTCAGTAGAAAATCGTGGACGTGGTTGTGAACATAAACGGCTTTAACTAAAGTTTAATTTAACGACATTCACCCAGCTATGATATTCATATTCAAACGGCAGATCCTTAAACTTGTAAATTAAAAGTAGAACGCAGTCTATATGCACATGTGCATGGCCGTGAGATTTCACTGTACAGTTTTGGAGAAATTTCATTCAAATTCAGCTTCAATGACATAATGATATTCATAATGTCCCAATTTCCAATATTCAAACGGCTATAAAAACAGATCCTTGCATTTGTAAAGTAAAGTTACAATGCAGCCGTGTTCTGGCTGACCTGTGCTATGTCCATGTGTACGGCCTTGAGATTTTATTGTACAGTTTTGGAGAAAAGTGTCTTCAAATTCAGCTTACATGTCATAATGATATTCATAACTTCACAATTTCCAATATTCAAAGGGCTATAAAAACAGAGTCAAAAGTCAAATTACAAGGCAGTCTTGTTCAGACTGACCCCTGCTCTGCCCATGTTTATGGCCTTGAGATTGTACATACATGTTTATGAATATCATTATGTCATTGACACTGATTTTGAAGTCACTTTTCTCCAAAACTGTACAGTAAAATCTCACGGCCATACACATGTGCATGGAAGAGGTCAGTCTGAACAAGGCCGCATTGTAAGGTTACTTTACAAATGTAAGGATCTGTTTTTATAGCAGTTTGAATATTGGAAATTGTAAAATTATGAATATCACAAGTATCTCAAGTCGGTGTGCGGTCGATGAAAATTTTGTCAGATATATGTTCTTTGCAGAAAATGAGCCAAGGCCAATAAGTCTGAGTTTGAAAAAAATAATGAATCATATCATTTTTGCTTTGGTGAAAAATGAAAATGGGTCCCACAGACCCGAACGCCATAGAAGGGTTAAAGATTTTACATAGAATATTTGAACTTACTTAGTTGTAGTTTTTAACACCGGGATCCATTATTTTACTGTTTATCTGTTTGTTATCTTGACCCATATGTATTGTCAATGGAATTTGTGAGTGATGCAAAATCCAATGTGAATGTAGTACTTCTGATGGTCCATGACAGGAGGATGGAGTTTTCATCAGTATGGTTCACTGCACTGTCCAAAAAGTCAGAAACTATTTTCTTTCCTCTATACATACATGAAACTACTCACCACAATGTCTGTGGATTATCTTGAGGAACCAGGGTATGATTTATTGGGAATGGCATTTCTGTTGAGTATTTTTAAATATATTTATTCGAAACTCACAGGAACAATAATTGTCCAGAAGATGGCGGTAATGCGGCAGTAAAGATATCCGCCGCTGCAAAGACAGTAACGAAGAAGAGTTTTCTTCTTCTTCTTGTTCTTCTACGTGCAGCTGTTTCTGTCCAGTCCTCTGCAGATTTCTCCTCGTTCTTTTTAAAAAAAAAAAAAAAGAAACACATTTTATTAAAGATGTCAGAAGATTTGCGGGCCGAGCTGGAGAAATACCTGCAGAGCCTAAACATCCAGACGACGTGCGTGGAGCACCCGCCGGTAAAAAACCCCTCCGCTTTCTCTGATCACTCCGCTGACGTCAACGAGTCCACACTTTTAACTATATCGTGACTCTTTTAAAGCAAAAGCACATTCATGATGTACGTCATTGAAGCTGTCAGATGAATACAATGCTGTAAAACGATTGAATCCTCTAGAAAACGACACATTTCCTCTACTTCAATCTTTAAACACACGGATGCATATTTTGAGCATGAGTCATTGGGAATGCACATTTCTATTCGGCTTTTTCCAATACACTTAATTGTACTAACTGTAATATAGTTTTCGCAATATATTTTGTGACACATTTTCGCTGCAATACCTTGCTGTGACCCGCAGGGGGCGCCGCATGCTCACTTTTGTCGCGTCACCGACACACATAGAGTCAATTAGCGTCATCCTGAGGCCCTCTACGCAGGCATGAGTGTATTTGTCCCACAGCGATTAGATTTCAGTTTCTAAACTGATCAGTCGGTTCAGCAGATATTAAACCTCAAAGTGTCTTCGGGAAAAGAAAAAAAAAAACAGAAATTGCATGAGAAAACATCCGAGAAATGTATGTTTTCCATCCTTTTTGCAGGTGTTCACCGTGGAGGAGATGATGCCTCACCTGCAGGACGTGAGCGGCGTCGTCACTAAGAACCTCTTCCTGAAGGACAAGAAGAAGAAAGGCCTGTGGCTGGTGTCGGCTCGCCACGACCGCCAGGTCGGCTCACACGTCTTTGCACATCCACCTCCCCCTCCCCCTTCGCGGCCATCCGGCCTTTCCGAAGAGGTCACGCTGCGTCCTGAATGCGGCGTCCCATAATCCTCTCTGTTCCAATGCAGGTGAACCTCAACGACCTGGCCAAGAAGCTCGGCGTCGGCAGTGGCAACCTGCGCTTCGCGGACGAGGCGGCCATGTTGGAGAAACTCAAGGTGAGAAACAGAGTTGTTCTTCAGTGTCAAGTCATTCTTCAGCCGCTGTCACCATCACGAACACTATCCCCATTGTTCACATCCCATTACAGGCTGGTCTGGTTTCCAGTCGCTGGTTCTGATAGCTTTCTTTGCGGTCTAATTTCTAATTTCTTTGTTCTTTTCCTCCGTCCGTCTCCCCTCAGGTGGGTCAGGGCTGCGCGACGGCTCTCGCTCTGCTCTTCGACCGGGACCAGAGCGTGAAGTTCGTCCTGGACCGGGACCTGGTGGAGGGAGGCCACCAGATGGTCTACTTCCACCCCATGACCAACGCCGCCACCGCGGGCCTCCGACCCGACGACCTGCTGCGCTTCCTCAAGGAAACGGGACACGAGCCCGTCCTGGAGAGCTTCGAGTAGGACCGGACCACACCTGAACCCGAGCAGAAGAAGTGGACCACGAGCAGGAAGCAGGGAGGAAACATGGGGCATGGAAATAACCGGCAGAGCCAAATATGAACTTTATTCTGCTTCAAGGATTTAAAAAAAACAAAAGGATGACAAATTACCAAATTAGGGCTGTCACGATATCTGACTTGTACGGCACAGTTAATGTAGCCAAAGTATTTATTTTACATGAGAAATATGTCTCTTTATTGGTAAATTAAAGCGAGCATGGGGAGGTGGAGAGAGTGTAACCGTTACTATATATATCAAATGATTTAAAAGGCGTTGGACTATTTACATGTTGTTGTACGTGTATTAACATGGTTTCAACGTTTCGGTTTTAAATATCACGGTCATTGTCAATACCGGTAAATTGTACATTTGTGAAAATCAACTTCCAGAGACTCTTGCCAAAATAAATGTTTGGTCCATTTTATCTGTTGATGTCGTCAAGAGCCGGGACTCATCAATAATGTGTCATAACTCCTGTTAGACATGGACACGTCTGCCTCTAGGGGGCACTGTTTATACACAGTGGAAAATGTACCACACACACATATAAATCACCATGTTTATGAGGCTCGACTAATGGCTTTATTAGTGGTTAATAAATCATTGAATTAAGTTTATAGATTAATTATGAGCCATTCATAAAAAAAAAAGTTGGGTCAGGAACAGTCACCCATTTAAATCTTAAAATGTATTTGTGAATCATATTTACAACATAAGTTTGATTGTGATAAAAAACCTCTTTATTAATTACAGACTTGTTTTTTAAATACTCATTATTAATAAATAACCAAATAACTGCATGTCAGATTCACTATTTTTAATGACTCTTTATTATTTTTTTAACACCATGTATTTTAAATACCATGTATTTATTATTAACCAACATTGTATAGTGTATTAATGACTTAATGCATATAACTGCAGACTAAGTGGCTTATTAAAAGCAAGACACTTTAGATTTTTCACCATCTGGCAACCAGTTAAGGCTCATAATTGATAGATAAACAACACTTTGTTAAATATTAATAAAACCACAAGTTACAGCTTATAGATTATTTATTAGAAATGTATTTTTGATCTTGAAGTTTGGTGGAAAGAGATGAGAGAAAGGATGCGTTCACTGACCCTGTGATTCAGCTTCAGACTGACCTTTGACCCCTCAGGGCGTGTCGTTAGAGTAAAAGAGAAAAGTACAAAGCAGGAATAACAGGAACTTGTGTAGAAAGTAGGGAGAGGCTGAAATCCTGGAAAAAAAACTGTAAAATCACTGCAAAAAGAAATGTTTGCGGGTGTTTTTTTTTTTTTTTTTTACACTAGTAGTCATTATTCTGGAGCCAGTTTCTAGAAGTCTTCTAAATGAAAACAGCTGGTGAATCCTGTCACTATACTTAGCACAACCTTAAACACCAACAGCAGACAAATGCAACAGAAACTAAATACAGCAGTGACATTGAAGCTGGTGGAGGCGGCATATTGTTGCCATTGGGCAAACAAATCCATAATATTTGCAGCCAAACAAAATGCATGAAGAGATCTGGATTGTATCTATACGTTCAATAAGACAACCAATGTTTTTTATGTTATTGACAGAATAAGTCTTTTCATTCACATAATATGGCATCGGTGCTCTCTGTCCACACGGAAACCATTACGTATGGACTTCTATTATGTTACGTAAACAAACTGTGCATGGACTCCCACTCTGTCTTGTGTGTGTGTGTGTATATATATATATATATATATATATATATATATATATATATATATATATATATATATATATATATATGAAATCCCAGATCAGGGCTATATACGTACACATTTAATATTCTAACGTTATTGCAGTTTTACTTAAATAAAGAGTCTTTTACAGATTTCATCATTGAGTACTTAGTAAGTATTTAGTTGTACTTAAGTAATTTAATCTACTTCC